>NW_006922024.1:1443927-1482607 GCF_000298275.1 Orycteropus afer afer | reverse complement strand
GTTTAAAACATTTTTGAACCAAATTGAGTATGTTATTAGCAAGACTGGTCATTTCTAGAAAAATAATATAGATAGATAGATAGATAGATATAGATATGTTGTTGTTGTTGTTATGTGCTGTCGAGTCAAGATATAGATATAGATATATTTTCTATTTTAATGACTCTAAACTGTGCTGGCTTTGAAAACTACAACTTGTATTTAAGTCTGCTTTCCAATTCCTGCTCCAAAGTCATACTTTCCTAATTTGTTTATAAGGAAACTGAGAGATAGTATCTATCAGATTAGTAAGTAGCCCTGGTGACAATGGTTAAGCCCTCGACTGCTAACCAAAAGATTGGCAGTTCAAACCCACCAGCTGCTTCATGGGGGAAAGATGTGGCAGTTGGCTTCTATAAAGATTTATAATCTTGGAAACTCTATAGGGCTGTTCTAGTCTGTCACATAATGTCACCTTAAGTCAGAATTGATTCAGTGGCATACAACAATCAGGTTAGAAGAGCTAGGCAGAGGTGATCTTCTCATAAGTTTTGGTTCACATTTTAAAAAGACATTTACATGTAAAGAGTATAGACCTTCTTAGGTTTCTCTATCCCATGAAATTTAATTTTGGGGTTTCCCGTGTGACATTTAAATTGAGGAAATAAATATTGGAAAACTAGTTTTCTACTATAATTATTGCCTTTTTGGGGCCATGAGAGGTCACAACATACTATATGCAGGGTCAATTTTTTCTTTGAAATAGAGGACTGTATTGCTAAAAATCTTTTTGAGGTAAACAGGGGGCGGTTTTATAGAGGCAAATGCATTGCTCCTTTTGCAGGGACCCAGGAAGTTGTGTCTAGATTCAGCATAAGGAATACATGAAGAGGAAGTGTGGTAGTTAAGGCTATGTGTCAATTTGGCTGGACCTGGTTGAGTGGCTGGGCAGCTGGATGTAATTATACCTCATGATGAGACTGGTAATCCGTGCCGTGGTAGAATCTGCTGAAGTGGCTGAGTAGCATCCCTAGGGATGTGATTTGCTTCTAGTATATAAGAAGAAACTTTGAGAAAAGTCTCTGTACTTTTGGCATGCTTGAATCTTGTATGCCATGTTGTTTGTCGATCATGGGACTGTTAATGGACTTGAATCAGTGGTCTGCTGTATGGTTTGATATTTTTGGTACTGTGCCTTTTTACTTGTTGACTTGGGTTTGTCAGACTTAGCAGCTAGCAACTACCTCAATTAAGAAAAGCATCCAGCTTCAGTGGGTGGGACGCTAGAGGCAGAGCTGAAGCCCAAGGTAGAGGGGCTTTCACTCAGCCCCTAGAGCTGGTACTTTGAACTCAGACTTCTAGCCTCCTAAACTGTAAGAGAATAAACCCCTGTTTGTAAAAGCCACCCATTCATGGTGTTTTCTGTTGGAGCAGCACTAGAGGACCAAAACAAGCAAGGTTTTTCAACCTGGTATTTTGTACTGGATAATTCTTTCCTGGGGGATAATGGCTTGTGCATTTTAGAATGTTTAAAAATATCCCTACCCATTGGAAGCCATTAGCACTATCCTGCCAGTAGTGAGAATCAAAGAATGAACACAACCAATGAAAATTATTCTCTGTGCAGAAAAACAAAAAACAAAACTAAACAAAAAACAGTCCCAGTTGTGAACTACTGAGATGTTTAAAAATACAAACATGTCTAAGGTTCCAAGGGAAAGGGGAAAGAACAATTACAGGGACTCTCTGCAGGGAGTAGAAGCCCTGGTAGCACAAACTGGTTAAGTGCTTGGGTATGAACTGGAAGGTTGGTGGTGTGAACCCAACATAGAAAGATATGGCAGTCTGCTTCTGTAAATATTATAGCTTTACAAGCCTTATGGGAGCTCTGGTGGAATAGTGCCTAAGGTATTTGACTGCTAACCAAAGGCTGGTGGTTGAAACCCACCAGCCACTCCTTGGAAGGAAGGATGGACAATCTACTTACGTAGAGATATCACCTCAGAAACCCAAGGAGGGATCGCTATGAGTTGGATCCTACTCGAGGGCAGAGAGTTTTTGTTTTTTTTAGACGCCTTATGGGGCAATTCTACTCTGTCCTACAGGTTTGTCATGCCATGAGTCAGAATTGATATAATGGCAATGTTTTTTTTTGGTATATGAGGAGTCTCTGAGTGCTGCAGATGGTTAACCAGCACACCTTCTAACCAAAAAAAATTGGAGATTCAAGTTTACCCAGAAGTTTATAGGAACGCTTGGTGAATTTCTGAAAAAAAAAAATCAGCCATTTAAGAGCATATGGGGTACAGTTTTACTCTGACACACATGGGGGCACTATGAATCAGAATCAACTCAGTGGCAACTTTTTTTATTTGCTTGTTTTTAAATAGGGAGAACAGAGCTAGTATCTAATATCAAATGTTGGTTTTCTCTTTTGTGTCTTGTCTTTGTTAGTTCCAAGCTTTCCAGAAGCATATTAAGGACCTCAGTTTGAGCGCTGAAGAGTAATAGAGGTGACTATGTTCAGGCTTCAAATCAAATGATGCAGAAAGAAGGTATAGCCTTGGGAAGGCTGTTATAGGATGACAAGAAATGACCTTCAGGCATTAGAGTTGTAATGTGGCTGCTCTAACAGACAAATATCAGATCCTGTGTGTGGAACATGCCAGCTTTCGTTAGGCATCCTCAAACATCCCCAATAGTTAATAAATTGGAATACTTGAGTTATTTTTTTGTGTGTGTGAATGGGAGTCTACATATAAAAGACAAAGTTTGACTCTGGTGGCCTGGAGTGATTGTGAACATTTAGTGATCCATACTTAAAGAGTTTTCCAATATTTTATTCTAATAAGTAAAATGAGAATACTGGATTCTGAAGACAAATTAGTAAGGTTAAAGGGGTATAAGATATTAAGAAGTAGAAGTCTTTCAGTACAGCTTAAATTGGGAAACCTTGGTTTTAGGAAGGCTGCCAAATTCAGGAACTAATACTCAATGTATTATTTAAGTATGGCGAGTAATGGTTAAGAATACTGGCAGAGGAATTCTGTTATTTTCTTCAAAAACAGGAACATCATATCAAAATGTCAAATGTAATGCTTTTTACCTTAAAAATCCACATTAAAAATCAAAGAATGTTTGTATTCAAATAATGTACTTTGGGTGGATGTTAGGTACAATATATAGACAGTTTGTGACTAAATAAGGAATCTTATGGCTATCACTTACTTGTTTGCCTATTACTATAGAATTGCATGTCTAACTTTAAAATTAACATAAATATTACACCTTTAAGGGTAAAATATTTTTTAACCAAGTGATCCTGTGCAATAGTAGATTTTCATATTTAATAGTCAATTTTCTTGCCCTGGAAAAATGTATTTGATTAACATTCTTTTTCCTGTCAAACCTATACTTATATGGGATCACTTACCAAAGATGAAAGGTTTGTTGCCCTTCATAAGATAGGATTTGTGCAGATAGCACCTTGTACAATAAGTACCCATGGACAAAAATATGATATCTTAGTGCTATGACCAGTATTTGGGCAAACTGTGCTTCACATCATGATCCTTGTCATATCAAGTTCATTGCTAGCCACTGTTTCATTGCTTTACCCTTAGTTTGCTAGAATATGTTCTTGAACTTGTGTCAGTCACTGTTTTGTCAATGTATATAGGTCCTCACATTTTCTGCTTTACCTGACATTACACTGGCCAGGGATATCTTTGTGCTGAAATATATGATATCCTCTTAGAGTTAAGAAAATATTATTCTGGCAAGTGGCAAATTATAGACAGTTATTGCATAATTTCAGAGTGAAGTGAGCAGTTATTTGCCCACAGGGAACATGAAGTAGCCATGAAGGAAAATGACCCCATGTATCTCAGAAGAAATTAAAAAGCAAGACTGTGACAATTAGGGTGCCTTAGCACCATAAATCTGTCCTTTCTGTTTCTCAATTCCAAATAGAACAGCTAAGAAAGTAAGGCATTTACAAAGGGAGGTGTTAAAATCTAAATTCTACCCAGCAAAGTAGCTACTGTCATATGCTCACAAATAGCATGGTAAAACATCTAAGAGTGTTGTTGAATCAAGAAAGTTTGAATTATTTTCAAAGACAGGGTTATTAGAAAAAGTGGCATTAATGGAGGGGGGAAGGAAGTAGCAGAATCATCTATATATAGAGGTTTCAGGCTATCTGCCTATGTATACAGTGGGCATTTTTCATCCCTCGTGGTAATAAAAAAAAGTCAAAACAGGCAATTTTCCAGACAAGTAAATGAATAGGTATAATGATTTGTGACATTTAAAAAAAAATATAAATGAACCCGTGGAATGTCCCATTTACTAATAGTATGATCTTAACACACATGAATTCTGTCAACTGAGAGACTAACATCAGAATTACAAAAATAAAAATAATGTTTAAATCCTACCCACCACAAACCACTCAGGCCTGATCTCTATGTGTAGAGAGTATATTGGTTGTTGTAGAGTTCATTCTTACACACAGCAACCCTACAGGACAGAGGAGAACTGTCCCATAGGGTTTCCAAGGCTGTAATCATTATAGAAGTGGATGGTCATATCTTTCCGTGGAGCAGCTGGTGGGTTCAAACTGCCAATCTTTGGTTAGCAGACAAGCATTTAACCATTGCACCATCAGAGCTCCTTGAGAGGGAGCAGGCATGCTTTTTTTTTTTTTTTTTTTTTGCAAGAACAGACTGCAGATGTAAGAGGCAGAATTCCTTTGAGAAGATAATTTCCCACAATGCACCTTACTGTTTTCTATCTTTCTGTATCTCCTTCATATTTATTTTATTGATTCTTTTAAAACAAATTTATCTGCTTTTATTTAACCATGCAACCAGTCCTGTTGGTATTTCCTGCTACTCAAATTTTCATAGATTCCTGAGCTCTGTTCAACTTTGTCTTATTTTTATAAGTGAAATAACGAAAACCCCAACTAAGCCTCTGAAGCACTTCCTCAGGTAGATGGAGAAAACCGTAAAATATCTTAAATGTAAATTTATGAGTCACATTAGAAGTGGGAATGCATTTCTATACATTTGATATCCTACACATTACACAGGGCTTAGTCATGTAAATAGATTTGGGACATTTGGTAATAGGACCAAATTTACATAATGAAAAACATGCTTTGGTGTGGGGAAAGAGAAAGTTGACTGAGGCAGTTTTTCTACATATTGTCCTCATATCATTAATCTATTTAAGAAGAGGAATTGACCAAGCCAAATTTCAGGCTGCACATCATTTCATCGCTGAATTGGGAAATTATTGTGTTTCTGATCAAGCTCTAAAGAGACAATTCTACCTTTAGCTAAAAGGCTTTTTATTAATCTTCCTGTTGGCTTACATGTCTCATGTGAGTCCCAGCCCCCAGAAATGGATACAGACTTTCTGGATCTTCTTGATCATTCCTGTCTGAGCTTATATTGGTGGGGGTACTGTCAGACAATTCCACCTCGACAACCCCATGTGCTTCATAGTAAAGCTGTCCTCCGTAGGATTTTCAATGGTTGTGTTCTTTTGGAAGTAGATCGCCAGGTCTTTATTTCAGGGTACCTCTGGTTGGATTCAAGGAGGTCTGGTGGTACAGCGCCTAAGGCATTTGACTGCTAAACCAGAAGGTTGGTGGTTCAAACCCACCAGCGGCTCTAGCTGCTCTGCAGCAGGGATATGGACATTCTACTTCCATAATGATTTACAGCATTGGAACCAAAAGGGGGCAGACGATAGGAGGGAATCAACAAGGTGGCAGTGAGATTGGTATGGAGTTGTTTTCTGCTTGGATTCAGTCTTTTGATTAGTAGCAGAGTGCTGACTGTTAGTCACCGGATGACCCAACTATATTCAGAGAAGTTGTTAATATCAAGTTTCTTTGCATAACATGATGTTAGACCCCTTTTTAAACTCTATTCCACCATTACATGTTGTATTCTATACTTCTGAAAGTTAAATTTCTCTCTGTTCTCTAAACATGTGTGTTTTCACACTCACAGGCTTTGCTTAAGCTCCTCTTTGTCTCCTCCCTCATCTCGATTTATCTAATTTCTCCCCCTTCCTTAAAGCATCCTGAAGCTTTCCTTAAGCCCAGGGTCAGAAGTGATCCCCTCCTGTTATGCTACAGTGGCAGTTCGTTTCATTCATCCTAGGACCTATTTACAACCTAATTATTATGATCAAATTTCATGTTTATGCCTGATTTTCTTAAGACTATTAGCAAATCAAGGGCAGTATCAGTAGCTCAATGACCTTTGTATATTCCTGAATACCAATGCTTTGTCATTCATCTTTTACACACACACATACACACACATAAAGTAGTTTGGACATAATCCTATGATACAAGCTTTTAAACAGAATGTTCATTAATAGCTAATTAACGGACTTTTGCTACCCTTTCTACTCCACACCCCACTCCCAGAAGACTTAAAGGCTAAATTAACACACAAGCCACCAGTCAACTTCTCCTCTAGCTAAGACAAAAGCAATTCAACTTCTAATGATGAAGAAGGAAATTTAAGTGTCAATATTTGCCTGATTATCAGGTGTATGCATGCATTACATTTTTAAAATCCCTTTGAAAAACAGAGAACTGGTGAAAATAAACCAACCGTTTGTTTCCCATGTCTATAAATACGCTGTTGCACCTTTCTGGCAAAGAGCTGACCACGAACTCGTTGTTGTTAGCTGCTCTGAAGTAGGTCTCCAGGGTTTCCTGCATGAGCAATGAGAATTCTACCACTGAACCCCAAATGCCTCTTGACCCTTAACATAATTAAATGCAATTGATGCTACTCATACCTAGTAAAGGATGCAAGAAATGTGTTTCCCCAAAGGAACTTTCTAAGTAAATTATCTCAAAATCTAGAGGGAAGGATTCCATTTCCAGCTGTTAAGTGCTGAGAGAACCACTGTTTAAGTAAATCAACAATGGCCTGTGTTCAAAGAGATGCCTTCTCCCCCTCTCTTGTCTTTTCAATAACCCTACCCCAGGGTGCCAAGTAAGTGAATCTTGCTTACAAACTGGATCTTTCTGGGAACCACAGATATCAGACAATCTCTCCCTTAACCATGTAAACTTGTGTCTATTCTTACCCCTGCCCCCCCAAAGGCAATGAAACCTCCATTTCAACATCAAAACACCTGGCAGAGCTGGATTCCGAGTTCTACAGTATTTCTATCCCCTCCGATTTCCTTCCCCAGCGGTAAGGAACCGGGTATTTACAGCCAAGTTCCTCGCTGAGTCTAAGGGTGAAGTCAGTTGAGCACCCTGAGGAGTGAAAGGAATGTGAAGAAGAAAGGATCCATTGTCTCCTTCAGCCAGTGGTTCTAACCCGGGCAGCTGACAAGGGCCCTAGGGCCAGTGAATCTGCCTCTGGTCCCCTCTGGTCCCCCATAGATTTGACATTATCCTCTCAAACCTTTTCCTACCCTTCCGGGAGAAATAAAGATATGCCCCGGCCTTCAGCAGAGTTGGTTTTGGGTGCTTGCCACGCTTCATCTCTTCCATTTACATGCACACTTAACGCCATTGGGGATGGTGGGGGCGAGGTGCAATTGGCAGTGATGGGGAGATGCGGAGGGGCTCCCCGCACAACACATCTTTGCATATTTCTAGGACTTCCCACGTCGCACACCTCGCTGAAACCTGGACAGTGTCTAAGCTGTGGACTGAAGGCAGAGCCCGTTGCATGCCGCGATGTGCGCCTTTATACTTCCCCAAGGTTCCTAAGAGTGGAAATCTACTCAGTGGCAAAGGGTTTGATTATTTTGGTATAAAGACTCACCAAGGGGCTCCACTGACAGCCAGTCTAAAGCAGTCCCTCAAGTATGTTGCTTACTCCCCAAATCCCTTAAAATAACTGTTCTCAACAGCAGTGGGTCGAGATGGAAAAGGTATTGTTTGCACAGCTCTCTAGTGCCGGGGCGAAAAGCAGTGTAGAGGCTACAGGACAATCGCTTTCCTTTTGCCGAGGCAGAGTGAAAAGCGTGGGAATTGGGCAACGCGGCACATGCCAGCTAGCTGAAGGTCTGGGTAAAAGGAGTGCCTGGACAAGACAGAACTCCTCCCCGGCAGCCCCTTGGAGAAATGAGCGCTGCAAAATACCCCCGCCGGGCTCACAGATCCTGCGCTCGGGCTAAATCTAGGCGCGCGTAAAGCGCGCGGACTAGACGGCCGCTTGCAGCATCAGCATAGGCTCAAACAGCCCGCTTTCCTAAGCTGGCTGGAGGCAGTGCGGCCAGTCAGAATTATCCCCTCTTCCCGGCCCAGAGGCCCCAATAAGCATGCAGATGGCCGGCAGGCTGAGCGTGGAACCATCGCCCGCAGGTGTACTCGCACCAGCTCTACGGTGGCGGCACCTCTAACTGGAGGCACTGGGGACCGAACCCTTGACTCTAACTCAGCTGCGGACGAATCCTGAGGCTGAGCGTCTCTCGAGGAAGCGGTCGTCGTGCGGCGCGGAAGGATACGCCTGGTCCGCTCCTCCCTCCTCGCGCCCCCGCCCTCGCCTCCCACCCGCCCGGCTCTGCTGCTGCCGCCGCGGCCGCTGCTGCTGCTGCTGCTGCTGCTGCTGGTGCTGCTGCTGCTATTGCTGCTGCTGGTGCTGCCGTGCCGCCGCCGCCGCCGCCGCCGCCGCCTGGATATAGTGCGGCAAGGAGCGGAGCTTGCAGTCACTTTGCGAGGAGGAGCGCGCGGGCAGCGGGCTGCTGGCTGCTGGGGCACCCAGGGAGCAGCGGCGGCTCTAGGAGAAACGGCCTTAGCAGCGGAAGGTTCTTTTTTTAGGGCTGGACTTAATAACTTTGGGACTGTCCACCAGTGTCACGTCCTGAACATGAGCCTCCTCCTCTCCTTCTACCTGCTCGGGTTGCTTGTCAGTAGCGGGCAAGGTAGGAGTGTGGTGCTTTATTGCATTTACTTTCCCTCCCCCTTCCACCCAAGCAAGAGGGGCAGGGAGGGAGGCACAGGAAACAATTACATGAAACAACTAAAGTTACAGTTATTATTGATGTTGCTGTTAGTGTTATTATTATTTTCACCCTTTCTTGTAGCTGCCCCTAAAAATTGCGTTTCTGTCGAGTCCCTTAAATAAGAGAAGAGGGAATACAGAATTGGAGATGGGCATCAGTGAGCAGGAAATCGAGGGAAACTGCTTCTTTTTAATTTCTGAGATCTTGGCTTTCTCTGATTTTCATTATCAGAAATTGGATAAGTATGTTGGTGTGCATTAGCAGTTAAATATGTGAGGTTGTAGCAGGAAAGGGAATTCCGATGATGTTTTACAGAACCAACAAAAACTATCATTATTAAACTCGTTTGTAAAATCTCTCTCTGTTGTCTGCAAGAGATTCTTAAAGACTCTTTTTTCCTCTTTTCCCAATACTTCAATTCCTGACCATGAAGTGAAAGATGATGGCTTATTTCTTTTGGAAACTGAGAGAGGGGCCATGCATGCTGCGTGTAAGAAAGCAGATGGATAAAACTAGGGATGTGTTGCAGTCATTCATTTTAACCCACCTCCCTTGTTAATACAGCAAGGTTGAAGAAATTTTTAACATCAGATTGTAATTACACTTGTAATTTTTTTTTTTTTTTTTCGTAAATTCGGTTGTGGAAAACTGACTGGTGGGAGCTTTCATCTCTTAAAAAAAAAAAAAAAATGCCTAGTAGAAAATCCTGAGAGATAATTTTGTGGAAGCTACTTCTGTATATCTGTTTAGAGATAGACATGAATTTATCTTGCCTTATTTATATGATACTCATTCACATGAAATATTTTTATGATAAATGGAAGCCTTTGCAACTGTCCAGACAAGTTTGGACATTTAATTGGGGACATACAATGCTAAAACATGCATTGGTGGAAGATTTTAAAGGAAAGGAAAATTTCAGTCATTTTATAATGTATAATAATTGCAAAGAACGCTATATTATTGGTGTACCATGAACTTTTTTTTAGAATAAAATAATTACAAGGCAAGTTAAAATATTACCACTATATTAAATTCTAAGCATTTTTTTAGCCTGTTTTGTGGTGCTCGTTTTGTCCAGCAGGGGGTGGTAGAACTCCACTTTTATGTACAGGAATGGTTGGTTGTGTTCTTCCACACTCTGAGTCCTTCTATCATTTTTTAGCAGGGCTTGACATTTTGGATGTGAAGCCTTCCATTCTCTCCCCTTCTCCTTCTCAAACCTATAGTGTTATTGGCTGATGAAACACGAGTGGATGCAGATTTTATGTTCAGAAATGGGAAGGCAAACACTGAGCTATTGCTATAGTTTGTAAAGTGTCTTGGTGAGGTGCTGCTCATTTTCCCTTAATAACATAGAGTAGAAATATTTCAGTCTTAGCAAAATTGCAAATGTGCCCATCTGAAGCTAATGTTAACCCAGTCAGTTAATTTAATTGCTAGTATACCAAAGCTCAACATACACTTATGCACTCGAGATACGCGGTTTTAATTTTTGGAGAGCTGCTGAAGTGTTTAACTGATCATTTATAGTTTAGACAGGTATTTCTGAATACCAACAAGCAATCCCTGAAAATTACTGTTATAATACAACTGCAACTAAGGAAATATCAATAATGGGAAGCAAGGTGGGGACATAATAGAAAGCAAGTTTCTGCACTTACGATTACATTGTGACTGGTTTGGAGAAGAAAAATGTCTCAGTTGAGGAGTCTGGAAATTTACCAGTGCGGTTGGTCGCTAACTGTGTTGGAATTTGGAGATATAAAAAAAAATGTAAGAATGTTTAAATATTTAGCTTTACACACAGACATATCATTTGCATCTATGTGTAACATATATTTGAAATTGTGATTCAGAGAAATTATCAAGATCCTAATGTAACTGAGAATGCAAGATGGATAGAAAGAGGGACTCCTAGACTGAAGCATGCCTGTTGGGGAGCCGATAATCTCTGTAATGAAGCAGGGGAGGAGGAGGGCATCGTTCTAAGGGGGATCTCTCTCTCTATCACAATTTCCACACGCATGACACTCACAGGGGCATAGATGCATATCAGAGGGATGTACATCACCTAGCTTTTGTAAAAAGGTACATTGTATACTTTTGTGCCCTGTCCTAATGAAGTCAGAGGTGCCTGGCAACAGCAGTCTTGATTCCAGAGTCCAATTCCCGTATGCTAGTGTTTTGTTCTCTAATTAAGGATGCAGCAGCAAGTATCAGACACACCACTGGGAGCTGTTTAAAAAGAATGAATCTAGTGTAACTCATAATTTTGTTTATTCTTTTGTAAATGGGGCCATGGAAAAGCCTCCAGTCAATGATCCCTGGGCTTGCCTTAGAAATACTGAAATCCCAGGCTGCTGATTTATGTTTCCAACAATATACTTGCAGGGGATTTTATGAAGCATGATTGAAGCTATTGCTTTCGAAAGTGGTGTGCAGTTAGACGGGGAAAAGGCAACGATGATGTATTTCCTTTTAAGTAGTCAAAACGTTTTGAACTGCAGCAGTTGAATGGGAGAAAATGACAGAAGTGAAAAACTTAAGTAGATGCCAATACCATAATTAGCTAACAAGGCCTATTAGCTCTACTTCTAACTTTCAACACAACGTTATTGTTCTACTGTGGTGAGAACCTTTTTTTTTTTTTAATTATAGCAAAAATGCGCTTTAAAAGGCTCCCATTTTCACTGCAAGATTAATATGTAATGAAGTAAGGTTGGAGTTTGTCAAGTCTGAATTTAATTGTGACTGGAAGTAAATTTGCCCTATTTTTCTTTTGTATTCAGTACTTGGTCATAATCTCTGTCATCACAAATCTCAAGTGATAAGTTTCTGATTCACAATGCATTTCATGTTTGGCTCTTTGCAAATTCAGATTCCCAAACTGCAGTACGTATATATGAGTTCCTTGTCTGAAGTATTCTTAATTTTAAAATAATTTTCTTCCTTTAAAAAGCAATACCATAGTGTGAGTAATAAAGATATATTATGGGATGATCTTGCATATAAAATAGAAGTCCCTTTGTGATAAAATATAAGGTGAGAACAGAGCTATCCATCTCTTGCAATCCAGTTCACCCATACATGGTTAGAACACATACCTAAGCCAAGTTCATGGGAGGAATGAGCGTGCATTGCTCAGCTAATTAGTTAAGCCAGGCAGCTGCTTACAGTTATTCTTTCTGGTGTAGTGCTAATAAGTCATTGTTCCTTGGAAAAGGGTACCTTCTAAAAATAGAGCACAGGTATGTGGTGTCTACTAGCTTCAGATGGACAGGAACGATCCCCACAAGCCCATGTTCTGCCTAAGTGTTACACAGCTACAACCTTTCCCACAATTCTTTTTCTATCAACCATGCTTGATTTCTTTAATGCCAGACTCTTTTTTCAAGTTGTGTCTTGAATCAACTGAATATTCATTTACACTTAGGGAACATAGGCTATGCAAATGTATAGTGTTATTGTCAATGAATAACACAGAAGATTGTCTTCCATTATGTCAAAGGAGTTAAGTAGACCATTTTCCTCATTGTAGTTTCTAAAACTGAATCCAAGTTCATAGAGCAAGAAGGGAAGTTGGTGTTGGGTCTCTGGTGTCAGATGAGTCTTTTCAGTGACACAGGGGGCTAATGTTCTCCCAGTGGTAATGTCCTACTTGAAAAGCAATTAAAGGAACAAAAGAGCCTCATTCAATACAGGAAGAAAGTCACATGTCATATAATTTTGTAAATAAAATGGCCTTTTTAAAAAATAATCCTTGTACATAATTAGATTGAGAAATGAGCCACAGGAGATGAGGCTGGTAACCAGGCAAACAGTGTATTTTATGTCTGTGTGTTTCGTTGTAAGGGAGCAATGTGAGTGGAAAACAGGGTGACAATCTGTAGGCCCTGGAACTAGTCCTGCTGCCTTGTCTGGCTTTTGACATTTAGGAACTTATTTTAATTTACCTGTTCCAGAGTCATGTCTCATAGCAGTAAACTTTCAAGAGTATGAAGCAAAGGGCTTGATAAGTAGTAGGAAAAGTCTGAATTGCTTTCTTTCTTTCTTTTTTTTTGTTTAAAATGAAATTAATCCTCTGGTTGTCGGTGCGCACAGAATTAGTTTAATAATTTTTATACTCTTGTGAAGGGAATATTACTGTTTTTCAAGTTTTATTGACCTACATTCTAAATTCCTTGTGTCCTTTATTCTATCCCAATTACATTGAAGATAGGCCTATTTAAAAGATTATAAATTAGTTTTAATTTTCCAAATGACATGATATGAAAACACTTTACGATGCAACCAGTGCCTCCATGCTTTTATTACATGTAATATTCCTGCACTGCATAGAGACAAGGATCATTAATTGTTCAGCAAATAAAAGTACTTTGATATGGTACCTGTTTTAAACATTTTAATGACTTTTGCCTATTTACAGTTGTTGTAATAATGAAGCTAATCCGAAATAGCTCTTGAAGTACCTAGTTTCTCTTATTCTCTTATACCATTTCCACCAAGCAGTACAAGATGTTTCAGAAAGCTATGATGTAATGAAACAAACTTGCTTGAATTTAAAGGCTGAAGTAGCATGATGTTGAAATATGAGAGTATTTACAAGCCTAGTAATCAGCAGATGAGAGTTTGAAAATTTCAGGTCAAATTTCAGTTCAAATTTTTGCTAGCTGCATTTTGTTTATTAGAAGTACTAGCAGGGAAGGGAAAGAACATTAGATTTGGATTCAGACTACATTTGACTTTGTACCCTACCACAGGTAGTCTCTTGACCTTGAAAAAGCAACATAATTTCCATAAACCATTGTTTTCTTATTTGAAAAAGTCATATATAAATATCTGACTGGTTGACCTTCCTGGATTACCTTCATAAGCAATTATAATAGATACCTGCAGACACCTTATAAAACCCTACTATGCTTGACATTATTTATGTTATTCCCTTATCTTTTTCATACTTATAAATCTTCTGTTGTTTAAAATATATCTCATTTACCCAATTTTTTAAAAAAATCTTAAGCTGTTATTAGGAGAAAAACAAACTGATCTGATCCAATTCGTTGATGAGGTTGCATCATTCATCACTCATTTATCAAACATTTAATTGAATGCCTCCTGTATCCCACACACCTCCTTAGGCCTCACTACTAGACACCAGCTTATGTGTTGTATGATGAACGACTCTAGGGGGCGCTATTCATAATTTTAATGCTAGCATATTTGTATATTTATTTTCACAACTTTCTAGCAGGTGGCAGTAAACAGCATTGAGGAATGGGTGGCTTTTTCAGATCATAAATACTTCTTATGGGCCAAACCTACTACTAGGAAGGAAGGTTGGGCAATCTACTTCGGTAGTGATACTGCCTCAGAAACCCAAGGAGGGGTTGCTATGAGTCGGGTCCAACTCGAGGACACATAACAACAACAAACACCATGGGCCAACAGTAGCTGTATTAGCGTCTTGGCTGTTCAGGATGGACACACAATGAGGACAAATTCCTTAGCAAAGATCAAACAGAATGTTGAAAGGATTCAATAATTAGAGCTCAAGTCTCCAGACTCATAATTCATTTCTCTGAACACTAAAATGCAGCATAGCTTTTGAAAAATTAAACTAATGTTTCTTCTGCTTAATAACCAAAAACCAAAACCAAACTCACTGCCTTCTCAAGTCAGATAAGACTCACAGTGACATCTCATTGGGTTTCTGAAATGGTATCTCTATGGAAGTAGATTGCCCAATTTTCCTTTTGAGCAGTGGCTGGTATATTTGAACCACCAGCCTTCTGGTTAGCAGTCAAATGCCTTAGGCACTATGCCACCAGAGCTTAATAGATCTTTGAATTCCATACCTTTTTGTTAATCAATTGACAAACAATTATTGAGGCCATGGAAGGAATAAAATATCAGCCCTTTATAAAAGTACAGCTCTCTTGTTCAAAGTGCGTTCAACCACCTTACTTAGGATCATCTTGATTTGAAGGGATTTTTAACTTTATTTTATGGATGGAAAAATTCAGATTCAGAGGAATTATCTGATTTGCCTGTATCAATTACATTATACTTAATGATTCTCTGGAATTAAAACTCATATTTTCTAGCATCTACTTCAGTGCCTACTTTTTAATGCATGAGGCAATTTGAAAATTTTTGTATGTAGGAAGTTGTTGTTGTTATGTGCCGTCAAGTTGGACCCAACTCATAGCGACCCCTCCTTGGGTTTCTGAGGCAGTATCACTACAGAAGTAGGATTGCCCAAATTTCCTTCCGAGGAGTGGATGGTGGGTTTGAACCGCCAGCCTTCTGGTTAGCAGTCAAGTGCCTTAGGCACTATGCTACCAGAGCTCCTATGTAGGAAGTAGTGGTACTTAAAATTCTAGGTTTATAGTTGAGAGGACAAATAATATAGATTTAAAAAGCCAAGTAAGCATATGAAAGATCAATAAGTGTTCAAAAAATATTGTCATAGTGAAAAAATATGTGATATGATTAATTCAAAATTAAATGATTTAAATATGTTTTTAGGAGTTTGGTATCAATAAAGGAGGTAAAATTTATTAAGTGTTTACCATGTGCCATGTCTGTTCTAAGCATTTCGCATGTGCTTTAATATATACAATTCTCTATTATCTTATTATTATGTCTCTTTTACACTTGAAGACTATGAGGCAAAGAAAATTTACATAGCTGTTTAAGCTTATTTACTCTAGTAAACAAGGAATAAATTCACAGCATTTCCAAAGCATAACTTCTTAACCAGGATACCACCTTACCACTCACAGAGGCAGGTAGGGTTTCAACATGGTGAGAGGATATGTGGAAGATAGGACAGAGAAAGAGAGAGAGACAGAGACAGAGACAGAGAGAGAGACAGAGAGAGAGAGAGAGAGAAGTGTGAATATATTTTATGAAAGGAAAGTTTTCAGAGAATAGACAGAGCCAACTTTAATAAAGTTAAGACTTTGGAAGAGTGAGTTGTTGGACTCAATTATGGAAATATTGATGGAGATGGAAGTCAGAAGCACTTTGAGGCCAAACTGAATTTAACTGTTTTGTGTAAACCTTTGGGAAGAACCATTGTTAGGAAAATGAAGTTTTATTTTTTTTCTTAAATCTAGTAGCTGTATGTAGGAAGGACCAGAGGAAAATGAAAAAAAAAAAAAAAAAAAGGAATGATGGTATACGTGACATGGAAGAGCTAATGAAAGTTATTAACAAGCTTTATTTGCAAGATGGGGAGGAAGTATGTGTTCAAAATTTTGAATGTAATTTGTAGAAACAATGGCTATGTGTCTTAATTGTTATTGTTGTTATGTGCTGTCAAGTCGGCCCCGATTCATAGCGACCCCTCCTTGGGTTTCCGAGGTGGTATCACTACGGAAGTAGATTGCCCAACCTTCCTTCTGAGGAGTGGCTGGTGGGTTTGAACTGCCAGCCTTCTGGTCAGCAGTCAAGCTTAGGCACTATGCTACCAGAGCTATAGCAATAGGGAAATAAATAAGAAAAACATTCCTTTGGTGTTTTTTTTTTTTTTTTTTTGAGCTTTAAGTTTATTTATTTTTGCGACTTTTTATATTATATATTAAAATTTAGGTCTTCACAGGAAATCTGGTTAGAAATATCAGTAATAAATTTAGATACGTGAGCTGTTGAGCTAAGTAATTTCTTCAGAATTCTGTCTCTACTTACTTTTTTAAGCTCAGTCTTTTCATTCTTCTTCTATCACCATTTGCACTCCAAATATTATGTTTAGTATATGCCTGGAATTTTGAGTAATATCTCAAACATGTAGGCAAAATTTACTTTTATTATTTTTATCCTTTAGATAACTTTCTCAAATGTGATCATATTTTTATTTATTTATTTATTTATTTGTGTGTGTGTGTCTTTTTATTCCTGGAAAGAAAAAAACAAACAAAAAATCACACAAAACTAAAAACAAAAACAAACAGAAAAGAATTTTGTATGGAAAACATAAAATTGGAAAATGATTATTGTTGTAGAGAAGAGGAAGGAACTATTTTTGAGTGCCTATTCTATACGAAAGTAGCCTTAGTGGTTCAGTGGTTAAAGTGCTGGGCTCATAACAGAAAGGTTAGTGGGTCAAACCCTACAGGAGAAAGATGAGGCAGTCTGCTTCTGTAAAGATTTACAGCCTTAGAAACACTGAGACAGCTCTATGAGTCAGAATTGATCCAAAAGTAGTGTGTTTAAGCCTTTTTGGTTGATTCTATAGATTATAAACTAGTATTTTGTGCTAGATCAGGCTTTTGAATTATCAAAGAGTTAGAGTAGAGTTATATTTAGTTTTTTAAATTAAATATATTAAATGTATATATTAAAATATATTAAATTTTAATTTAATTTATTGAACTGTATATACCTTATACTCTGAAATGCTTAATTTGACAAAACACATTCATAGTCATTTCTAAATGATCTATTTGAATTCCCACAATTATCTTGAAAAGTAAATATTGTTCCAGTTTTAGAACAGAAGCAAATGAACCTCAAAGAGGTGAAAATACTTGCCCAAGAATGCACTTTAGAATTGGTAGGACCAGGCCTTAATGTAAATAGTTTTACTCTAGATACTACATATATTCTTATTATATTGTCTGTGCTTGTACCTAAATATATTGTACTTTATATCTATGAAGCAGTTCTCAAAAATAATTTCTTAATACTGTACAAATATTATGTCACTTAGGCTCTTCAAAGTTAGTTTTACATGGTGCATATGGGTCACAAGCAGTTAATTTTAATTAGAGGTCTACTTTTCACTTGAATTATTTGGGAATATTTGGTTTAGAACTGTTGATACTGTTGCCTTTTATTTATATGCACAGTTCTTCCCTCCTGGTGTCATTGCCCAGTTTTGTGTACACCTAACGCTCTTAACATCATTCTTGGAATTCCCACACCTGGACCCTGTGTGTATGTAGCCCATGCCTTTTACACATTTCCTGCCTTTCTTCCCTTGGAGAATTCACAGTATTTCTTCAAGACTCAGCTCAAACATCTCATCACTGAAGCCAACTTCTGATCTTTCAACAAATATATATTTAATGCCTGTAGACTGGCGGTTTAATCTCACCAGCCACTTCTTGGAAGGAAGGTTGGGCAATCTACTTCTGTAGTGATACTGCCTCGGAAACCCAAGGAGGGGTTGCTAGGAGTTGGGGCCAACTCAACGGCACATTACAACAGCAACAACATATCATGACTGCAGAGCACTGGAGATTCAATGAAAGTTCTGCAAAACTCATTGTGCTCTGTAGTGTCCTTCCAAGCACACTCCCTGAGAGCAAGGATATCTTTCCATGCTGGTTTTCCAGAGTGTGATGGACTTGATGAGAGAATGCACTGTAAAATTATATGTGGATTCTGGAACAAAAGAAATCCTGGTCGTGCAGTGATTAAAGTGCTTGGCTGCGAACCAAAAAAGGTTGGCAGTTCAAACCCACCAGTCGCTCTATGGGAGAAAGATATGACAGTCCTTAACTATAAAGATTTACAGCCTTGGAAACCCAACGGGGCAGTTCTTCTCTGTCCTATAGGGTTGCTATGAGTTGAAATTATCGCAATAGTAGTGGATTTTTAGGTTTTTTTTTTTGGTTTTATTCCAGAACATAGTAGATGCTTAGCAGATATTCACTGAACAATTGACACATTTGAATTATCACTTTGGCAAAGAATATTGAGTATACAGAGGATTGGGAGAAGAATTAACAAATCTGTTTTACAAGGGATACGGCCAGGGTACTCCTTAAAAGCCAGGATGGCAAAGCTTCATCTTACATACTTCAGACATGTTATCAGGAAGAACCAGTCTCTGGAGAAGGACATCATGCTTGGTAAAGTAGAGAGAAGGAAGGTTAGTGAAAAAGAGCAAGACTCACAACAAGAGGAATTGACACAGTGGCTGCAGCAAGGGGCTTACACAGAGCATGGTTGTCAGGGTGGCACAGGGCTGGGGGTTGTTTCCTTCTGTTGTATGTAGGGTTGCTATGTGTTAAAACTGACTTGAGGGCACCAAGAAACAGCAACAACAGGAGTTAAGCCTAAGTGACAGGCTATTTAAAGATATATTTACTTTTGATTTTGGTTAATGATTTGGTTTGCTGGGAATATACCATATTTTTGTCTGGGTATTTATTTGATGCATTTTGTTTATGTCACTGTTATGTACATTGTAGACTTTCTGTAAATGTGTGAATGCCTGTGAAATAATAATGAGATCCCTTAACTGAGGAAGAATAGTAAAGAATACCTGTAGCATATCTGAGTTTACTGGGAATAAAGCAAACTTTAAATACATATTATGATTGGTTCTTTTAAAGCCTTATCTAGTACATAGTAGTGGTAGTAGTTATGTGCTGTCAAGTCGGCCCCAACTCATAGTGACCCCTTCTTGGATTGCTGAGGCAGTATCACTATGAAAGTTGATTGCCCAACCTTCCTTCCATATCTAGTACATAGAGATGGTAATATATAGTTGAGGTTTTAAAAGTCGACAATGTGTACAGATAAATGAAGGAGTATAGTATATTGGCAATGGTGTAATTAAACCGATTATATATTGTCAATAGTAAATGTTTTATATGTCAATGGAGCAAGTATTTAAAGCCCTCAAAATCAAGATAATATTCTTTCATTAATTAAAAGTTGATAAGTCAATCAAAGCTTATTGGAAACCAATTCTAAACTGTATGTATAGAAAGACAAGAGATAGAAGATTAATCTATAACCATATATTTTCACTGAGTGTTGGGTTTTCTCTCTTTTTTTTTTTTTTTCACCAACTGGCATGCAATTTAACTTCAAAAATTAACTCTTGTTTATTACCTATTTTTTTTTTTCATGGTTTTATGATATTCTCCTGGTCTAACTTTATCAGTGTTAAAATTTAATTTGACAGAGTATGTTTACTGTCTATTCATCTGTCTGCCATTTATCCATGAATATTACCATTATTGTGTATGTGACTTTAATTTGAAACAGTTTTCAATTAAAGTTGCTACTGTTGGTTCTCATTCACCTATTTTTACTTTTGTTTCCACCCTAAAACTTCACATCAGTTTTAATCAGTTTAATTGGTTATCTACATGAGTCATTTTATTTCAAATCCCACTCATAGGCACCACTCTAATTCATTTTACCTGTGGGGGTTGTATGTTGTTTACAACTCAAATACAAAACTAAATACACGTTGCAAAATGACTGTATTTCCTCCATTATGGTTTCAAAAAAACCTTCACAGTGATAACCAGCGTGCATAGGAAATGTTCTTTCATATTCTCATGTTATAAAAAAAAATATTTCTTGTTAGTATAGAATCCTGAGTCATTGTGGAATACTCTAAGTTGCTAATGTGTTTTTCTCTTTCAATACCCCATTCCATTTCTAAGGACACGTTTTATTAAGAACATTATTTTCTTCACTGTGTATTAATATAGCAATTTTTTGATGGGCAATATCTTCTTTAAATTCAGTGTGTATCTCCTCTTGGTATGAAAATCGAAGGATGAAAAAAATATTAACAATGGTGAAGAAAGGGACTTAGTTATCTTTCCCTTACGTTGTCCTGCTCAGCTGTCTTTCACATGCACCCCTTTTTTCTCATTTAAAGGTTTCTACATCTCAGGTGATAAATGTGGCTGTGAATGTGTGATGACAGAAAGTAAGTTGTAAGAAAGTGTAGTGTCTACTGGGGCTAATTGTGCCTCCAAAACACATTCTCACACTTCAGCAGAAATGCATGCTGGGAGTTGAGACTGGGTGAGAAGGGGAGTCAATACTAATGGTAAAGGTCAAATTTGAATCAATCACTATTTTGTTTCATGGAAAACACTTCATCAGCTAAAAGAGAAGGAGGAGATAAGTGTTGGTGCTAGTAATTTGAATAGTGTAGACAAGTTTTTACATAGTTATCTCCATACAAAAGGAGAAAGAGATACCAACAAAACATAGAAAGGTTTCAGACTACCTTGTTTCTTCAATGAAAAGCATCTGTTTATAACTCTTTGGTAAATTAATTGAATGAAGGGAGAAAACCTGTCAGTCACCTTGTAGGATAATTTAATGTGGGTTACCTCATTATATATTCACAAATATAGAGGTGCTCTGGACTGTTAGTTTACAGATGAGAGCATTGAATTTCATAAAAGTTAAGTAGCATCTAATAAGTGAGGACATGAATATTTAGACTATTTGGTTCTAAAATTCATTCTGCTAACTCAAACATGGTCCCTTGGAGTAGCAAGAAATTGCTGAAGGATGAACTCTCGTCTCAAAATTTTGCCACAATTCTTTCTACCTATTTCTTTCAAATGGCCAGACTTTAGGTGACTATTACCAGTTAGTAAATTAGTATTGTGTGTGTATATATATATATATATATATATATATATATATATATATATACACTTAATCTAGAAGATTAATTTGCAGGAGAACCAGCAGGATTGAGATATTGTTATGGGGTTGGTAGTGGTTCGATTTGGCATAGCATAGCTTGGGTGTGCAGGTTAGTATAATTCATTATAAATAACATTAATATTTAAATGTAAACTATTTTTAAATGGCTTCTGTTATTTTGAAATACTATAATCAATAATTCAGTAAGTTATAAATTTGTGGTAAACTCACTGAGAATTTTCACAATGAAATTACAGCAGTTTAGGATGCTTTCAGTGGCCAGGAGCAGAAGAACAAAGTTAAAATGGCTTAAAAATATAAATCTATTATAGCCTATAAGTAGCTACGTGGAAACAGGTTTGGTTACTTCTGCCACCCATCATTATCATTAAGCATTTACTTTTTATGTTTCTACTCTTCCATACTCACTATTTGATTGTTTTTCTTTGACTACATGGATGGATGGGAGCTCTGGTAGCATAGTGTCTAAGGCATTGGACTGCTAACCAGAGGGCTGGCGGTTCAAACCCGGCAGCCACTCCTTGGAAGGAAGATGGGGCAGTCTACTTCTGTAGTGATACTGCCTCGGAAACCCAAGGAGGGGTCACTATGAGGCGGGTCTGACTTGAGGGCACATAACAACAACGTGGATGGATGGTGGCTGCAGCAGTTCTTATGCAATAAAATTTGAAATTATGAGGGAGATACATTCTTATGCAATAAAATCTGAAATTATGAGAGAGAAACAAGTATTTCTTTTACTGTTTTTCTTCTACTAATGTGGAGAAAAACCTCATATTTCACCTAACAGACTTTCCTCTATTCTCATACGCTAGAATTGCTTCATATGAATAGCCCTAAATCTGGCATGAGCAGAATTTCATTACCATGACCTTCTGGGTACTGTAGGTGGGGGTGATTACCTCCCTGGAAGCATGTCACTGGCTTGTTAAATGTAGTATCCCTGGGTGACACAAATAAATGCGGGGCTACTAAGTAAAAGGTTATTGGTTTGAATTCACCCATAAGAGTCTGGGAAGAAATGCTGCAATTGCTTTTTTTTTTTTTTTTTTAAGTAAGGAAGAATGAAAGAAGGAGAAGAGTGTTGGGTAGGTAGTGAAACATGTGTGCCACAGAAATATCAAAAAGTTCTTTTTTGGGAAGAATATTAATAGTAGTTAAAACCAAAATGTATTAAGTATTTACTGTGTAACATTTCTTTGTGTTTTTCATACATGATCTTATCTAATCCTGTGTTATGAGGTTGATTCTGTTGTATAGATGAAGAGGGAGTGAAGAGATTATGAAGAGGTGGAATGACTTGCCAAACTCATAAAGCTGTTCAGTGGCAAAGCTCAAAATTGAACCCTAATTGTCTGGTACCAGAACTAGTATTCTTCCTGCTGTCAAGCATTAACATTGTACATAGTTTAACTATTTTTTGGGGGGTGCAGGTTTACAAAGCAGATTCATTTTACTCTCAATACTTCATACACTTTTGTTTCACAGCACTGATTACAATCCCAATGATAAGCAACTCTCCTCCTATCTCTTCCCCGTGATTCTTTGCTCCCTGTGTCCTTCTTATGTATGCCTTCCTGTTTCTCCAGCTTTCTTCCTATGCAATTGCAGCCCTTCTGATCTAAGGGGTCCATCTCCCTGGCTAGGTGGGTGCATCTACTAGGATAGGTGGGTGCAGGTGTTTGCTCATAGGCCTTTCTGCTGTTTGAAAGCTAATCCGCAGAAGTAAGTCTAGTTCCAGGCCTGAAGGATATCCAGGAACTGTAATCTTAGGGGTTTCTTTAATCTTTATTTCACCAGCAATTCTGGTCATTTTTGTGTTTCTCGAATTTTGTTCTACATTTTTCTTCCCACTCTATCAAGAATCTCCAATTTAGACCCCTTTCTGAATGGTTTGCTTTGGTAGCTGGGCACCATCTGGTTCTGGTTTCAGGGTCATGAAGGCTGAGGTTCTCATGGTCCATTAGTCCCTTGGACTAGTTGTTTCCATATGACATTGATTTTCTTCATTCTTCCTTGCTCCAGACGAGAGGAGACCAATAGTTGCATCTTAGATGACTGCTTGAAAGACCCCACTTGCTACTAATCAAAGTAGGATGTCAAAAAATATTTCTGTGTACTGTATTGTGCCAATTGAGCTTGATGCCCCATGAGACCATGGTCCTGAGCTTGCAGGCCTGGTGACTAACTCCCTCAAATGCTTGGATGTCACTGAGAAGCTACTCCAACCCTGCCCCCTGTTAGTACTATAATTTATATGGGTATTTTTGTAGCACAGATACACATGTAGGAATATCATCAGCTAAATCTATCTATGGTCATAGGTATATTCCCGGTCGCCTACCCATACTTGATTAGTGTTGGTTGTTGTTACTGATAATGTACTATAGTGTATGTAGTAGTATTTGACTCTGTTATCTATACCTTTTGTGTACCTCTCTGTGTCCTCCTTTTCTCTATTGTTACTGTGTGATCACATACGTCTGCAATATGAATATGAATATAAATATAAATAGTTTAACTATTATTAAATTTAAGAATCGTAGGTAAATGTCATTTCCTTTTGTGAAGGCTATGTTCCAGACAGTGTCCTAAGAAAGATGTAATAATTGATCTTATTTAGTTTCTATATCTACTCACTGATTTTATTTTTCCCACATTTTATACATGGAGAAATTAAAGGATAGAATGAACAGCAGTTTTCCTGAGGTCACAAACTATGACATGGCTAAGCTGAGATTTGAATGCAGGTTTGTTTTGACTCTAAAGAGCTGAGTGCCTTCCATCTACCTATAGATAGAATCTACCTATCTCACAAAAGCTCTTTACACAAATGAATTCAGAATGTTTGGGGCCTGTAATAAAAGTATGGCAATAGTAGCATAATAGATTTGGAATAAACCAAATTTCATAAACCTGACTAGTCCTTCAGATACATATAATAAAAAGAAGCTGCTGCTTCTTCTTTTTCTTTTTCTTTTTTTTGTAAGGAAATGCACTTAATTGCTTTTATTGTATTTTATAAACTAGACAAGAAAATAAGTTTAGGGAAACTAAAGAGAAACATTCATGTGACTGTTGGAAGAGGAAGAATTGGATAAAAACCAGAGAGACCAGGACTTCATCAGAAGGAGAAGATGAAACTAAAAAAGAGAAGTGTTGATTTGAAGTTGAGCGCTGAGATGGGTTATATATTGAAATATGGGTGATTGCACAGGCTTACTAAGGAGGGTTTGAGTCTAGTGCACACCCAGTCCAAGATGTGAGCTGCATCTTAGTGTATAGAAAATTTAGTTGGATACTAAATGAATTAAAAAACAGAGTAGAAGAAACTCAGGGATTGAAGTACTCAAATGTAGAAGTATGTGCCTGCCCTTTAATTTCTAATTCTTAGCTGTTAATGGTTGTGTTTGTCTTTGCCAGATACTCTGACCAACAGTGTTCATTCCAAACTGTCAAATATGTCAAAGGATGTATATGTGTGTGTATCCTCGGAAGGAAGATGGGGCAATCTACTTCCGTACTGATACTGCTTCAGAAACCCAAGGAGGTGTAGCTATGAGTCGGGTTTGACGGCACATAATAACAACAACTGTTCATACACAAATGTATAAAAACTGTGTTAGACATTCCATCATTCCATGCGTGTCAAAATGTTTGCTATATTTATTTCATTATTACAGAAATTAATGAATATTTTAAATGATGTATTATTTGCTGCTTTTTGCCTCTAAGAAGAAAATGTACTCCATGATAAAACACTGGCATTATTATTCACACTTTGTGAAACTGAAGACTAATTAGCCACTGTTTAATTTTGCAAGAGTACAAAACAATATCTGTTGTCTCTCCAGCACACAAAATGAACAGCTAAACAGCTCTCCCACCTTATTATATTTTATTATAAACTCCTATCACATAAGCATTCATAATTGATGATGTTTTTCATCAAAACATATTCCCTGAATATAGATAAATCGACATTTGGGAGTATGAGTGCTTCTGCTCTAGCTCAGGGGCTGTGATTGAACAGCATGCACAGGCTTGAATTCTTCATTTTCATTTTCCCCAATTTGGAATTGGAGGGATGAAGGCTGCTAAGTTTCTTTTAAATTGCACTGCACAATGGAATTCTAACATCTCCTGTTAGAGAACTGCTGAGTGAATTATTTAACATACTTGTATTATCACAAAATAAAGATGGGCTCAAAAACTGTAGCTACAATTCTCTTATATCTCAGTTTTTGATTGTTGCATCCCTTTTGTGAATTACTAAGTAGATAATCTGCTTCTATTTCGGATGACAGAGAACAAATTCATTTGTGTAAAGAGCTTTTGTGAGATAGGTAGATTCTGTTTTTCATATGAAGCATTTCCTATTTGCAGTTATTAAAGGCAAGTGAGTTTGCTTCTTTGCAGTAATGTAAGCATGATCAAATTAGATAGTTTCTATTAACTTTACCATTGGCTGTTTTGGGGTTTTATGGAAATAGAAAATTTGAGAGAAGCATTTCTTTTTCTTAATTGGCATTGAGTGGTCTTGTTCTTAAGCATTTCTTTGATTTTCCTGTTTACTCTGTATGGTTTGGTGACACCAGTCAAAATTGTTTCCAAAGTGTTCAGAATTCACATCACATGGCTGGTCATTGAAGCATTCTGGCTCAGTGGTTGGATACTAAATGAATTTGTGCCAGGACATGGCAATTCCAGGCATTGAGACCGATGGCTGCTTAGTGCTGAAGTGAAACTCTTTCTCATACAAAAGTTAGTACTGGTGGTTTCCTGTGAATAAGTTCGGATCATCTGACTTAAATGATATTTTTAGTGAGCAGGTCAATATCTGTGTTTTATTTCCAATTTGTTCCATGCTCAATGAAGCCTAGAATTCTATTTATAATAAATATCCAAATATCTTTTATCTTTCATTTCCTTTGGCTTCAAAGATTATTTTTATTTAATATACATGCAAAGATTGTAATTTTTGTTTTTGAGCATGCTAGCACTTTGATCCTTCTAAATATTCCCCCCTGCCAGAGGCTATGTGATTGTTAAGAGCACAGACTCGTAAATCCAGATGGTGGGCATTGAAGTCCTGCTCTTCCCTTTTCTTGATATGAGATCTTGAGCAAGTGACTCACCTCTGCATTGTTCAATATTCTAGTCTTTAGAATGTGGATAATAATCATATTAGTCATATGGGAATTACTCAGTTAATATTAGCTGCTGTTACTATTACTTTTATTATTAATTGAACCATGTTATAATTACTTTTCTTTTTTTTTTTGACAAACCACCCTTCAATTTAGCTCTATGAAAGAAAATTCTCTGGTAGGATGTAGAATGCTTATTTTGAGTTACTTATGAGTTTTGGAAAGGTATGATCTCACTTGGCCATTGATTATATTCTATGTAGTTTTCCCTCACATTGCTAAGTGCAGATGGAATGTGTACTGGTTCCCATTTGGGATGGGTATGGTATCTAGGCTGTGCTTCTCTGTGTTACCTAGTTAATATTTGACATCATGGTACAGGACTTCAAAGCTAAAGCAGAGTGAAGAATTAAGTTGCTTGTTTTACAGAGTGAATGTATTTTCCTTGTACATACTTAAATTATAATTGCTTCCTTTAAGGAATATTAAAAAAAAAATTAAAAAAACTCACTTTGGTCCAGTCAGTTCTGACTCATAGCGACCCCCTTTGGGTTTCTGAGGCGATGAATCTTTACAGAAGTAGATTGCCCAGTCTTCTTTATACATAATAAATAAATAAATGAATAAATAAGTATGTATGTATGTATGTATGTATGTATGTAAAATATGTAATAGGAGCTCTGGTGTGTCTAAGGCACTTGACTGCTAACCAGAAGGCTGGGGGTTCAAACCCACCAGCCACTCCTTGGGAGGAAGGTTGGGCAATCTACTTCTGTAGTGATACTGCCTTGGAAACCCAAGGAGGGATCACTATGAGTCAGATCTCACTCGATGGCAGTGCATATGTATGTAATGTATAATATTTCCCAATATTAAGGAATATTAAAGAAAATACAATCTAAGATAGGAATGATGGAAGACCCTGATTAGGTTCAGATGCATTTTAATTGAGTAACTGAGTTACTTCCTTTCAATAAATGATTTTGAGTAATTAGTATATTATATGATTAACTCAGAACTGTTTAAATCCTGAATCCAGTGCAAAGTTCAGTCTCTTTATCAAGGTTGTCCTGTTTTCTAAGGACTTTTTCCCTTCCTCTTCCTTTACCCGGTTATCTGAGATCAAGTGGAAGCTATTTTCTTGTCATTTTCTCTACTCTTCATCTTCAGGTGTTACTAGGTTCAGCTTGAGCTTTGCACAGTGACAGTACTATGGCTTACTTATAGTCTCTGTTCTCTGAATGATCAAATCTTCACCTGGCTCTCACTTGGTCTGTTCATGCTCTGAGGCTCAGCAGTTCCTTCCTGTGCCCTAGCTGGTAGTATTCCCTCCAGAGCCTGTACTGCTGACTTCCTTGTTTGAACTTTAGTGACCTCCCAGTGTGTTCAATGACAATTTATTCTCCCTTAACATCTGCATCCTAATAAAGGAATTGGAGGAACACTTCCAATTTTTTTCTTCAACATAGTATAGCCAGTGAAAATGACTGGACATGGTAGGGGGGGCACTTTAGTTCCTACAACATTTGACTGCTAACCAGAAGGTTGATGGTTCAAATCCACCAGCCACTCCACAGAAGGAAGACTGGGCAGTCTACTTTCATAAAGATTTATGGCCTTTGTGTTAGGTATTTTAATTCTTATTTTAATCTGTTTTCTAAACTACATTGTAGTCTTCTTATACACAAAGGTTTTATTATATATGATGGGCATCGACCCAAAGGAGGTTGCCATGAGTCAGAATTGAGTGGATGGAACTGAGTTTGGTTTTGGTTTGATGACCATTCAAACATCACTTTCTGTGTACTCAATTTAGCCAATCATTTTGGTGCTCTTTCTAGACTTGCATATGGAAAACAATGACAAAGTCTATTTTGCTTTTGAAATACTCAGTGGTGGTGAATGAATGTAGTGGTGTTAGAAATGGTATAGTGACCCAGGTAATTACCTCAGGTCCCATCAAGAAATTCAGCATAAAGAGGGAAAAGCTAACCCTCTGTGAGGCATTTGACAATCTCCTGTTTTTATGCTTGCTAACAACTACTTTTACACATCACTTTTTATGGAAGGAAAGAGTATTGTTCATACTGCCTTTTCTATGGGTCATTCTATAAGCCCTATTTTTCAGTCACGAGTCATTCTATTTAAAAAAAAAACATATTAAGGAAACTCTTCTTGCTTTAAAGGGGCAAGGATTTGCTTTTTAACTCCTAGCATTCAGGGCTATCCATTCTGCCATGCACTATGTAAAAATGCAGTTTGAAAGTCAAAGCTGTATAATGACTTTTTGGTTCTCTACTCTTATCTGCTGTTCCCATCAAGCAATGGATGATTCAGTTCACTGGGTGAAAAACTATGAACAGCAAGGATTTGGAGAGCTACAAGGTGATAAAACTCAATGTCTGTCCTTTAAAAAGATGTGAATGCTTAAGTAAAGGAGGGAAAATTGAGTAAGAAGTGATCATGGGTTCTTAAAAACTAAAAAGATTGATTTGATCCTCCCTTGCTCAAGATTATAACATAATTTTCAACAGGGAGCTTTTATACCCTTCATAGGCTGGTATTTTTAAGTTTTGTCTTCTTTAATTTACCCTACAAAATAAATCCCAAATTCTACTTCATTTTTTAAAACTTTCTTAATCATCTCCAACCACATTTCTCTCTATATCTCATAATCTAGTAGGACATATGTTAGTACTGCTATGCGATCTCATACAGTCCTAGATTGTGTTAGGTATTTTAATTCTTAATTTAATCTGTTTTCTAAACTACATTGTAATCTTCTTATACACAAAGGTTTTATGATATATGATGGGTGTCATAGACACTCAGTAAATAGTAGCTGAAAAAGTTAGTGAATAATGCTGTCATATTGCAGTTAATGTTTAGAATAGAATTTATATTTACATTTAGAATTGAAGAAACACGTTGCCATCAAGCCACTTATGACTGACTCATAGTGACCCTATAATACGGAGTAGAATTGCCACATAGGGTTTCCAAGGCTGTAATCTTTACAGAAACAGACTGTCCCATCTTTCTTCTGCAGAATAGCTGGGGATTCAAACTGCTGACCTTTAGGTTAGCAACTGAGTGCTTAACCACTGCATTACCAGGGCTCCTTTAGAATTGAAAAAACATTCTACTAACAAATATTGTGAAATATTTATTTGTTAAAAGTCTTTGAAGATTAAGATTTAAGTTTTTCTGTTTAGAATACTTTTGGTAGAAGAAAAATTTAAATAATCAAAGTTGTTTCCAAGTATTTTGAAAATATGCACTTAAATAATAATGAAGCCCAGATGTTTTTCCTCATTTATTTCTATTAATTCACCAAAGGAAACAATTTGTGACAGTTCTCTTCTGTACTTATAGGGTTACTATGAGTCAGAATTGACTTGATTGTAGAGAGAGTTATTTTGGATTTTCTTGCACCAGTTAATATCTACAGTCATGTTAATTTATTTTGACTGTTCTTCACTGTATGTAAAGAATGTACCTTAAAATATCTTGAAACTACTGCAGAATATTTTTTAACTTAGTAGATTTTAAATATTTCATTTGTGTTAATGTGGTATTATAGCTGTAACAGTGTCTGTGTTATCTACTATTGAATTTTTAATGTGTTATTTAATGCATCAAATGTTAAAATTCTATAATATGAGTTTAAGGAAATTTAATTTTAACAGGAAAAGGGTAAAAAAAAAATTATACAGTGATTTTTGTATACAATAATCAAAGAGCAAAAAAAGTAAGAAGCATGCTGCACTGCATACTGCCGTCGAGTTGGACCCGGCTCATAGCGACGCTTCTTTGGGTTTCCGAGGTGATATCACTATGGAAGTAGATTGCCCAATCTTCCTTCGAGGAGTGGCTGGTGGGTTTGAACCACTAGCCTTCTGGTTAGCAGTCAAATGCCTTAGGCAATATGCCACCAGAGCTCCCAGAAGATGATAGGATATACTAAAAACAAACAGAAGCATTATAAAGGTTCAATCAGGAGAAGTCAACCATAGTAAAATATCTGGTATTTCAAATAAAATATTTGTGAATACTGAATTTACCTTTATACATGTTAAAATTTGTAGTCTGCAAATGTGAAAATATGTTTGTGGTCACAGTGAGAGACATATGTACAAGAGCACTAAAAATAAAAATTAAATATAGTGACATGAAAATCTAAACTAGCTATGTCACTCCATTAAATGCTGCTTTTAAATCAGAGTTTTCTAGAAACAAGGAAAAAAGAGATTACGAAAAAATATATAATTTTTATTATTGAATGAAGAAACCATACCAATTATTCAGAAGGAATATTAAAACTAATTTATAGTGTAGTTCTTCAGTTAGATAATGTTGAATAACTTAATGAATGATGTCTTCAGTATTAATTTTAGAAAAGATGCCCATGCTTGAATAAAGCCTATGGCATAATGGATTCTATTTACTTAAAATATTGTGTGTGTGTGTATTTCACAAAAGCATGAAAATTGTTATTTCTTAGTTTGTATATTTTAGATGTTTCAGTGATAATTATATTTTTTACATTAAACTGAGATATTAACCAAACAATTTAAAATTATAAACATTAAAAAAAAATGTTTAAAAATGTATCTTAGTAAAGGATTTTGGTTTTCATTTCATCTACTCATTTCTATCCTTGCTTTTTGTAGCCATTGGACCCTATGGGTAATAAAATATGTATGAGCCCTGGATTATTTTCTCAAGGAATTTACCATTGAGTGTTACCTTATTCCCAAAGCAGTAATACAAAGAATAAGTGATTTTTTGCATAGCTGACAAAATGTGCTATCTGCCTATGAGTGCTATTTGACTATATGAATGTGCAGGAAGTGTTGAAAATTTGATTGAAACAACACAGTGAGAATAAGTCTCTGACTCAGGAGTAACTAGAAAATCAACCAGTTTTGCCTGCCACCTACATCATATCAGTTCCTTTATGATCCTAGTTGATACTGGCAGCAGACACCTTGCTTTCACACTTGAATTTTCCCCTAGAGCAAAGAAAATGTTGAGGTTTTGAGTTTTCCAAGAATTCTTGTTAAAAAAGTTACAAAGAGCAACTTAAAATATTTATCTATAAAAGAACTTGAAGATTATTTAATCCAATGAATCATTTTACAAATGAAAAGATAAATCCCTTAAAAGGATAAATGACTTGTCCAGTTATTCATAGCTAGTAAGTGGCAAGGCTTGTCCTGAATCTGTTTTTCTATCTTAAGTTGAACAATCTTTAAAACACTTGAAATTAGGGAAAAAGAAAAAAAAAAAAAAGAAACTTTTTTAAGGCAAAAATTTCATATGCTTTAAAAACTATTTTTAGTGTTCCAGAAGCTTGCATTCATTATTTGATTCAAATACCTACTATAGACTTTTGGTCCAAATGAAAATGATTTAAAAAATTATAGAACTATTACTAATTAAAATAGGTATGATTTTTAAATGATATTTTTATCTCTCCAGCAGTGGCAAGCCCTCTATATCAGAGAAGACATTACCAAGATACTGAGTGTCCTACTGTTCTTTTATCTATTTATATTTATTTATTTTATTTTAAAAGCTTGTTTTACATTCAAAGTAATGCATACATTTAGTTTTATTCCACATTCACCATGTCCAACCCTAACTCAGTCTCCTTCCCTCCCTACCCTGCAACCCTCCCCCTGTGCCCCTCCTATTATGCACTCCTGTTTGTCCTACATTTCCTTAGTTTGAATGCTGGTCCTCTGGTGTCCCATGGTCTATTGCTCTAAGGGATGTATTACCATAGAGTATGTGGGTGCAGAATCCTGGGTTGAGTGGTCTGCATGTACATCTTGTTAACTATTGGGCTGAGAGCCCGCCCCTGGGGGTGAGTTTTATTCCAGGCGTAGAATGTATTCCAGGGCCATAGTATTGGGAGTCTCACCAGATTTCATCTGACCAGTAATTATGGTCATTATTGAGTTTTTGGATTATGTTCCACATTTTTCCTCCCACTCTATCCAGGATCTCCAGATTTGGTCCTTTCCTGAGTGGTTGGTATATTTATTTTTTAAGATTTTGTGAATAATGAGAAGAACTTAATATCCATTTTGTAAATACTAAAATCACTATGTTAGTAAAGAGAATAGATTTTCCTGCATCTGAAGTAAAGTGTGTTAATATTGACAGTGAAATTGGTATATTTTATTTTGTGGGAATTTATTTTACTATAACAAAGTAGTGCCAGTACTTCCTAGGCAAATGATGCTATGTTTTAGGATATAGCTAATGAACTGTCTATATTGAAGGTATAACCTATTGTATATCAGAATGAGAATGTTAACATAATAAAACTGATTGGAACTGTGTAAAGATCACAATGAAATTACACAACTTAGTATTTTTTTTTTTTTTTTTTAATCAAATCCATTTGACTTTCCCAAGGATATAGAAAGACTTTGTGAATGAATGTTGAGTAAATTGATAACGCCTCTAGTCTGCTGGTATGAAGATAAGTTTGAGTAAGCTCCACGGATGGTCAATATATTTTATTGAGTCGTGACTGATAACAACAGTCAGGATGGAGAATAACGTAAGCCATATTCTATCTAGTGTCATTCAGTATATTAAATGAGAGTGCTGAGAATTATCTGAGAAGGTGGTAATGATGAAGAGAGGGATTGACATGACATTTGGAAGTAAGCAAAGATAGGGCTGACCATTTTCTAGTATTTTGTTAAAAGCAAATAGAAGCATAGTTATCTGAGAATAAGTAGGATTTGTTTGGGCAAAGGATGAGGCTAGAGAAGTTGAAAAAGCATTTTAAAGTTTGAATTTAAATGCTCAGGATGGAAAACCCTCTGATAGTCAAGAGTATTCAAGATTTTCTAAGTAAAACTTGAAAATTTCAAAGACAGTATTTTTTGTGGTCATGCATGATATAGCTTCCAAATTCCTAAAAACTTCCTAATATAACAAAACTTTTAACATTTCCTTGTAAATGACTTCTGTGAATATTATTCATAAATTTGAGGAGAAAAAAAATTATTTAAAAAAATTTTTTACAACTTTCTTAATTCTACATTAATCCTACATAGTTTTTAACCCTGACAGTTTTCTCATTTATTTTCTGAGTTCTAACTTTTTAATGACTACAGAAAATCTAGGGTGTTCCTATTATTTCCCCTGGTGTTGTGGTGGTTAAAGCGCTAGGCTGCTCACCCAAAGGTTCATGGTTCAAACCCATCAAGCACTTCTCTAGAGAAAGACATGGCAGTCTGTTTCCATAAAGATTTACAGCCTTGGGAACCCTATGGGGCAGTTCTCCTCTATCCTGTAGGGTCATTATGAGTCAGAATCAACTCAATAGCAGTCAGTTTATTGCTAGGTAAAATGAGTTCTTTCATGTATTTATTCATTTAAGAATGTCTTTTATTAATTAACCCTTTGTCAAACATTATAATAAAATATTATGATATACATCAAGTTCACCAAAAAAAGCAAAAAATTGTAATTGTTATTTCAAGGGAAGAACTATAAATAAAAATATTTTTAGTATTTTAACAAATATAATGAGTTCATATTACAGATATTTAGAAGGGACACATTGAATGGACCCTCCATACTTCTTGTAATTAATCAGAAAGCCCATTGTGTCTTATCTACATAGTTCTCTAGTTATTTCAATAATTGTTAATGAGTTTGCAATATGTGATGCATAAGTTTCTTACAATACCCTTTTCTCTTAATTTTATTCTTCTTTTTTAATATTAAGAGTGGACAAGGTCTTAGATAAAATATTTCTTATTCTCCTTGGCTTGCATTTCAAGCATATTTCAATTTTGAAATTTTCCACAAGCACTGAAATTGTGGTTTTGGTTCTTACTACGAGTGATGCTTGTCTCCCAATTCTAGTCATCTTGTTAATGAATAAATAATTTTAAAGTAGTAGTCCAACTCCAAAATTTATGTTATGTGAAACATATTTACTTATCAGATTCTTTAATGAGGCCTGCCTGACCTGCTCTTTTGAAAGAAAACCAAACACAGTGATTCACATTTCACAAATAGACCTTTGATCAAAATGATTTGTGGTCATATTTGAGGTCACTTTGTTGTTGTCGTTAGGCTTAATCTTCCCGGCATCTCATCGTTAGTGCCAGAAAACTTTGGTGTGTAGCCTGCATGTAATCAAGGACAGACAACTGCAGCATAGACTACCTTAACTGAATTAAAATGAGACACTGCAATGCAATGTGCGAAATTTTGCAAGACCATAATGTTAAACGTGTCTGCAAAATGTCCAGTCATCTATTTTTTTGTAATACATAATCTATTTTAAATATTTCTGTACTATAGTGTTATCTAGAAATCAGTGTTTTCATGTGAAATTTACCTGGTAGTACTTAACATTCTATTGGAGTATAGGGGAAAAAACAAGTGTACGTATTTGAGAGAGTTGTACTAATGTTATAATAAATGTTTAAAATTATGTAAACTGCCATCCTTGATATATAACCAATGTGCTTACAAGTATAATTGTTTAAAAATGACTTTTAATATTAAAATGAAATGTGGAAGAAACTAATTTCTAAGTCTTCGTTGGAATGAAAATACAGTTATTCTTTGGCTGTTTTTGAGTGTAGTCTTAGAATTACAATTCAATGAGTAAAATGTAGCGTTTTTATAAAGGTTATGTTATAACTCATAAACACAGATTCACTCTTTGATTTAAAAAAAAAATAAACTGTTCATCATTAACAAAGATATATTTTTACACATATATTTACACTTTGCTTTGTTTTCTTCCATATAACTTCCTATGTTGTCCCAAATTCAATTGTTACATTTTTTAGATGAAATTTGTGATAGTGGTCAAGGTGTACTTTGACTTAATCACAAGCATTTAATGCCATCCAGGGAACAATAGATTCTTTCTGATTTAAAATTCCTGGTTGTCATGTTGCTAGTGCACTGTTTGTGACTAGAATGCAAAGTAGTTTTAATCCATACATCCTTTTTTCTGTGCTGGGATGCCTGCCAAATCTATGTCTGCGATTAACTTCTGAGGTTGTCAGCTTGAAACAAATGCAGGGCAGTATAAATCAGGGTCATAGTTTCGTGTTCAATGCATATTTACCAATATTTTAGATTTCAGAATTAGACAAAAATAATTATTATTATAAAGTATACTTTTTCTTTGCATTATAAAACTGTCATATCATTTTAATTTAGATGTTCAATAAATTTTATGTAAAGTTGACATAATTTATTTGTTATGAATCACATTAAATTTTTCCTGGTTTTTCAATATTTATGACTCTCTGTCCTTTAACTGGACATGAAAATCAGAAACATTTACCAGTGCTCATTACCTGGTTTGCCTTAATTCTTTGGATGGTTGGTTAATAATTTTGTCAGAGCTGATTTAGTGGAAATGACCATGGGCTTGAAAACAGATTTCCTGGACTCAAATCCATCATTTGTTTAATTTCCCTGAGCTTCCATTTTTTTTTTTTTTTGTCTTTTTTATCTTCATAAATGTACATTAATCTTTATAAATGTAAAATTATTAGGCCTGATTAGAGATTAAAAAAAACACACACACACACATACACACACACTGCCATCAAGACAGATCTTTATAAATGTAAAATTAGGCCTGATTAGAGATTAAAAAAAAAAAAAAACAACTACACGGCCCTCAAGTCAGATCAGACTCATAGTGAACCCTCCTTGGGTTTCTGAGGTGGTATCTCTATTGAAGTAGATAGCCCAATCTTCCTTCTCAGGAGTGGGTTTGAACCACCAGACTTCTGGTTAACAGTCAAATGCCTTAGGCATTATGCCACCAGAGATTCTGATTAGAAATAGGAGGTCAGAAAATTCACCTTTACTGAACACCACCAGCTGTACTAGACATGTTAAAATCTATGACGATGTTTTCTTTTTAATTAATTTTATAGATTAATAGATTATGGTCTTTAGGGTTGTCTAGCTGATGAGTGATGGTTCTAGAATTCAAAACATGGCTGTGCATGTAAAAACTCATGTTCTGATAACTCCATACATCCCTGCATCCTTCTGTTTTTGGCCACAACATTAGCTACCATCTTGATAATGATGGAAGGACGTAATGATATTGAAACTGTGGGAAAAATTCATGACCCTTGTTTCTTGAGTATTTTTACTGCACGCCACATAGTGTGCTAAGCATTAGACATATATTGACTCCCTTGAGTCTAACCATAACATTATAAGGTAAGTACAACTACTAAGCCATTTTACAAATGGTAAAAACAGTACTTAGAAAGTATAAGACTATTTTATATTTCACATTGTTGTTGTTATGTACCATTGAGTCCGACCTGACTCATAGTGACCCCTCCTTGGATTTCAGAGGCAAGTGAAGCCTAACTTTAAAGGGCATATTCTTTACTACTGTATCAGTTTCCTATTGTTGCTATAACCAATTATCACAAACTTAGTGGCTTAAACAATAAAAAATTATTATCTTACAATCCTTACTGGGCTAACATCAAAATGTTGGCAAGGCTGTGTTTCTCCTGGAAGCTATAGGAATAAATCTGTAAATCTTTTAAGAGTAAATCCTTACATTTTTCAGCTTCTAGAGACCACTCACAATTCCTTGGCTCATGATCCCTTCCTCTATCCTTAAAACCAACAGCATAGTATCTTCATAGTATCTTTCCCTCTCCCTCTGACCCCTCATTCAGTCATCTCATCTTCTACTCTGACCTGACTTCCTCCTTCTCCCCCATAAAAGCCCTTGTGTATATAATGTAATACATGTTTTATATATATGTTTTTATTGTTGTTGTTATGTGCTGATGTGCCGTCAAGTCAGACCCAACTCATAGCTATCCCTCCTTGGGTTTCTGAGAGTATCACTACAGAAGTAGATTTCCCCATCTTCCTTCCTAGGAGTGGCTGGTGGGTTTGAACTGCCAGGCTTCTGGTTAGCAGTCAAATGCCTTAGGCACTAAGCTACCAGAACTCCTATATATATATATATATAATCATTTTTAGGAAACTAATGTAGTAGTAAAATATAATCTATTCATCCACAAATTCTCATTTTAATCACTTCTGCAAGTGGTAAGAGTAACATATTCTCAGGTTGTGGTGTTTTGGACAAGGCATCTTTGGGGAGCCAGTCTTTTGCCTACCATAGTTAAACTTAACTGTGTCTGTGATATATTTTCTTTCAGAAAGAGTGTGCTATTAAGGAAGATGAATACTGAATTACATGATTCAGTATTAATTGACTAATCAGACAACTGGTAATACTATTTAAGCACAACCAGTAACATTATTGTATAGTTGGGTAATGAAGAAATAAAAAATATTGTTGATCCTAAAATTGCATATTCAAAAATGGTTGGAGGAGTACATTGACAGAACTTCCAGAAATGCAAGCTGGATTCAGAAGGGGACCTGGAATGAGGGATATCATTGCTGATGTCAGATCGATCTTGGCTGAAAGAAAAGAATACCAGAAAGATGTTAACTTACGTTTTATTCATTATGTGGAAGCATTCAATTTTGTGGATCATAACAAATTATGGATAATATCGACAGGAATGGAAATTCCAGAATACTTAATTGTACAATTACAATTGTACTTAATTGTACTCATGAGGCACCTGTACATAGACCAAGAGGCTGTCATTCAAACAGAACAAGGGGACAATGCATGATTTAAAATCAGGAAGGCAGTGCATCAAAGCTGTGGCATTTCACCATGTTTATTCAATCTGTATGCTAAGCAAATAATACAAGAAGCTGGTTTATATGAATAAGAACATGGCATCAGAATTGAAGGAAGACTCATTAACAACCTATGATACACAGATGACACAACTTTCTTTGCTGTGAGGATGGCTTGAAGCACTTACCGATGAAGACTGAAGACAATAGTCTGCAGTATGGATTATACCTCAATATAAAGAAAACAAAAATCCTCACAACTGGACCAATAAGCAGCATCATTAAAGATGAAGAAAACATTGAAGTTGTCAAAGACTTCATGTTACTTGATTCAACAATGAACACCAATGGAAGCAGCAGTCACAACATCAGACAATGTATTACATTGG
>NW_006922024.1:1441308-1443457 GCF_000298275.1 Orycteropus afer afer | reverse complement strand
TTATGCCAACAGAGAATGATCATTGGATTTTGCAAGGAAACAAGCGCCATATTCATTGTTCTGAAATGCCATGCTGTTTTAACAAATAACATGCCCAGATAAATAATTTGCACACTTATATAATGTGTACAGCACACAGCAAATTACCTCACAAGGGGTGGCATGGTTCTAAAAAACCAACAAACCAACCATATAGCACACCAATAATTTGATAAAATACAGTAAACCTTTGCTAAGTGAACATTTCTTACCTTAATATTAATGCACACACACACAGACACAACTACAGGGCCAAGGCATTTGACTGCTAAGCAGAAGGCTGGCGGTTCAAACCCACAGAATTCAAAAGCCTTTATTTTACTATTATAACATTAGCAGATTGTTTGTAGTAGAAACTCACACACATATATTTATAAAAGTACAGATTTATTGTAGTCTTATATTTTTTAAGAAATGAATTGTATAGACTTTTCTCTTATTCCATGGTTCAGGTAGAGTTTCATCTCCTTTTCAGAAGTCTTCATGGACAGATCTTAATACAGAGAACGCTTCACAGAGAACACTAAGACAAATGTGTTTAAATATATTTCAATATAGGTTAACTCATTTTAAACTTAGCAAAGATTGTCAGCTACCATATTTGGTATGCTGTCAAAGTAGTGGTTAACATATTACTGTACAGAAAAGAATTTATCTGCAGTTGCTCCCTTTATACAAGTTTAATTAAAAAAAATTAGTTTCATTCTAAGTAACAATCTGGATAATTTTTCCAAAGAAATGATATCCATCTCAAGGCAGCACGTTAAAGCCCATGGTGATGGAAGTGAAGCAGAAATCTATAGCACATAACATATTTTTAGTAATTATTTACTGAGGAATAAAATTATTTGAACTTATGTTTACTCTGGCATAATATGTAAAATGGCTATTTTAAAAATTTTAAATTTGCATTGAGATTTGCCTTGTCATATAAGATAATAAGTCAGTGATTCCTTCTTCCAGAATACCAGTGGCATTCGTCTGCAAATTACAGGGTGACTATGCATTAGCACTAGCAAATATTGCAATTGCCAAAAGCAGATACTAATGTCTATATTAAAGCAAAATATTTGTTGACTGCAGAAAATCAAAATAGATCTCTCAGTGTTTCATGACTACATTTTTCATTTACCTTAGTTCTAAAACATGAATTAACTCTCTTGGTGTGTGTGTTTGTGTTTTTTAAGGAATATGATTAAAAGGCATTAAGAAATATAAGGCAATGGTATTTCACTGAAATGTTCAAGTACCAATTTAATCAAACAATAGAATAGTCAAGGACACAATTATTACCTTATTTTGTAGGAAAATTAATGGTTCTTGGTAGCTAGCCATAAACTCATCAGTACTGTCATGTGAGCTGAATCTCTTTTTCATAAAATACATTTATAAATTTATGCACACATCTTTTTTAAAATTCTGTTTTTAATTTCTGGAAAAAAGTCTATCTCATGACACGATTTCTTATTTATTATACAGGATTTATAATGTACGTCACAGTAATAAATGATTACAGATAAGGTCATACTATGAGGTTAAAAAAAGTTCCATCTTTCTTATACTATCATGGAAAATCCTATGAGTTATAAAATATAATTTCATAAAAAGTCCTTGTAGCCCAATGTTGAAGCACTTAGGTGGGCTGCTTACTGAAGGTTGGTAGTTTGAACCTACTCAGCATCTCCATGGGATAAAAACCCGGAGATAAGCTTCCATGGAGATGGCCTAGAAAACCGTGTGGGGCCGTTCTACTCTGTCATGGGGTCGCTGTGAGTCATAATTGACTCATTGTCACACATCAACAACAGTAGTAGCGGTCTTTGTTTTTCTTTTATTTTGTCTGTCTACTAAAATCTACTAAGTCAGATAAGAATTTCCAAAAAGGCAAATGACCCTATGGATAATCAGATTCTTCGTAGTGAGGGAATGAGACTGAATCATGATTTATAATGCATGATTCACTCAAGTGAGTTTTGGTTTGATATAATAATAAGAAATTGTAAACATTTATAAGCTCTATGCTAGACCATAGGAGCTCTGGTAGCATAGTGCCTAAGGCACTTGACTGCTAACCAGAAGGCTGGCGGTTCAAACCCACCAGCCACTCTCG
>NW_006922024.1:1435071-1440938 GCF_000298275.1 Orycteropus afer afer | reverse complement strand
GAAGATTGGGCAATCTACTTCCTTAGAGATACTGCCTCAGAAAGGGGCAGTCACTAGGCAGTCACAAGGAGGGGTCACTATGAGTCAGATCCAACTAGAGGGCAGAATACTAGGGATGATGTTTTCAGAGTTTAAACTTTGTGATTATTTTGACAATTAAGTATTCAAACGAAAAAGTGATGTGGATGGGGCAGAATAATCTTGGTTTGTACTGACTGTTTCATGTTGACATTTTGCACTTTTATATATCACATACTTTGAGTTGCTATTTTATGTTTTCTTGATTAAAATTGAAAAGTACAGAATATTGAGAATTATTCAGTTTTCTAATATATCATTAAACATGTTGAAACATTGATATAATCATTGAAGAAACTGCTGTGTTTGATTGCCAGAATTAAAGATATAGTAATGCAGATAACATCACTGTTCAGTCTTGAGATATTATTTAATTATTCTGCTTTAAAAGATTAGAGTCTATCTCTCTTCTTTTCTAGACATAATTTGTAGATTACTTTGAGTTACTTTGGTTCATAATTCTCGAGAATTTTTCATTGCTGCTGTTGAATTACTAGCTTATGCTATCCAATTCTACAGTATTTTCAATGACCAAGCTAAATTTTTTATTAAAAATACTTGAGTTTTAAGAAAAAGATCCAGAGGCATGTTAAGAATTATTTTAACTGCCTCCCACCCCCCCAAAAAAAAGAACAGATACAGATCTACAGAAATATTGTTTCAGCCTGCATATTTTTGTATATAAAAGAATATCTATAGTTGTTACCAGTTTTAAAGATTTTAAAAAGATTTTATTCTTAGAAAGAAATAATAATAAATTGTCCTTTGATAATAAAACCCTAAGCGTTATAATCTGCTGGAATTTCTGCAGTGTAACTGAGTCATCTAATACCATTTTGATGGTAGACAATGCATGATCAGTCAGTCAGGGTTCATGCTCACCAGGTTTCAATTTGAATAGGTCCACATAGGTAACACTCTGACATGAAAGTCAGATGTTCTTTTCATATATATCATTGTTGTTGTTGTTGTTGTTATGTGCTGTCGAGTCGGACCGGCCTCATAGCGATCCCTCCTTGGGTTTACCAGGCAGTATCACTACGGAAGTAGATTGCCCCATCTTCCTTCCGAGGAGTGGCTGGTGGGTTTGAACCGCCAGCATTCTGGTTAGCAGTTAATCAAACCATTTTACTTTCCAACAATAAAGGCATCGAGAATGTCTTGATCAGAGGAACTAAAAAACATATAACAATGGAATTTATTTATTCTGGTAATAATCTTCATAAATAAATATCTTTCCCTCAGTTGTTCCTTATAGTTTCTGAGATTTCAGAGTTAATTAAGAAAGTAGGTGAAACAGGTGTATTAATGTAAACTTGTTCTTTGATCATAATGGATTAATGAGATATCTCTTTTTACAGAAAGAAGAGCAAATCTTGTAGAAAAATAATGTAACTTCAGGAAAAAAAAACAGGGTTATATTTATATGTATGCATATTTTAAATTAATATTTTAATAATAATTCAGATTTTGATGTGTGAGAACATTACAAATTACAATGAGAACACTTTCCAGCAGTCCCATAACTCTGTATGCTTTAGACATATGCAAATCACGGAAGTTGCCCGAGGGTCACTTCTGAGATTCTTTCTCAAGTGCAGCACTAAATGTTAGGATTGCTTGTTGATACCTAATCCTTGCTTAACATCATAAATCAGCACTTGTCAGATCAAGGAAGCATATTAACTGGAGTTATTATATTTCAAAACAGTTAGGAGTGTTTTTTATTCTGACAGCTTCCCAGAGAGGGGACTCTGTGATGAGTAGCTGTAGATATTTCACACCAGTGAGGAGGATACACGTTGCCAGTTATTACTGTTAAGGGTAACCTTAGCTAGCCTGTCATAATTCTCTCTACAGTCCTCCATTTTAATTCTTGTCATACTACAATTTATTCCCCTTACCAGGCTAACAGCTGCCAGCCATGTACATTTTTATAGAGTTACAGAATTTTAAAAAAGAGACTCGAGAACTCTAGGGTATATCCTAAGTCTTCATTTCCCAGTTGAAGATACTGAAGCTTTTCATTACTGTGGACTCACTATGTGCTGGCCCAGGGAGGGCATTTTACATGCTTGCTTATAGTTATATAACTTACTCCCTACTACCAGTTTCATAATCTAGAATGATACTTATTCTATATATGTATGTGTGTCCTCTCTCTCTCCTCTTTCTCTCATCCCCCCTTTCTCTCATTCTCTCCATGACTGTACCATTACTTAAAATAATTTAAGTAATACTGCTTTTCCATTCCTACTGTATTGCTTGCATTACAGCATAAAACCAGTGGGACATCCACTATGAAAATAATGAAATAAAATGAAAAAGAAACAACCAAAAACAAAACTCACTGCCATTGTGTTGATTTAACTCATAGTGACCCCTGCTTGGATTTCCAAGGTAGTATCTCTACAGAAGTAAATTGCCCAATCTTCCTTCCAAGGAGTGGCTGGTGGGTTTGAACCACCAGCCTTCTGGTTAGCAGTCAAATGACTTAGGCACTACACCACCAGAGGTATAAATTGAGGAAAGACCATCTAGCAGACTCATATTTACAAAGGACCATTCAATAAACATAGAAAACCAAATCAAACCAAACTCACTGCCATCAAGGGGATTCCAACTCCTAGTGACTCCCATTGGGTTTCTGAGGCTGTAAATCTTTATGGAAGTTAGATTGCCCAATCTTTATCTGTGGACTGGCTGGTGGGTTTGAACTGTTGACCTTCTGGTTAGCAGCCAAATGCCTTATCTACAATGCCACCAAACCTCCTTGATAAACATAAAACCAATGCCAAATACAGAACAAAGTCATTCCTCTTTAAGAATATTGTAATTGAGAGTTGAAATAGATTAGGGGTCTTTAAGACAACTGTAACCTCTTCTAAGTGCTTTCTAGCTATCATATCACAATGGATTATATTCCAGACTAAAAACTGAACTTGTGGTTGTCTGTTTGATTCTGCAATCTTTGAATTAGATAAAGGAGAAAGGTGCTACAGTAACGATGGTAACTTTTGAATTTTCCACAAAGGAGAGTTGGATAGATTCAGAAAACTATAGGTTTGTGAACTTGGCTTTGATTCTGGGCAATACTCCAGAACATATTATATAACCTCTCTCTGTTTGTGCATAAACAGGTGAGCTGGGAGAGAAGAAATAAATTACAGTTCAGGTCCTGATTAACTTTGTTTTTAGAATCATGATACTTATAGACTTAGAGATAGTCTATAAACCACTTTTAGCCAGCATTTAACAGCCACTCCTCGGAAGGAAGATGGGGCAATCTACTTCCATAGTGATACTGCCTCAGAAACACAAGGACGGGTCACTACGCATTGGGTCCGACTCGACGGCACATAGCAACAACAACAACAACAACAACAACAACACAAGTTTACCTTGTGGTGAAATTGGTGCATTGCAGGCAGGACACTCAGTTTGTAACAGGTTCAATGGCTACATCAACTTTTATTATTTTTAAGCAGTGGAATATTTTTAATGTATTCTTATATTTTCTCTCAAGCAACACATATACAAAGGCAGGCCTGATGGTATCTTAAACAGAATTAAGAATCTCAAATTTAGATTCTTTGTATCTATATAGATTGTTCTGTGAGATAACTAGACAGCGGTATCCCCTTCATTTTTGGAGTGAACACTTTAAATTTCTTTAAATTATTTTAATAGAGAAGTAAGATCCATCTTTCTAGAAGTTTGAGAAATGTTAATATGAAAATATCTCAAGGATACTTTTATGAATGTAACTTAATTTCTTTGAGCTTGAATTTGGTCATATATAAATGACAAATTTTTTGCCATTGAAAAATAATCCTACAATACATGAATTACTTCTATCAAACTCTATTTCCTGTAGCAGGCATTATGTAGGAGTTGGTGATCAGCACTTGGGATGGTAAAATAATTGGATATGCTAGGTAAATGGAATGCAAGCTTCATGCAGACCTTATTTTGTACAAGAATGTGCTTGATCAATAGCTTTAAATGATAACATAACTTATTTTTTTATAGAACACATTACTGCGTTTTATCTCTTTGAGAGTTTTATACAAAGGCAGGAGAAACAAAAGGAAATGACTGAAATCCAAATATCAATATCATTATTCAATTTTATTGTAACACGTTCCATCCACATAACTTACCCAGGCATTTATGTTTCTTCAATCACTAGACTAATAACATGGGAGGCATTCTTTAAAAAAAAAAAAAAAGAAAAAGAAAAAAAAAAGTCAAATTTTAACTATTTCAGAAAGCTAAATTATATTTGAGTAAACATTTACATATCAAATGATAGTAGGATTTAGGGGAATTACTACCCCTTTCCCTGCTCCTTGTCCTCTACAAGCATCTTTCTGTTAAAGTCCATGCCATTATCACAAGCACAGTAATTGGGTTTGTATAGCAGATAGAACTCAATAACTAAGAATTCCAGTAACAAAGAGTAGAGTATGTGATCAGTTATTTAATCAGCAGTAGAATAAATATGGTTATAGTAACATCTATCGGGTAGGGTTGTTTCGAGAATGAAATTAGATAATGTGTATAAAAGGAACCCTGGTGGTGCAGTAGTTAAGTGCTTGGGTGCTAACTATAAGGTTAGTGGTTTTGAATCTACCAGTTGCTCTGTAGGAGAAAGATGAGGCAGTCTGCTTTTTTTAATGATTACAACCTTGAAAGCCTGAGGAGGCAATTTTACTCTGTCCTGCTGGGTCACTATGAGTTGGAATGGCAACAGGTTTGGAATTTTCATATATATCAATGGTTAGTATTGCATTCGGCCTCTAGTATTCAAGTCACAAAATATTTATGAAAAAACAATGTTGTAAACAGTGATAGTAATTTGTCCTTAAAATTTATATGAATCATTGAGAAGATGAAAACCATCCCCAAAATGCAGGTTATACAACAGACTTTATTGTACTGTTGTTGTTAGATGCTGTTAAGTCATTTCTGAGTCAGAGTGGCTCTGTGTACAACAGAATGAAACACTTCCCAATCCTGTGCCATTTTCACAATCCTTGCTATGCTTCATCCCATTGTTGTAACCACTATATTTATCATTGTTTTGAAGATCTCCCTCTTTTTTCCTGACCCTCTACTTTACCGAGCATGATGTCTTTCTGCAGGGACTCCCGCTTGATAACACATCCAAAGTGCGTCAGGTTTGTGATGACTAAATCTCACCATCCTCGCTTCTAAAAAGCATTCTGGATGACACAGTTCACGGGCATGTACCCAAACAAGTATTTTGAATAATTTGCATGTGGATTATTTTAACTATATTGTTGTGTTAGTTGCTGCCAAGTTGATTCCTACTCATGTGCTCCATAAGGTTTTCAAAGTTGTGAATGTGTGGAATGAGATCACCATGTTTGTCATCCAAGATGTCTCTGGATGGCTTAGAACCTCCAACTTTTAGGATATCAGTTGAGTGCTTACCTGTTTACACCACCCAAGGACCATATTTTAGCTATAGAAAGAATATATTTTTGTCTAATATTTTATTTGAAGACTGCACTTATGTATGCTTGTGTTTATCAGAGAAAGAGAGTGGGAGGCAGGGAGAGAGGAAGGGAGGTAGGGTGGGAGGGAGGGAGAGAGAAAGAGAAGGAGAAAGAGATGGGAGAAGGAGAAAGAGATGGGACAGGGAGAGAGAAAAAGATACTGAAAATTTATGCATTATTTGGAAAAGTGATTTTAAAACACCCCACTACATTTCATCTAACAAAATACAGGTATCAGTCAATGTATGTCAAGGGTATATTTCA
>NW_006922024.1:1426697-1430761 GCF_000298275.1 Orycteropus afer afer | reverse complement strand
TGGTCAATGACATGAGACAAAGTATATGTGAACTGCTGTATGAAAAGTGAATTTACTCTGTAAATCTTCACCCAAATCAAAATAAAATAAAAAAATAAAAATAAAAATAAAAAGATAATCTGAGCCCTCAGTTTCCTTAAAAGTTAACATAAAATATATCACATGATTTCATCATGTAGGTCTTTTGTTTCCCTAAAATATTACTATAAATATTTAACATTTTGGCCTTCCTCTCAAGAATCCCTGCAACTTCATTGACTACTGAATGAAATGTTTTATTGATGTTGTTAGTTGCTGTCATGGCAGATAGAGTTATGGAAACCTTATGTATATAAAACAAAACATTTGCTAAATAAATACAAATCTTCATGGTATTTGATACGATTGAGCCCATTGCTCTGATTATCATGTCAATCCAAGTGTTGAGGATTCCTCTAATTTTCATTGATCCTTTACTTCACTGTAAGTACTCTGCTGAAAGTGAGGATGAAGCACTTACTGATGAAGATCAAAGACTATATATAGTCTTAAATATGGATTACATCTCAACATGGAGGTAATGAAAATCCTCATAACTGGACACTAATAATGTTACTACTAATAATAATGTTACTAATAAATAACATGATGATAAATGGGGAAAAGTTTGAAGTTGTCAGGGGTTTCATTTTACTGGGATCAACATCAACACCATGGAAGCAGCAGTCAAGAAATCAGATGATGTATTGCACTGAGAAAATCTGTTACAAACTACCTCTTTAAAGGATTAAAGAGCAAAGATGTCACTTTGAAGACTAAGGTACACTTGACCTAAGCCATTTATCTTTGACTGGTTCTCTAGAGAAGCAAAACCAGTGAAGCTACACATATATAACTATATATATATAGACAGATACAGATATAGATAGGTAGATCTATCAATCTATAGATATAGATATAGATACCTATGCCACTTGAGCCCCCAGATATAGATACAGATATAAAGATATCTAGCTCTGGTGGTACAGTGCCTAAGGCATCTGACTGTTAACCAGAAGGCTGGCAGTTGAAACCCACCAGCCACTCCTTGGAAGGAAGATTGGGCAATCTATATCCATAGAGATACTGCCTTGGAAAACCAAGGCAGGGTTGCTATGAGTTAGATCCGACTTGATAGCAGTGAATATATTTTTACTACGATAATAAATATAGGAGCTCTAGTACTGTAGTGCCTAAGGCACTTGACTGCTAAGCAGAAGGCTGGTGGTTCAAATCTACCAGCCGTTCCTTGGAAGGAAGGTTGGACAATCTAATTCTGTATTGATACCACCTCGGAAACCCAAGGAGGGGTCTTTATGAGTTGGGTCTGACTCGAGGCACATAACAACAACAACAAAAACAATATGTATTATATATAATAATGTATTATATGTAACAATAATATCATATATAACATATATAATTATTTTATATATATATATTACATATATGTAAAAATCCCAGCTCACTGTTGTTGATTTGATACATACACACACACACACACACACACACACATATATATATATATATATATATATATATATATATATATATATCTCACAGTTGTAGAGTCTGGCAAGTCCCAAGTACGTGTTTCAGATGTCAAGCTGCAGGCTTCCTCTGACTCATGCAGCTTCAGGAGCTGATGAACCCTATATCTGCAGGCATGCAGGCATTATAGTAGGCTGCTGCATTCATTAGGTGATGAATCCAACCAAGATTGGCAGGTGAAATGGCAAATTGTTGGCTTGCAGGCTGTGAAGGCAACAATCTCAAGATTGTCAGGCAATACAGCCGCATTAAGAAAGGAAGATGATGATGAGCTAGAAGCAGGATCCAGATCCAGATCAAGCGGAAAACATGAGAATGTTTGGAAGACATCCATGCATATGTTAGAATGAGGGTAAACCCAGAAGAAACTCCCTTTCAACTGAATGGCTGCTCATAGAACATCTCATCATGGAGGTGATTCCATCACAACTGCTTAAACCACTTAGCATCATGGTGCAGCTAAGTAGACACACAACCTTAACTATCACACCATTGTATTTTCAGTAACTTTCGTTTTCAGTGTGTGAAAACTGGACAATTAATGAAGAAGATCAAAGAAGTATTGATGTATTTGAATTATGGTTTGGTCAAAGAATACTAAATATACCATGGACAGTCACAAGGATGACTTCATCCCTCTTGGAAGAAGTATAACTAGAATGCTCCTTAGAAGTGAGAATGACGAGATTTTGTCTCATAAACTTTGATTTTGTTGTCAGAAGGGACCAATCCACGTAGAAGGATGTCATGCTTGGTAAAGTAGATAGTAAGCGAAAAAGAGGAAAACCCTCAACAATAAAGATTGACAGTGGCTATAATGATGGACTCAACCATAGCAAAGATTGTGAAGATGGCACGATACTGGGCAGTGTTTCATTCTGTTGTATAGGTTTGCTATGAGTTGGAGCTGACTTGATGCCACCTAAAAACAACTGCTTTTCCAGATTTGTTAAAACACCTTAATGAATTCCAATTTATATTAAATATATATATATTTTAACAGGACAAAGGTCTTACAAGGTGACCTCATGTGATACATAATTTACCTATTCAGCCATGCACTGTCCTCTTTTATATTTTTATATAGGTATACATATATATAGGAGCTTGGTAGCATAGTGCCTACGGCACTTGACTGCTAACCAGAAGGCTGGCGGTTCAAACCCACAAGCCAGTCCTCGGAAGGAAGGTTGGGCAATCTACTTCCGTAGTGATACTGCATCGGAAACCCTAGGAGGGGTTGCTGTGAGTCAGGAGTCAGGTCTGACTCCACAGCACATAACAACAACAATACATACATACATGCATATATACATGCATATATATATATATATATATATATATATATATATTTTTTTCTTTACAAATATCTCTTGCCTTTTGCATATGCTATTTACTGTTTAGTTGTGTTCTCTTTTTCCTTATGTATTGGAGAAGTGTTTCCTTCTGTAGAGACTACTCTTTCTGATGAATATGTTAAAACTTCATGTTTGAAAGTGCTAGGACCATACTGCCTGGGTTCAAATTTTGGTAGCAGTATTTAATAGTATGCCTTTGGGCAAGGTCCTCTTTGCAGTTTATTTTGCCTGTAAAATGGATAGTAATACAAGCAGTCCCAAATTAGGAAGGTCCTACTTTTGGACAATTCGTGCTTGTTGTTTAATGTTATGTAAATTTGCCCTTACTTTGAAACAATTGAACAAATCCTACTGGCAGCAAATTATTCATCACAATTATCTTCACTTGCTGCGTGTTCATATTTTAAATCATTGAAAGACTTTGAGCCCTTTGTTGCACTAAAGTAAAGCTAAAGGAGAACCATATGCACCTGCTCTGACTTACCTACAAATTTTTAAAATCAGAGGTAGGAGCAGATCTTTGTTTATAGCCTGGGGATTGCCTATATTTAACTGCTATGATGAACATACAGACTAAATATTATATATTTAAAACAGTCATATATTACCTTCCCCCCAACACACACATGATAGTATACCATGATACTAGGTTATGTGTCTTATCTTCTACAGGGGTCTGCAATCTCCCTCACAGCAAGAAAAATGTTTTTACTCATCACTATTTATACTCTATCCCAGGGCCAAGAAAATGGCAGAAAGTTTATATATTTTTATACTTAATTTTGAAAGACATTTCTGTAATTTAGGTGCCATAACAGTAGGTTTTCATAATGCATTAAATTTGTCAACCAGATGTTATTGTTATGGGCCATTGAGTCATCTCCAACTCATTGACCCCTTCCTTGGGTTTCTGAGGAGGTATCACTACAGAAGTAGATCTCCCAATCTTCCTTCTGAGGAGTGGCTGGTGGGTTTGAACCGCCAGCCTTCTGGTTAGCAGTCAAGTACCTTAGGCACTATGCCACCAGAGGTTCTGACTAGGACTGAATTTTGTTCAAAACACTCTTAGATTCTCTGTTCATTCATTAAAACATTTAAATTTAAATCTCTAACATTCCTTTTGTAGATATACATAAG
>NW_006922024.1:1409929-1425422 GCF_000298275.1 Orycteropus afer afer | reverse complement strand
TTTTTTTTTTTCAATTTAATAGTAAAGAATGTCTAACTAAAACCAAACACATTGCCGTCGAGTAGGATCCAACTCATAGCTACCCCTCTTTGGATTTCCGAGGAGGTTTCACTACAGAAGTAGATTGCCCAACTTTCCTTCTGAGGAGTGGCTGGTGAGTTTGAACCACCAGCCTTCTGGTTAGCAGTCAACAGCCTTAGGCACTATGCCACTGGAACTCCTAGAGAATGTCTGTTGTTGTTATGTGCCGTAGAGTCGGACCTGACTCACAGCGACCCCTCCTTGAGTTTCTGAGGCAGTATCACTACGGAAGTAGATTGCCTCCTCTTCCTTCTGGGTCATAAATAAAAGTTAAGAAGCTGATTTCTAGCCTCCATTGCTCGACATAGAAGAAAGTATAAAGGATACCATATGAGTAAAAAGGCAAAAAAAAAACTAAGAAAATTTAATAATGTATATTTTTTCACTTTAATTTTTGTATCCTTTGTTATTCTAATAGATAAAGCTAGTGTTTGCTGTTAGGAAATATTCCAACTTCCTAAACACCATCTGAACTAAGAGAATCTGCTTAAGTACAGATAGTTTCCTTATGACACAGCTTAATATCCTTTTTCAGAAAGGGGTATGTGAAATCAGTTGGCTTGTACAAGGTAGCGAAACTATTCAATTAATAATTAAATAGTTTCATTAAAATTTGCTTTTAAATAATGAAGATTACACTTGAAAATGCCCCAAGGAAATTTCAATTTTTACTGGGGTGTTTAAGACAATATGTAATTCTTCCATGGTTTCTTTGATGTAATTGAGTGAATTTTGCCTTAAAATATATATTTAAAAATAGTGATTGTTTGAAAAATAGAGAAATATGCTTAGAAGCAAAACTAGTTTTGCTAATGAGTTGCCATTTAGATTCTAAGTATTCATTAACCAGGAGGTGGCTAATGAGCAGATGTTTAATGAGCAACAGAAACGAATAGACAGGTTTTTTATTTTTTTTTTCTCTTGTTTATTTCACACTGACTAGAGGTATGGATGTGGTTGATGAAACAAAAAACAAAAATAGTATCACATTTGATGAGACTTAATGAAAAGATATTTCAGTAATTGAATGGAATATGTGTGGAAGCTTGCATTAAAATTTTAGAAAAAAATATTGATATAATTTGAAAGAGGTAAAATAATACACAAATAGCATTAGTAGTTGTTGAAATACATATAATCAGTTCATATTGAGTGCATTATGATAGGTTTTCTTACTGTCTTCTGTGGCTTGTTAGTAGACTAATGACCATTTTATTGTTTATTTACAGGGATGGAAAATTCTGTGGCATTTTTATATCGTTCTTCAAATTCTACATATCTTTGGAGTTTTCCATCTTGTATTCAATTCTCTTAAACTGTGGTTTTCAGTACTCTTAGTGTTTTTCATAAGATACTCATAAAGCACTGAAAAAAATTATACAAGTATTTAACAATAAAACATCTGGGAAAATATATAAGATTTCATTATATCAAAAGAGAAAATCCCAACATTCATATGCTGTTTCCATTTGAAGCCACTATTTCTTCAGTTGGGAGCTCTGGTAGCATAGTGGCTAAAGCACTTGACTGCTAACCAGAAGGCTGGCGGTTCAAACCCACCAACCACTCCTCGGAAGGAAGGTTGGGCAATCCTACTTCCGTAGTGATACTGCCTCGGAAACCCAAGGAGGGGTCGCTATGAGTCGGGGCCGACTCGACGGCACATAACAACAACAACAACAACATTTCTTCAGTTTATTCTTCTTAATCTGTCATTTAAATTTAACTTTCGATGCATGACTCCACATTTTGGTTTCCTAAGTACACTTTGAAAGAATCGAGTCACTAGTCCTTGTCTTAATAAAAATCTTTTGTTCTTCCATCTGCACAAATATTTTCCCCTTAAACCAAAACCTAATCCATTGACTTTGAGGTAATTCCAACTCATAGTGACTCTGTAGGACAGAGTGGAACTACCCCATAGAGTTTCCAAGGCTGTAATCTTTATGGAAGCAGAATGCTATATGTTTGTGGAGGGGCTGGTGGGTTCAAACCACTGAACTTTCCATTCACAACTGCATAATTAACCATTGTGCCACCACTTTTCCTTATTTTCCCCTTATGTGCCCTTAAACATTACAGATTTTTAAAATTTCACTTTACCTCCCTACTGTTGGTTTTAATTTTACTTTACCTACCTACCATCATCATCAAAACAAAAATCAAAGCCTATTTCTGAATTCTGATGACTTTCTAATGATAAAATCAAATGGTTTTAGTTTTGACCAGCCTCTTTTATTTCAATATGAGAAAAAATTTGGGAGTAGTGGAATTGAATTAATCATAATTTATTGTATGATTTATTTCCATACTCATTAAGGAAATTGAGTAGGGTTAAGATTATATTTTGTTTCCTTAATTTTATTATTTTTAAATTATATGATGATACAACTAAATGGTACTTAATAAATAACCTAGAATGATCAAATTCTAATGTAATTTTTCATGTCCAGAAATACCGCTACATTAACCTTCTAATTACATATTTGATATTTTTAATGGATTCATAATTGATGGTACAGACCCTTCTGAATTGCATAATAAAAAGAATATGTGATATGTAATCAGCCACTGACTGTCATGGTCACTTATGTTTATGGCTGTTCCTGTGTGGAACTTATACCAACTTTTTGGTTTCTTTTTAATATTTTCATTAATATTAAATAAAATAATACATATAAGTGGGGTTTTAAAAGTATAAATATAGTACAAGTGGAGATACTATTATGGGAGTTTGAGCATTCAAAGACAGACTGATTAATAGCCCTAGATTACTAGACAAGCTGCTATACTACAGTACTTCACAGATCCACTGAGTGATAAAATGACTACTTGGGTTGACTAACAGGAAGTTACAAAATTGTGATGTTTTGGCCATTTGCCTCTGCACACTGTAATACACTATTTTATTTATTTTCTTGCCCCCTTGTGAATCTTTTAAATTCTGCTCAACTGCTTAATTTGGGTTTTACAGACTCCAAATTTTTACCAAAGACAGAAAAAAGTAAGGGGTACATTTTCTTAAGGACATACTGGAGAAACTGTCACTTTAAAACAAATTGCATTCCAAATATGCCAAAGCTCACTTTTATTATGAGTTAAATCAGAGTTGTATACCTTTCATATGACTACCTTTTATGGGGCTGGTGGAATGGCTGTCTTACTGTTAAAAAGTCCCTGGTGACTAAAACATCTCCATTCTGGTAAAAATAAAGAGTATGCATTTATTCATAGTGCTTCCTGTGTTCTTTCTTGATCTTTCACTTCCTTCTTTATTAATTCAGCTCTGGGTTATATCACTCCACTTAGCTTAGTCTATCAGTTTTTGGTGTGTACATTTTTGTTGGTCTGACTAGAATGAAAGATCTCTAAGTAAGAAAGTCAAATTCTCTTTTTTATTATCTATCTGGACTATCTGGGATATAGTAGTGTTTATTCATCTGTATCTAATTCATCTTTGGATTTTCACTAAGCCTATCACTGGCTTCATAAGGAGCTGGGAAGATATTTTGCAGTTGAAGGTCTTACCTATTCTATTCCTTAGTCTCCTGATCAGGGAAATGAAAATAAACACAATTCCTATATCCCAATGTGGTTGTGGAGTTTAATAATTTAATGTGTGCACTGTGCCTAAACCAGTGCTTAGCACACACAGATGCTGAAATAATAGCCATTTTAACTGTCATTTTTATTATTGTCTTGAGGTTATCGGAAACTTGACGGCACTATGAAAAAATCAGTTTTGCTATAGAAATTGTTAAATATTTATTTGATAATGATATCAATACTGATTTGTTTTTATCAAGATGCTTAGATTTAATAGTCTCAAGGCCAAGTAATTTGGGTCTAGCTTCACTGTGATGTGAATTAGAGATCGTTTTATGAAAGATATGTTGTCCTAGTTTAGAGAGGATTGTCAGCAGCACATGCCAGCTGGCAGACTCTTCAGGTTTGTTTTAGCTCTGGAGGGACTTTCTATAAGGTCATACTCCTTACTTGGTTGGCCCTTGCCAGTGACCTATAGTAGAGATGTGCTTACAAGATCTGGTTATCTCTGCCAAACTCAGAAAAATCCTGAAGTGTCATTCCAGCACCAGAGCACACCATGGATTAGCTGAGGCTTCCATTGGCATTGTCTTGCAACTTGACTTCCTTCCCTGACCAATCATGCTTCTTTAGAACTCTCCCTGTTCACTTATGTTGATTCCAAGGGCATACCTTAATAAACATCTGCATGATAAACGCCACCTCAGAGTCTGTTTTCAGGAAAAATAGCCTGAGATACTCACACAATGCCTACAACTTCAGCAATAATAATAATAGAAAGGATATTTAATTCAGCTAAAAACTAAATATAAAGAATTTCATGTTTATAATCCAAATTATTTGCAACTCAGGTTACCTAAACTATATTAGGTTAGGAATTAATTTGGAGTCATAACAAGAGTTTAGGCTCAAAGCTGTAGATTCAATTCCTAACCCAGGGCCTAATACTATAATATACTATTGACAAATACTTTTGTATGAAAGAGAAAGCCAAATGTTTATGTAACTTTTGCTTCATTTGTAATTCACAACTTTTTTTCTGCCCAGTCTTCCTATTCCAAGTTTTAAGTTATAGTATCAGTTACAGCCAGATAATTACTAATTTCCTCTTTTGGCCAAAATGAGACAGAAAAGAAATTGAGTCTCAGGGAATCTCTTCAAAAACCTCTGTCCTTTGTTATTATTAATACCAGGCTGGTTTCTCTAAAAGAGAAAGAAAACCAAAAATACCTGCTTCATTTTAGTTGATTCCAACTCATAGTGTCCTTATAGGACCGAGAAGGACTTACCCATATCATTTCCAAGCTCTGGTAGCATAGTGCCTAAGGCACTTGACTGCTAACCAGAAGACTGGTGGTTCAAACCCACCAGCCACTCCTTGGAAGGAAGTTTGGGCAATCTATTTCTGTAGTGATACCACCTCAGAAACCCAAGGAGGGGTCACTATGAGTTGGGTCCAACTCGACGGCACATAACAACAACAATCTTTCTGAAGGCAGACTGCCACAACTTTCTTTTGTGTACCAGCTGGTGGGTTCCAACTACTGCTCTTTTGATTAGCCATTGAGTGTTTAACCACTGCACCACTTGCTGTTGCTGTTAGGTGCCATCCTAATCTTTGCTCACAATCTTTGCTCTGAGTGAGGTCATCATCTCATCCACTGCATCAGTCCATCTTGTTATGGGTCTTCTCCTTCTTCACTGACCCTCTACTTTCCCAGGAGTAAGATATCCTTGTCTGGGGACTGGGCCCTTCTGATAATATAACCAAAGTGTGTGAGACCGTCTGGCCATTTTTACTTCTAAGCAGCAGTCCAGTTGTACTTCCTCCAAGACAGATTTGTTCATTCTTCTGGCAGTCCATAGTATTTCCACAATTCTTCACTAATACCACAATTCAAATGCATTAGTTCTTCCTCTTTTTTTGTTTTTAATTTCAAAAATGTACTATAAAACATTTCAAAGAGAAACAAAGATTAGTGCAGTGAACCTCCATGTGTCCATAACCTTGCTTCAAAACTATCAGCTAATGGCCAACCTTCTTTCTTTATTATGATTATTATTTTAAATCCTTTCACCTATATCAAACCTATCACTTAATGAGCCATCTATTTTTCCTTCAAATCAGTTCTTCTATGGTTTTCCTTATTCATTGTCCAGCTTTCCCATGCATATGAGGCTATTGAAAATACCATGGCTAGGGTCATGCACACCTTAATCTTCAAAGTGGTATCTTTGCTCTTTAACACTTTAAAGAGGTCTCTGAAAACAGATTTGCCCAGTGTGATACCTTCTCTGATTTTTTGACTGTTGCTTCCATTGACATTGATTGTGGATCCAAGTAAGATGACATCCATGACAACTTCAAATTAACAGCATTAGGACTCTCTAAACTCTGGGGCCACGGTGCTTAAGGCATTTGACTGCTAATCACAAGGTTCATGGTCCAAACTTACCTTCTGTTCCGTGGAAGTAAGATGGGGCAATCTACTTCCATGAAGGTTTACTGCCAAAGGGGTCAATATGATTTGGAATCAACTTGCTGGCAGTGAGATTTTCTTTTTTGGAAAGGAGAGACAAGATCTCATTATCTATGTTCTTAATAAGCTTACGACTGGAGGCTCAAAACTCCTGATACCCCTTCCTCAGTGCCTTCCAGAGACTTTTCTTCAAGCACTAGTCAGGTGTGACTTACAGTATCTTTCTCACTAGTATTTAATACAGATTCTATTGGGCCTAGGCTGGTCAAGAATCTGAAGAGCTCTTTACACTACTGAGCATTCAAAATTACCCCATCTCTCAGACCAAAGACTCCATCTAACCTAGAATGAATTCTGTCCCCAGAAGTACCTTAGCACTTTAGGCAATAGATCTCTCATGGCCCACAAAATAATCCTGTCAACCAGACAAGTTTAGACAAGTCAGAAACCCTATAATGAACCCCATTTTGACTCCATCTGTGTCCTCTACTATAATTAGAGAATAAGTGGTTGTGTAGTGGACTGCTTATCATTTTCCTCAAGACTAAAAATAAAAGTATATACTATTAACCACATACCAAAAAAAAGAAAAAATCAACTTCTTAAAGAAGCTTGGAGAAAATAAAGGAATCATAACCCTCAGATACTCAAGCATAATATTTTTCTTTAATTTCTTCATTTTCCTTTGTTTCACCATTCTCACCATTTTTTTAACCTTTTACTCATTCACTAAGGGAAAATTAACAGCAAAATACTGTGTTTGTGATTACTTGTATTCTACTGTGAAGTTACTGTAATTTTATAGAATTAAGTATTTCAATTAATAGACTTTATTTAGTATTTTAAATATAATCTGAGTTTTAAAATATTCTTGAGATAGCTATATATTAATTATTAAAAGGACAAATGGGTTTATACAATATAAATTTTTGGAATATTATTATGTTTGATAACTTTTCTGTCTGTTTTGTTTTTAGTATTTCAAATAATATTTTAATTGTTTCTGCAACCATATTCTTAAGTGAATGTAACATATTGGTTTGTACTTGCATAAACTGCAGAAGAATTATCTATTATTTCATAGTTTGAGTCCAAAGCATATAGAGTAGCTTCCACTTCAAATACCCCATTGCCATGAAGTCAATTATGACCCATCATGACCCTATAGGACAGAATAGAACTGCCCTATAGGGTTTCCAAGGCTGTAATCGTTACAGAAACATACTGGATCACTTTTCTCCTGCAGAGAGACTAAAAACACAAACAAAACAAAAAACCTAACTGCCATCAAGTCAACTTATAGCAACCCCTCCTTGGGTTTCCAAGGAAGTATCATTGCCCAGTCCTCCTTCTGAGGAGTGGCTGGTGGGTTTGGACTGCCAGCCTTCTGGTTAGCAGTCAGATGCCTTAGGCACTACATCATCAGAGCTCTTTAAAGAGAAACTAGTAAATTCAAACTATCAACCTTTCTGTTAACAGTCAATTGCTTAACTATTGTGCCCCCTGGCTCCTTCCCATTTTTCTCTGACCCTCTGCTTTTCCAAGCATGATATCCATCTCCAGGGACTAGTCCCTTCTTACACAACCTTGGAGATGCTATGGGGCATTTCTACTCTTTCCTTTTAGGGTCACAATGAGTCAGAATTGACTCGCTGATAGTGAGTTTGGTTTTGGCTTAGGGAAGGACCTCTGATGGTGTAGTGGATAAGACATTTGGCTGTTAACCATGAAGGTCAGCAGTTCAAGCCCACCACCTGCTCCACAGAAGGAAGATGGGGTGATCTATTTCCACAAAGATTTACAGCCTTGGAAACCCAGTGGGGTCACTATGAGTCAGATTTGACTTGATGCCAGTGAGTTTAGTTTTGGTTTTATTTACAAACATGCATTAGAATTCATCTATATTAATACCTTTAAGTTCCCTGTAATTGTTAAAATAATAATTTTAATACTTAAAATTCCCTGTAATTAATTTTAGACAGTTATTCATAATACATATTTGAAGGTTTTACCTGAAAGGTTTTGCATAAGTAGAAATATAGACATAAGTTTCAAAATAGGAGAGATAGTGATATCTCCATGTAAGTCTATCTAGTAATTCTATAGTAGTGATTAAAAACAAAACTGATTTTTAAAAAAATGGTATCAAGAGCTACTTTAAATTGATAGGAAAGAACTAAGTGGGAAAATTTACTTAAACAGTACAATTGTGTCAAAATTCATTCAAGTTTCTCTGTTTAATTTAGATTTTCAATATTTGCCTTAAACAGAACTGTGTGGTAAAATCATGACAATAATTTTTGAATTTATTTATTGAATTTATTTATTTATTGAATTTTAAATTTGAATACTACAATAGTGTAGTATTCAAAAGTACCCTTTAACTTTTTAAAATTGTTCTTTCTTAGCCCTAAAGAGATGATCTTTGATGTCATTTCTGCTTCATAAAACTCTACAATTAAACACCTCTTCATAATATAATTTCTTAAATGCAGAAATAAAGAAGTTACCGCTTCAAACCCCAAATTGAGATAATTTTCTTTTATTTTGAAGTTCACAAGGAAAATAAAAGTATCAGCCACAAGAGAGAAATATTTATATAAAGGAATGCTCATTGTTGTCTTTTTTTTTTTTGATTGGGGTGAAAGTTTACAGAGCAAATTCATTTTCCATTCAACAGTTCATACATATATATTTTTTTTTCATGACTTTGATTGCAATCCCCATCATGTAACAGCTCTCTTTCCAGTTCCTCCCTGTGGTAACCTTTCCCCTGTATTCTTTTCTGTACATTCCTGTTCTGGGAACTATCTCTGTACAAATACTGCCCTTCTGATCTCTCATAGTTGATTGCTCAAAGGAGTGTAACTACCTGGTGTAAATGTTCACTTTATTGGCCTGTCCATTGTCTGGCTGGAAGCCACAGGAGTGAGTTCAATTCTAGGCTCTAAGGGCAAGTAGGGGACAAAGTCTTGGGGGCTTCACCAATTTCTATCAAACCAGTAAACCTGGTCTTTTTTATGATTTTGAGTTTCTTTCCACATTTTTCTCTCACTCTATCCAGATTCTCCTATTTTGATCCTTTTCTGAGTGGTTGACCATTGTCGCTGTACACCATCTAGTTCTTCTGGTCTCAGGGCCAGGTAGGCTGAGGTTTGCTTGGTCCACTAGTCCCTTGGACTAATTGTTTCCATGTGTCTTTGGTTTTCTTAATTCTTCTTTGCTCTAGATGAGGAGAGGCCAAATGTTGCATACCAGATGGCTGCTCGCAAGCTTTTAAGTCCCCAGACACTACTCACCAAAGTAGGATGTATGACAATGTTTTTGTAAAGTATGTCATGCCTATTGAGCTTGATGTCCCCTGCAGCCATGGCTGTGAGCTCATGGGCCCAATGACTCCTCCAAGGTGTTTGGCTGTGGCTAAAAAGTTTTCATGACTTTTCCCACTTAGCTCTATTATATGTATGGATATTCTTATAGCACATAAAAGTAGGTATGTAGAAATATCCTTTGCCAAACATATATAAAAACCAAACTTAATGCCGTGGAATTGGATCTGACTCATAGTGACCCCTCCTTGGGTTTCTAAGGTGGTATCACTATGGAAGTAGATTGCCCACGTTTCCTTCTGAGGAGTGGCTGGTGGGTTTGAACTCTCAGCCTTCTGGTTAGCAGTCAAATGCCTTATGGGTATATTCCTTTTGCACTTGATTGCTAACCAGAAGGCTGGTGGTTCAAACCCACCAGCCACTCCTTGGAAGGAAAGTTGGGCAATCTACTTCTGCAGTGATAACACCTCAGAAACCCAAGGAGGGGTCACTATGAGTCAGATCTGACTCGATAGCAGCAGGTACCTGATGCTTTTGCCTGCATACCTGTGTATCTACCCATAGATTAAAGTTTGTCATTGCAGATAAGGCAGTAGTGTGTATCTAAAAGTATTTTTACCTTTGTTGACTGTACCTCTTTTGTATTTCTCCTTGTCTTCTTTTTCCTTAATGTTATTATGCTGGTCACTCACTTTTGGTATATTGATTTTCCCTTCACCCAAATAAATAGTTACCTCTTACCTATCTAGCAAATTTCCCTTCATTCCTTTACCATGCCTGGTAACCAATGAAGAACGTTTCCTTACATATGTAAAACTTTCTTTGACTTTCTACAATACTGGACCCATATAATATTTGTCCTTCTGTGATTGACTTTGTTCTGGTTACTTAGTGCCACTCTGACAGGAATATACCACAAATGGGATGGCCTTAACAACCAGGAGTTTATTCTAACAATTTGGAGGCTTTAATCCCAAGTGCAAAGTGCCAGGCTCCAGGGGCTGGGTGAAAACCCTTCAGCCTTGGGCTTTAGCTCTGGCCCCAGCTCCCAGCCCACTGAAGCTAGAGGCTTTTCTTCACTCAGACAGCTGCTGGCTGCTGAGGCTGCCAAGCCCAAGGTTGACAAATAACAAAGCACAGCCCCGATATTACCAAATCACATGGCAGGCCATTAATTCAAGTCAGTTGTAAGTCCCAAGTTTGGCAGAGCATGGCAGACTGCTGAACAATTACCTGGTTACATGCAGGGTTCAAGGTGCCATGAGCTCAAGACCATTCCCAAAGTAGTTTCTTATATACGGGAAGCAGACCACACACCCAAAGGCAGCTACTCAGCTGCTCCCAGTAGGTTTCCACCATGGAGTTGATTACCTGTCTCATCATGGGGAATACTACACTCAGCTGCCCAGCCACTCAACCAGGCCCAGCCAAGTTGACACAGAAAAATAACCATCACAGACTTATTTCCCTCAGCTTAATATCCTCCAAGTTCATCCATGTTATGAGATGTTTCACAGATTCTATGTTATTTTTTACTGTTGCCTAGTATTCCATTGTGTGTATGTCCTATATTTTGGTTATTCATTTATCTGATGATGGACACTTAGGTTGTTTCTCTTTACTATTTTGAACAGTGATATGATGAACTTCAATGTGCATATATCTATTTGTGTCCTGGCTCTCACTTCTTTAGGATATATGCCTAATAATGAGATTGCTGGATCAAATGGTATTTCTGTTTCCAACTTTTGAAGAATCATTGTACCAATTTCCATGGTGCTTGTATCATTTTAGAGTCTCACTAGCAGTGTATGAGAGTCCTGATCTCTCCACATGCTTGCCAGCATTTGTTATTGTCTGTCTTGTTAAACTTTGCTGTTAGTGATAGAGTAGGGATTTTCCTTTTCGGTACTCTCTTTAATTTTCATGCAACCAAACTTTCTTATGTTTGAGTAGTGCAAACGGTTAAGTGTTCAACTGTGAACCGAATGTGGGAGCTTTGGCTCTGTGAGAGAAAGACCTATCTGCTCCCATAAAGATAACAGCCTTGAAAACCAGAATAGAATAGGTCCATTCTCCTCTGTCAAATGGGGTCACCATGAGTCAGAATTGACTAGAGGGCGCTTAATAAGGTAACAACATGTATTTAATATTGCTAGATAAACTGAGAGAGAAGTTTTAAAGAGACAAACTACTAAAATGAACTGAATTACTTAACCAAACACTTCTCTATGTTGACTGTGATAATCAATCCTGTGAAGGCATTGAAATATGTTTTGTGTGATTATGCCCATTTGTTACCTTAGAAGAATGCCTTAAAATAATTTTATCATCTCTCCTTTCTGAGCAAAGATTTTATCTAGTAGATCATAAACAGGAAACTGCATTGACCATTGATCTGCTAAGCATAGTGATAACTTTAATGCATTAAGATACTTTTTAGATAGAGGGTAATCATGGGAAATTGAACTGGTTTGAGAACGTTTTTGCTTGACCACTCACCATAGTCTATGCTCATTAATTTGTTTGAAGTATATTAAATTCTCAAGACAGAGTCACTTACTAATATACGTGAAAGTCCAAAAACACATCCAAAAACAAAAAATGGGGATGGTAGTGATAAAAGTTAGCAGTTAGGGGGAGATTCAGGGGCAAGACACATGGATCTGCATGACTAACTCCATCACCTAAACCAAAAAAAAAAACCAACAAACTCACTGCTGTCCAGTTGATTCAACTCATAGTGACCCCTCCTTGGGTTTTCAAGGTGGTATCTCTATGGAAGTAGATTGCCCAACCTTCCATCCGAGGAGCAGCTGGTGGGTTTGAACCACCAGCCTTCTGGTTAGCAATCAAATGCCTTAAGCACTTCGCCACCAGAGCTCCCCTCCATACGTGGATTTTCCCTTTTAATCCTCACAATCAAGGCTACCCGTTAGGTGCCGATACTATTATTATTGTACAAATGAGGAAATAAAGATTTAGGAAGTATACATATAGATTGAGTGGCTGCTATTTATACTTCCTAAACCTTGATTTCCTCATATGTAGAATAATAATATAATAATATCAGCACCTAACCGGTAGCCTTGATGTGAGAATTAACAGGGAAAATCCATGTAATACAATGCCTGGCATACTCCCATCTCTGTGTAATTAGCTGATATCACCATTATTATTATACTTATACATCCCAAAATGTCTATCTCACATTTCTATGGGACTAGAAATCCATTAGCATGAATAAAATATAAAAGAGTACACCTGTTCTTAAAGAATCTCATTTTAGCAGTAGCTTAATATTCATTGAACTGTTTTCTCTCTGGGGATGGAAATTCTGGCTTAAGCATTTTTATTTGCACTAAATCAACTACTATTGTTACTCATAGTAAAGAAATAGAGGACAAATGCAAATGTGTATTTATATATTATAAAATCTACAAAGTGCTGACAGGATTCATTTTAAGATCCAATTAGGGAGTCACTATCCACTACCAACCCACTGTGTTCAAGTTGATTCCAACTTATAATGATGCTATAGAACAGAGTAGAATTGCACCATAGCATTTTCAAGGCTGTGAATCTTTACGGAAGCAGACTGCCTCATCTTTCTCCTGTGGAATGGCTGGTGGGTCCAAACTACTGAGCTTTTTGGTTAGCAGCTAAATGCCTTAACCACTGTGCAACTAGACCTCTGTATGGAGTGAGGGAGGCATTTATTCATGAAACTTTCTAATAGATTACACTTTGACCAATAGTATGTGTGGAATATTGTTTTGAGGAAAAGTGAAGGAAAAATGTTCCATTTGGAATTACTAAAAACGAAGCTTTCATTTGAATTTATTATTTTTGTTTATTTTTTGGTGATGTCAGTTTATTTTACATCTTAAGTATTTTTTTTTTGCCCATTCATCTGACTTCTTAACAAAGTTGCAGGCATTCGTCCAGAGTGACACTGATGTAAATGGTAATTACCAATGGGGAACCTGTTGAATAGGTACATATTCTACTTATCACAAAAGCCCTATTAAATCTACTCCTGAAGACATATGTGTGGCATTGCTTTGTAGAAGTCATTAATCCATCTGAAAAGCAAGGGAGAGTCAGCCTGCTCAGATTTCTTAGTCCATTGAATTGTTGTTGCTCATAGAAAGTCACAGCACAGTTTTGATTTAAACATTATAAAATTGAGAATAAACAGATATAGATAAGAATATCCTGATAGAGAGGTCAAGGACAACCTGAATATTTGTGAAGGATAACCTATATAATGAGAACTTGAAGCATGCAATATTACAGAAACCAAACTGTTCACTGTTGTAATGTTTTTCTTTCTTTGCCATCTCTGGCTTTCTATAGACAAAGAGTAATAAGTTGAAATGAAATATTTTTGTTTTATTTAAGAGAACCCTATCCTTTATAAAATACTCTCTTATGGAGTACATATTTGTTATATTTTTATGCCCAAATAAATCTTAAAGGACTATACAATTATACTATTGAAAGAAAGACCCAGGGTGTCTAAAATCAAATTTATTGACATAGTTAATAGGAGTCAATATGCTTCCTTTGTAAATACTTTGAACTTCACGTTTCAAACATGGCTAAAATAGTATAACACATTCTTAAGAACAGTGACATGGAAGTAGGAAAGATTATTGGAAGAAGGAGAATGATTTTTAACAAGAAGAAATAGAATATTGTGATATTATGAGTCAATTGCATGTGATTAGGTAAACTACTTATATACTCTTGTTGCTTGGGACCGTTTGTAATTTGATCATTTACCATATGAAAGCAAGTTCATTTTGAACATTTATATATGTAACCCTAGTGTTCTCATGGTTTCCATGCCTAACAGAAATCATCCATACCTTTATTGTCCAATGCCTGAGCAGTTATAATACTCCACAGATATAAATGATCCTCACCCAGACAGAGTGCTTATACACCGTATAAATCTCTTTATTGTTTCTTGTCTTCTTTCATTTTACCCCTGTTCATCTAGTCATTTTGGGACATTTTCCATGCAACTACTACATTTATACTTAACCAAAACAGTATTTTTCAATGTTATTTTTATAAGACTTTCCTAAGATTTAGAGACATCCTTGTTAATAGCATTGAGGTAGCTAAAATTGCTTATCAGTTATCGCTGTAATTGGAGAGCTTCATATCTCCTCTCTTCACTGAGTGTCCTTTAATCACCATTTCTTTGCTAATCTAACGTAATCAAGACCACAGGATCCAACTCCTTTATCCTTCAAAGTTAGCCACTGGATACAGAAACACATAATAATTTCTATAAAGAATATTTTGCTCCCAATCAAGATGACTTTTGTGCAGTTAAATATAATGGTTAATGTTTTATTAATGATTATCTGTTCCATGATCAGTGGATGGATGGTTAACAATAGATGCTTAATAAAATAATTTACCGGTGTTCCCTAATTGCCTTCCTCAAGGCATACAACATATTGCTGTTGTTGTAAATTTTGAGTGAATTTTGAGTCATAAGGACCCTAGAGAGGGTAGAATTGCCTTTTTGTTTTCTAGGATGTAAACATCATGGGAGCAGATTGCCAAGCCTTTTTTCTCACAGAGTGGGTAGTGGCTTTGAACCTCCTTGCTTTCAGTTAGCAGCTGAAAATGTAACCATTTGTGCCACCAGGGTACTTCCTTTCCCTCTTGTCTATCTACCTATCTACCTGTCTATCCATCCATTCATCCATCCATACATCTTTTTCCACATTTAGAACCAAAGGAAAAAAGAAAAAAAGATTTTAAAGAGCAGTCCGTCCTGACTTTCAGTCGTTAAAATTTGGAATCATTTGCTGTGTGTGTGTTTGCATGCATGGTGTTATTTCATGCACCTTTGTATACCTAAGAGTAGTCTTCACATTTATTGTTTTGGGAATATCTTAAATATATATCTTAAATATATATCTATTCTATAATAAACAACAATATCATTAATATCACACTCAAGTAAGATCTTACTGAAGATAATTCAGAAACGTTTGCAGCAGTATATTGACAGAGAACTTCCAGAGGTTC
>NW_006922024.1:1407430-1408529 GCF_000298275.1 Orycteropus afer afer | reverse complement strand
TAATCTCATGGAATATTTTTCTTTTATTAATTTTACTAATACTTTGAACCATAGGTCATGTGTTCCTATGTGGAACAACTAATAAAAAGTTTTTTCTCTTTGAGTTTATTATATTAATATTTGAAAATATCTCTTCCTTTCTTCATTGCATTTTTTTTTTTTAACTCTAGTTAATCAAGTACAATTACCCATATTAATTTGTTTCACTTTCTTCTCAGGCTTCCGAGTGCCCTATTTGAAAGACTCTCCACAATCATCAGCTTCCAATAACTCACTGCCATTGAGTAGATTCCAGCTCATAGCAAACTCCATCAGGTTCCCAAGGCTGTAATTCTTTATAGAAGCAGATCACTTGATCTTTCTGCCATAAAGTGGGTGGTAGGTTTGAATCCCCAACCTTTTGATTTGTTGTTGTTGTTATGTGCTGTCGAGTCGGACCTGACTCTTAGCGACCCTTCCTTGGGTTTCCGAGGCAGTATCACTATGGAAGTAGATTGCCCCATTTTCCTTCTGAGGAGTGGCTGGTGGATTAGCAACCAAATATCTTAACCACTACATCACCGTATGACCCTCTATCTGAATTTAATATCTCAGATGTTTCTTGACCATTAGTGAGTATATTTTCCTTCTGTCTTCTGTGACATGGACTTTATTTCTTTTAAAGTTAGTTTAGTTTTCACTGGATATTTCTTCTACCATGTGACTTATTTTACTAATTTTAAGCTTTGAAATGGACTATCCTTTATCTTGTAAATGTGAACTACTTGCATTTTTGATCAAATGTACAGTATGTTCATATATATAAAGGCTAGGAGAACATCAGGTCCAAACAAGGGGAAGAGCCTTACATGAAATCACTGATCTACAAAAGGGTATTTAAGATACCTCTTGAAGCTGAATAAGTTAGTGAGTCTGGATAGGAATGGGAGAGGGTATTGGAAGAAAGTTTTGTAGGCAGAAATAGAGTGTTTCATATTTTAGAGGATGTACTTTTGGTTTATGAACGACTTGTTCATTGCAAACACCTTTTTTCAACAACACAAACGGAGGCTGTACACGTGGACTTCACCAGATGGAACACACAGGAATCAGATTGACT
>NW_006922024.1:1403719-1405040 GCF_000298275.1 Orycteropus afer afer | reverse complement strand
TGATTGCAGACATTTTGGGTTGTTGGCCATATTGAATCTTAAATAGTGCTTTTAAGATTTTTTTTAAATTGTAGTCCTAAAATAATTTCAAATTGTAAAGTTTTGCTTGATTACTAGCTGTCTGTGATTAAGCAGTTAGAGATCGGGCAGTGTTCCGTTGTGCTGTGCATGGGGTCGCTATGAGTCGGAAATGACTCGATGGCACTTAACAACAACAAAAAATATTTTTAAATTATTGAACTTTTCTTTTGATTTGTTGTAAGAATCAGGCCATTTAGATTTACACACATATTATATAATCTTGATAGTCATCCAGGAGTCCTTATTGATCTAAGGTTAAGAACAAGATAGAATTTTTTACATCAAAGAGTGAAACTCTCAAATAGGTAATCCGATGGAAATATTCACTTGACCTATTAGTACTAATCTAAATGTTAGATAATAGTACTGCTTGTTCTTGAATCATATAATCTATTCCCTTTGAACTTGTTTTTTCTCTTGAATCATGTATTAACTATGATAAAATAATATAAATCAAATAATTTTTAGAATTGATGGGATGTTTAAAGTACAGATATGATTTGACATGTAGATATGCCTTACATGTCTGCCTTTTTAAAATTCTCTTATTGGTTTCAGAATCTATTTAATTCTATTAATCTGCTATTGGATATTAATGATACGTTTTTGAAATAAGAGGCTTATTTTCAGCCAACACAACATCATGGTAATACATCATTATTAGTTTAAAGTAATAATAATTAGCATAGCATTGTGTTTTATATATTGGAAATCATGCTTATAGGAAAGAGTAGCCTAGATTCTACTTAAGAAAATATACACTGTCTAGTACCTATAATTTAGATAGTCTAGCTCTCCTCACTTAATTACTTATAACATTCTTTGGTCAAATTAAAAGTATTTGCATGTAAAAGTTAAGATACTTAGTTTTAGGGTAGCTTTGATCTAAGTGAAGAAAATATCCAGAAAAGGAGAGGTTTTTTTTTTTTTTTTCTTTAGTCTCTTTGTATAGGTACATGGGAATAGAAATGAAGGTGAGTAGTAGTTGGACATACATAAAATTACCAACATCTGTAAAAGACTGATCAATACCAATATATCAAAATATAATGTGAATATATGTCAATTTGTTACATTAATTTTAAAATAATATCTTTGTCATCATACACAGACAAAATAAATATTAAATATAAAATTATAAATACATTTATCTTATTTACATATAGACCCCCTCCTCACTATTAACGTGGTTAGGTTCCAAAGACCAGGTCATACGAAAATCTTACATTATTGCAAAAAC
>NW_006922024.1:1401758-1403209 GCF_000298275.1 Orycteropus afer afer | reverse complement strand
AGGAGGCCTCCTTTTGAGCCCGGAAGGGTGGTCAAACTAGCCAATCACAGCATCAGAACTCTAAGCATGTTAGAGAGAGTGGGCACCTCCCAGAAAATTGTTTTGTGCCATGCCCAACAGAAATACTCCAGGTGGACAACTTCAGCAATCAGGAGCTCCTCAGTTGCTCATAGAAAATCCCACCTTGGGATTTACAAAGACTAATGGGTAGAAAAGCCACACTAAGTAATTTACTACACCACAATTATGCAAAATGGAGGATGACCACATCAGCTCACAAAAAGAAAATTGATTACATCATTACCTAACTCCCAACAACATTTCATCATTGCCAAATGATTGAGAATCATGGCCTAGCCATGTTATTATGTAAACTTAATCATAATAGCCAGCATTATTCTTGACTTGCACCTTGATATTTGTTATTTCCAGACATGTGTTGCTAATGTGAGGAGTAGGTGCATAGAATAAACAGGAAATGTTTCATTCCTTTTTTTTTTTTTTTAACAGATTTGATGACAAAATAAATGACACATAAGTTTCTGTGAGTGTGTTATTTTAATACCAGTAGTAGATGAGGATAAGGAGCTCTGAGGATCAAGTGGTTAAGCATTTGTCTGCTAAGCAAAAGGTTGGTAGTTCAAACCCAGCAGATGTTCTGTGGATGAAAGATGGGGAACTCTGCTTGTGTAAAGATTTATAGCCTTGGAAACTCATTGGGGATTGCTGTGAGTTGGAATCAACTCAGTGACACTGAGCTTTATTTAGAGTAGATGATGATTATAGATTGCAGCCTTTGTGAGAGTCATAGCTGGAAGGTATGTAAAACAAACCTTATAGATCTTCATGTTTTATTCTTTCTTTTAATGTTCAAAAAAGAAATACAGAATAATTTTCTAAATTATATATATATAATAAATAAATATATGTATTCTAACTGTCCAGTTAATTCTGACTGGTGATGACCCCTGGTGTTATGGAGGATAGCTGTTTTCTTGTCCGTTAATCTCTGTGGAAGTAGACAACAAGGACTTTGCACTGCAGCTCTGTGGGGTGTGTGTGAATTAGGAATTTAGGTTAGCAGCTGACTACAAAACTGCTTGTGCCACCCAGGTGCTATACATATAAGAATTGATAGCTCTATTAATTGAGAAATCTCTTATAAATTTTTTACATTTCTGCCTTATCTCATATAATAGTTAATTTGAAATATCTTTTAGATATAAATTAATTTTCTTGAAAAATCTTCTTGGTTTATTTGTTCTATACATTTGTGTGGTGTAGTAAATTACTTAGTGTGGCTTTTCTACCCATAAGTCTTTGTAAACTCCAAGGTGGGATTTTCTATGAGCAACTGAGGAGCTCCTGATTGCTGAAGGTGTCCACCTGGAGTATTTCTGTTGGGAGTGGCACAAAACAATGTTCTTGGAGGTGCCCACTCTCTCTCGGGT
>NW_006922024.1:1396120-1401468 GCF_000298275.1 Orycteropus afer afer | reverse complement strand
TCCCTAATAAACCCTGTAATCTGTGAGTTCTGTGTGGCCACTGCAGTGAATTATCGAACCCAGGAGAGAGGTGGTGGGTGCTTTGGGAGGAACAGTTGGTGAAAGGGCTGGAGGGAAGCAGCATGTTTGGCCTTGCGGTAATAGGCCTTGGGTTACTGCTGTCTTCCTCTTGTGAGATTAGAGGAGGTCAGAACATGTGGCCTCCTTGCCCTTTTTGCAATTTGGATTGATGTACTGTGAAGCTATGAGATTATTTGAAATGAAAATATGTGTGGATATACTAAACCAATCAATAGCCAAGTGATTTGAAAGACAAAAACATATTGCTTATTTTTAATTTTATATTATTAAGAGAGAGGTCAGATATTAGCTAAATTAGATACACAGGCCCTCATTGCTATGCCTGAAAATATCATATAATGTAAGCTTCTCCCAAAAAGCACACAAAGTGAGGGGAGGTTCTGATAAGATGGTGGAATAGGCAGAAAAACTACATAGACCCTCTTCAAGAAGGAAAAGGGGAACTGATTAACACAGACACTGAAGATAATACTAGAGATATAAGCTAAACTCCAACTAGTAAAGAACCTGCATGGAAACACCAAAAAAGGAGACATACAGAGCTGTGGTCTATTAGTGATGCTGACGTTGCGGAGTTTGGATATTGCCAAGTGGTATTAGGACGTAAGAATTAACCTAAAATTCAGCCTGCTAGCCAGGAGCTGTACAGAAGACTGCATTGGTGGCTGGTAAATAAGAGGGGAAGTAGCAAAGACAGAGATGGGCTGAGCCATGGACTTTTGGCTTTCTGGAGGGCATAGCCATTTTGAATGTTTTTAAGCAGTTTGACCATTTTGGATATTTAAAGCGACTGTTCTATTAGATTCCAAGGACCTAAGAATAGGCTCTAGTTGCCGGGACCTCAAGGACATTCCTGATGCCAGCGACTAGAAAGGTGCAATGTTCCCCTTGTTCCTCTTGTAACCCCACACCCACTTGGTGAATGAAGGTGCAGCCATCCCTAACTCCCACCTACTTTCTGGGCCTCCAGGAATTCCATCAGAGTCTGTGTGCTCCAACGGACCCCGAGTACCCTGCTTCACCCTGCCCAGATTTTTTTTTTCCTTTTTGTTCAGTTTGTTTGTTTTTGTCTGCTTTAAAATTATTATCATTACTTTTCATTCTTTTTATTTTTGTTATTCATTCTTCTCTTCCCAGGTTCTACATTTCAGCTCTATCTCTCTTCCCTGTTCTTCGTTCCCATTTTTTCTTTCTCATGTTTCTCCCCATTCCTTGTTTTTCTTTTTAAATTTTTCCTTCTTTCTTCTTTGTTATTCTCCTACTCTACCTCATTTCTCTTATCCGCCCCCCCCCCACAATATTGGAGCTTTTTTTTTTTTTTTTTTTTTTTATTTTGGTGCTTGTTCCTATGTGTTTATGCAGTGTGTATTTTATCTGCTTGCTTTTATTTTTTTGATGGTTTTTCTATTGTATTTGGCTAACTGAGTGGGAGACAGCAACCGTGCCTAAACAATGCAACCACACCCACACCTCCTGAAGCCCCACTTACTGAGTGAGAGCCACCACTACCTTTTCCACCAACTGACCAATGATAAGATAAACAACCACAAAGAAGAATCTGACTCACCCTTAACTGCTCTTCACAGTTAATTGAGATCTAAATAAACAATGTCACAATGTTTTGAAGACAACAGATCATCACAGTCCATACAGAGAAGCAAGACAAAGTGGTAGAAGCAAGAGAGTAGGATAGAGACCCAGAACACATCCCTGAGGAAGAAGCAGCTTTGGAACTCCCTGATAAGGAATTCAAAAGAATTATACTTAGGTATCTTCAGAGGATTGAGAGACAGAACAAGGAAAACACTGAAAAAATTAAGGAAAACACAGACAAAACCCTAGAACAATGTTGGAAGAAAATACAAGAGCAAAATGACAAAATAAATGAAAATTAGAAACAATATAAAATCTACAGATAGAAATCCAGAAGCTTAATACTAAATTTTCAGAAATAAATAACACATTGAAAGGACAAAGGAGTAGAACTGAATCAATGGAAGACAGAATTAATGAGACTGAAGATAAATACCTGAATACTTCTTTGAAAAGGAGCAATCAGAAAAAAAAAAAAAAAAAATGAAAACAAAATGAAGAAAGCCTAAGGTTCATGTGGGATACTATTAAAAGGAATAACCTATGTGTAATCGCAATTCCAGAACAGAAGAGAAAAATAAAACCACTGAGAAAATTGTCCAAAAGTTCTTGGAAGAAAACTTCCCTGAAATGATGAAAGATGACAAGATATCCATTAAAGAAGTCCCATGAACCCCAAAGAGGATGGATTCCAAAAGAAAATAACCAGACATAATATCTTCAGTCTCCCCAAAACCAAAGACAAGTAAAGAATCCTGAAAGCAGCACAGGAAAAATGAAGTTACATACAAAAGGCAATCAATAAGACTAAGTTCTGATTTCTCAGCAGAGACCATGCAGGCAAGAAGGCAATGATATAATATGTATAAAACACTGAAAGAAAACAGTGTCCAACCAAGAATTATATATCCGGCAAAATTGTCCCTCTAATATGATGGGGAAATTAGGGGATTTCAGATAAGCAGAACTTAAGGGAATTTGTTAAAACCAGACCAACCTTACAAGAGATACTAAAGGGAGTCCTTTGAGCAGAGAACCAATAATAGCAAACAACAACTGACCATTAATACACAAGATGACATAACCCAGAATCCAACACAGCTATGGAAGTATCCAAAGTAAAATAAGCTTACGAGATTGCAAATAAGGACGTAAGATATCAATTGGCAAATGAGGACAACTACAAACCAAAAACAGGGTAAAAATAGTGGAGTTACAGAACTTCTAAATGGTGAGGAAGTCAAGAGTGTTGCAAAATAGAATGGAGTGTTCTGAACTTGGGGAGAAAATTATAAATCAGAGGGTAACCTCAAAGAAAAATGATAAGGCTACATATCACAATAAAAAAGAGGACAAGCACAAATAGTCAGCCTATACTAAAACAACAGCAACAAAGGTAATGATAACACAATTCATAAACAAAATGAGCTCAGCACAGAAAATTATATGGAACAAAGAAACCAGAAACACCATGAAAAAACACATAACAAAATGACAGTAACCAATTCATACTTGTCAATACTTACAGTGAAAGTCAGTGGTTTAAATGCACAACTGAAGAGATGGAGAGTCGCAGACTGCATAACAAAAAATGATCCATCAATATGCTGTCTATAAGAGACACATCTTAGAGACAAAGACAAAAATAGACCAAAAGTCAAAGGTTGGAAAAAAAATTTATATCAACCTAATGTAACCAAAAAAGAGCAGGAGTAACAATATTAATTTCTGATCAAATTGACTTTAAGACAAAAACAACCATAAGAGACAAGGAAGGACATTATATAATGAAAGGATAAATTGAACAATAAGTTATAACCATAAATACCTATGGACCCAATGAAAGTGCCCTAAAATACATAAATCAGACTTTAAAAGAGTTGAAAAGGTAAAAATATGAATTCACAGTGATAATTTGTTGTTGTTAGGTGTCGTCTTGTCGTTTCTGACTCATGGCAACCCCATGCACAGCAGAACGAAATACTGCCCGATCTCTTGCCAGCTTCATGATCCTTGCTGTACTTGAGCTCATTGTTGCAGCCACTATGTCAGTCCATCTCATTGAAGGCCTTCCACTCTTTCATTGATCTCCACCTTACCAAGCATGACATCCTTCTCCAGGGAATGGCCCCTTCTGACAACATGCCCAAAGTAGGTGAGACGAAGTCTGGCCATTCTCACTTCAAAGGAGCATTTTGGGTGCACTTCCTCCAGGACAGATCTGTTAGTTCTTTTAGCAGTCCATGGTACTTTCAGCATTCTTCACCAGCACCACAACTCAAAAGCATCAACTCTTCTTCAGTCTTTCTTATTCATTGTCCAGCTCTCACATGCATATAAGGTGATTGAAAACATCATGACTTATGTCAGGCACACCTTAGTCCACAAGGAGACATCCTAGATCCTCGGTACTTGAAAGATGGGAGACTTTAATATGCCACTTTCAATGAAAGACAGAACAACTGGAAAGAAACTTAACAAAGATGCAGAAGAGCTAAACAATACAATCCACCAACTTGACCTTATAGACATCTACAGAGCATTTCACCCAACAACAGCACAATATATATTATTTTCCAGTGCACATGGAACAGTCTCCATGATAGAGCATATATTAGGCCATAAGGCAATCCTTAATAAATTTTAAAAACATTGAAATACTGCAAAACATAGTCTTGGATCACAGTGTTATAAAATTAGAAATCAACAATAGGAAGATCAACAGAAAAAGAGTAAATACATGGAAACTGGACAACACCTTCCTCAAAAACGACTGGGTAATAAAAGAAATAAAAAATGAAATTAAAAAAATTCTTCAATCAAATGAAAATGAAAGCACAACATACCAGAATCTTTGGGACACAGCAAAACTAGTGATCAGAGGCCAATATATACCAATAAATGCACACATCAAAAAAATGAAAAAGCAAGAAAATCAACACATTAAACAAGCATCTCCAACAATTAGAAAAACAACAGCAAGAGAAGCTTACAGTCACCAGAAGAAAGGAAATAAAGAATCAAGCAGAAATCAATGAAACAGAAAATAGGAAGACAATAGAAAACATCAACAAGATGAGAAGTTGGTTTTCTGAAAAGATTAATAAAATTGACAATCACTGGCCAATTTAACAAAGGAAAAGAGGGAGAAAATACAAATAACATGAATAAGAACTGAAATGGTCAACATCACAACAGAACCAAATGACATAAAAAGGATAATACAGTACTAGGAAGAACTGTACTCCAACAAATTTGAAAATGTGGAAGAAGTGGTGAGATTTCTAGAAACACACTACTTACCTAAATTAACACAGACTGAGGTGGATAAGAACTGATCTATAATAAAAGAAGAAACTGAACAGGTCATAAAAAATATTACCAACAAGAAAAAAAGAAATGTCCTGACCCAGCAGGTTTCATTGGAGAATTGTACAAGACATTCAGAGAAGAACTGACACCCATCCTATTTCAAACTATTCCAAAACATAGAAAATACTAGAATCCTCCTAAATTCACTTTACACAGCAAGCATAACCTTGATACCAAAACCAGGCAAGGAAATCACTCTAAAGGAAAACTATAGACCAATATCCCTTATGAATATAGATGCAAAAATCTTCAACAAAATCCTAGCCAATAGACTCCAACAACATATCAAGAAAATCATTCAT
>NW_006922024.1:1391852-1396020 GCF_000298275.1 Orycteropus afer afer | reverse complement strand
AAAAATCTTCAACAAAATCCTAGCCAATAGACTCCAACAACATATCAAGAAAATCATTCATTATGACCAAGTGGGGTTCATGTCAGGTATGCAAGGATGGTTCAACATTAGAAAAAACAATCAATGCCATCCACCACATAAACAAAACAAAGGAAAATAATCACATGATCATATTGATCAATGCCAAAAATGCATTTGATAAAATCCATCACCCATTTCTGATCAAAACTCTCAGCAAAACAGAAATAGAAGGAACATTCCTCAACAATAAAGAGCATCTGTGCAAAACCAACAGCCAACATTATGCTCAATGGAGAGAGACTGAAACCATTCCCCTTGCAATCAGGAACCAAACAAGGATGCCCTCTATCACCACTTCTATTCAACATTGTATTGGATGTCCTAGCCAGGGCAATAAGGCAAGAAAGGGAAACCAAAGGCATACAAGTTGGTAAAGAGGAAGTCAAAAGTGTCCCTGTTTGCCAATTATATGCTCCTATATGTGGAATACCCAAGAGACCCAGTCAAAAATCTCCTGGAACTAATTGAGAGATTTAACATCATGGTAGGATACAAGATCAACATCCAAAATTCAGTTGGATTCCTCTACACCAGCAAAGAGATTGCTGAAAAAGAAATAAGGAAATTAATAACATTTATAAAATACTTGGAAATAAATCTTACCAGGGACACAAAAAACCTGTACAAAGAAAACTATAAGACTACTTCAAGAAACTGTGAGAGATCTACATAAATGCAAGAACATACTATGCTTGTGGATAAGAAGATTGAACATTATGAAAATGTTGATTCTACCCAAAGCAATCTATATGCTGTCTCAATCTAGATCCCATCAACATTCTTTAAGGATATGGAAAAACCAATTACTAACTTTATTTGGAAAGGAAAGAGATCTCGGATAAGCAAAGCACTATTGAAGAAGAGGGGTCTCACACTGTCAGATCTCAAAACCTGCTATACAACCATAGTAGTCAAAATTGCACGGTACTGGTACAATGACAGACACATAGACCAATGGAATAGAATTGAGAACCCAGAAATAGATCCATTGATCTGTGGTCAGCTGATCTTTGACAAATGGCCAAAATCCATTATATGGGAAGTGACTGTCTGTTTAACAAATAGTGCTGGCAAAACTGTATATCCATTTGCAGAAAACTGAAACAAGATCTGTACCTCACACCATACAGAAAAACTATTCCCAGATGGTTCAAAGACTTAAATGTGAAACTTAAAAGTATAAAATTCCTCAAAGAAAAACAAGGGGCAAATTAAGGGACCTTAATATATGGTATAAGTAGACAATCAAGCTTAACCCAAAATGCACAATCAGCAGAAGACAAACTAGATGAACAGGACCTTCTCAAAATTAAATTGTTATGCACTTCCAAAGACTTCTCCCAAAGACTCAAAAGAGAACCTATAGATTGGGAAAAAATATTTGGCAATGACATATCTGACAAGGGATTTATCTCTACAATTGATAGAAAACTCCAAGTGTCTGAAGGCACTCAAAATACAACTATGGGAGAGCTACTTCCTTAAAATAGATTCGGCCTTAATGACATGTGTTCTGGTTACCTAGTACCGCTCTGACAGGAAATATACCACAAATGGGATGGTTTTAACAAACAGGAGTTTATTCTTACAATTTGGAGGCTTTATGTCCAAGTTCAAAGTGCCAGGCTCTAGGAGCTAGGTGAAAGCCCCTCAAACGTGAGTTGAAGCTCTGCCTCCTGCTCCCGGCCAACTGAAGCTAGAGGCTTTGCTTCACTCAACTGCTGGCTGCTGAGGCTGACAAAACCAAGGTTGACAAGTAAAAAGGCACAGTCTGATCTTACCAAACCACATGGCAGGCCATTAATTCAAGTCCATTGAAAGTCCCAAGGTCAGCAGGGCATGGCAGGATGTTGAAAAATGACACAGCTACATTCAGGGTTCAAGCATGCCATAAGCTAGAGACCATTCTCCAAGGCTTCTGCTTATATACAGGAACCAGACCACATTCCCTAAGGCAGCTACTCAGCTACTCACAGTGGAGTCCACCATGGAGTTGATTACAGTCTCATCATGGGGAATAACTATCACCAGCTGCCCAGCCACTCAATCATTTCCAGCCAAGTCAACACACCAACTGAACTACCACAATTCCACCCCTTGTCAACTTGACATCTGCACAGATTTTCATTGGGTGGCATCTGTACAGATCTCTCTCACTGGATGGCTCCAGTCCCCTACTTCCTCTAAGTGGTGGCCTTACCCCCTTGGCCTGACAGGCCCCGTTCCTCTCCCTTTTGGGCATGGCAGCCCCTCCCCCTCACTCTTAGGCAATGGCTATATCTCCATCTCACTGGCTCACATGAACGAGCAACCCCTCACTCCAGAACCAAGTTGGTGAAAGTCTGGCTCTTTGAAACCTAGGGGGCTTTGCTGGTTCCATCCCCAAAGGGCATGGTTCTACCCTTTCAGGCTGAGGTAGCTCTGCTTGCCATTTCCTGGGTATCTCTGCTTCTGCTGATTAATGCCAAAGGCCACCCACTCCACAGGAAATCTTCCTGCCCCAAAAGCACTCAGCTCTCTTGTTCTGTGGACCAGCCAACCTGCTCCTCCATGATGTCAATCTTTTCTACCAATTAATGTCTGAAGGCAACCTACTCTGCCAGGAAGCCGCCTGAGCAATGGCATCCAACTTTCTTCCCCATGGGCTGGTAAGGCTGTCGCTGTCTCATGCTGGTTCTCTTGGCTCTGCTCCTGCCATCTCTCATGCTGTCTCTTGGCTCTGCTGCTGCCATCTCTCATGCCACATACCTGGGTCTCTCTGTCAGTGTCTCAGGTCAAGGGTGCACTCCACTCCTGTTTCCACATTTTAGGAATCTATCAGAGCAGCACCCCACTCTCTCGGTATCATATTCTGTTCTGGTTATCTAAGGCTACTCTGACAGGAATGCACCACAAATGTGGATGGCTGATCAAACAGGAGTCTATTCTCTTACAGTTTGAGAGGCTAGAAGTCTGAGTTCAAAGTGCCAGACTCTAGGGCCTGTGTTGAAGCTCCTCAAACTTAGCACTTCAGCTCTGCCTCTTTTTCCTGGCCCACTGAAGCTAGAGGCATCTCTTCACTCAGGCAACTACTATCTGCTGAGGCTAACAAGCCCATGGTTGACAAGTAATAAGGCACAGTTCCGATGTTACCAAACAACACAGCAGGCCATTGATTCAAGTCCATTGGAAGTCCCAGGATCAGCAGAGCATGGCAGGCTGTTGAACAATGACATGGCTACATGCTGGGTTCAAGTGTGCCGTAGGCTAGAGACCATTCCCAAAGCTGCTGCTTCTTTATGGGGAGCAGACCACATACCCAAAGGCAGCTACTCAGCTGCTCCCAGTACATTCCATCATAAAGTTGATGACCGTTCTCATCATGGGGAACACTACATCTAGCTGCCCAACCGGTCAACCAGCTCCAGCCAAGTTCACACAAAAACGTAACCCAAACAACATGGATGGAGTAAAATTAAAGTTTTCGTACATCAATGAGTTTCTGGTTTTGACATGGACATGAGATATTTGTACAAATGATTTTTTAATTATGGTCACAAAAAAATGAAAATTCATGAGAAGATTCACTTGGATTTGATTCAGTCTGAAAAGTGAAGAATGCTAGCAAATTTCTGGTAAAGAATTAGGCTCACAAAAATGTTAGTACAAGGAACAAGATATATAAAGACCATGAGTTGTGAGTTGGATTCATTTTAGAATCCAAATAAAGTCAATGTGGCTACAGCATAATGACTGTGGAGGCCATGAGATCGGAGATGTAGAACGAGGCAAAATTATATAGGCCCCTTCAGGATATATTAAGAACTGTGACTTTTACATAAGTAAATAACCTTAATTAATCTAGAATGTTCAGTCTATGGACAGAATAGAACTGCTGCAAAGAATTTCCAAGTCCATAAATCTTTACAGGAGCCGACTGCCACATTTTTGTTCCACAGAGCAGCTGTTGGGTTTGAACTACCAACTTTTCAGTTAGTAGCTAAGCATTTAACAACTGCACCTCTGGGGCTCCTTAGTCTAAGTGTTGGGGGTACTAAAAGGAAACCTAGTCTAGCTGTCTTGAAGAACAGTTTTTTTTTTTTTTTTT
>NW_006922024.1:1383942-1384611 GCF_000298275.1 Orycteropus afer afer | reverse complement strand
AAGACACTTGACTGCTAACCAGAAGGCTGATGGTTCAAACCCACCAGCCACTCCTCAGAAGGAAGATGGGGCAATCTACTTCTGTAGTGATACTGTCTCAGAAACCCAAGGAGGGGTCGCTATGAGTCAGGTCTAACTCGATGGCATATAACAACAACAACAGCATTGTATTTCAGAATAGATCTTGAATTTTTCTTTTAACAATGGCTGGGACACCATTCCTCTTCACTTTGTCATGCCCAACATACTAGACATTATAACTGTCTGATTCAAAATGGCCAAAACCAGTCCATTTCATCTCACTAATGCCTAGGATGTTGATCTTCATGTTTTCCATTTCATTTTTAATGACTTCCAGTTTTTTTAGGTTCATGCTCTGTACAATCCATTTTCTGATTAATCAAAGATATTTGCAGCTACATCTTTGCATTTTGAGTTGTGCCACATCAGCAAATGAGAGGTCCCAAAAGTTTATTACATCCATGTAATTAAGGTCACCTCTGCTTTGAGCCTACAGCTCTTCCCCAGTCATATTTTGAATGCCTTCCAACTTTAGGGACTCATATTCTGACACTGTATCAGACATTGTTTCCTGCTATTTTTCAGTTTTTCAGTGGCCGCTTTTTCTAGAAGTGGACTTGACCACATCCTTTTTCCTGGTCTGTCTTA
>NW_006922024.1:1378335-1383842 GCF_000298275.1 Orycteropus afer afer | reverse complement strand
TAGTTCAGCCTGTCCATCCATCTATCCACTCGTATACCCATGTTAGCCTTCATTGACAATGTAGTACTGTATGTGCCAAAGACATCATCTTTGTTGTCTGTACCTCTCTATGTCTTTCTCTTCCTCAATGCAACCATATTGATCACTCACATTTGGTACATTGCCCTTCTCTTCACCCAAATCAATACTTATCTCTGTCTATCTGTGTTCTCTCCCCTCCCCTCCACCCCTGGTAACCAACAAAGAAAATTTCCTTCCATAGATAAACCTTTCCTTGACTTACAATAATTGACTAATACAATATTTGTCCTTTTGTGTTGAGTTATTTTACTCAGCATAGTGTCCTCCAAGTTCATCCATGTTATGTGGTATTTTGCAGATTCTGCATTATTCTTTAGGGTTGCATAGTATTCCATTGTGTGTATGTACCATAGTTTGTTTGTCCATTCCTCAGTTGATGGACACCTAGGTTGCTTCCATCTTTTGGCTATTGTGAATATTGCTGTGATGAACATGGGTGTGCATATATCTATTCTTGTGATGGCTCTCACTTCTTTAGGATAATTACCTAGTAATGGAATGGCTGGGTCAAATGGTATTTCTGGTTCTAACTTTTGAATAAATCACCATACTAATTTCCACAATGGTTGTACGATTTTACAGTCCCACCAGCATGAAAGTCCCAATCTCTCCACATCCTTGTCAGCATTTGTTATTTTCTGACTTGTTGAACTTTGCTACTAGTGCTGGAGCAAGATGGTATATCATTGTTTCGATATGCATCTCTCTAATAGCTAATTATCATGAGCATTTTTGAAGACCAATGTTTATCCTAACTTTTTCTTTTATTTTAAAGGGCTGTCCTAGAGTTTTAAGGAATACATGTTGAAAAAAGCTTCTTAAATATATCTTTTCTCTAAAGTTTTACAGTCATAGCATTTATTAAAAATTTCAGTTATTCTCTGTCATTGACACATTGATGTAGTTTCACCCTCCTTGTGACTTCTTTTCATTTTTATACTTTTTCTCCACCAACATCATTCTGTTTCTCACCTGCAGGTGGTTACCAGCCATGCTAATTGTTCTAGGAATGACTGTGGGACCAAGTGTCTCCATGCTCACCAGTGTTCAGAACCCTCAAATACTTTGCCTTCATTGCTTGCTTTGTTAGGAATTTACGTGGACTGTTTCTGGTAATACATTTGCATTAAAAAAAAAAAAAAAACTGAGAAATTTTAATCAAGTCTCCACAGATAGCTTTTAAAATCTTACAGTTTTGTGTTCAGTGTTGAATGTACCATGAACTATTAGAAGAGTGAACAAATCTGTCTTGGAGAAAGTACAGCTGGGATGTTCCTTAGAAGTGAGAATGGCCAGACTTTGTCTCACATACTTTGTTCATGTTGTCAGAAGGGATCAGTCCCTGGAGAAGGATATCCTTCTGGGTAAAGTAGTGGGTCAGAGAAAAAGGGAAGACCCTCAATGAGATGGAATGACACAGTGGCTGTGATGATGGCTCACACATGACAACGATTGTGAGGATGGTGCGAGACTGAGCAGTGTTGTACACGAGGTCACTGTGAGTTGAAACCAACTCGATGGCACCTAACAAACTTTGTGTAGTTATGGAGCTTTTATTAACATTTTACACTAAGATAACCTCAACATCAAATCAGATAACACCTTGGTCAGTGAACTGTGTGATTACTGTGTGTTCACTGTTTTCTAGCATCAGTAGTCTCACTGCCAAATAATAGAAAATTAAAAAAATTATAGCTCATTAATACTCATTTTATTTGACCTGCATTTAATGAAAATACTCACATCAGTATCCCAACTGATATGGCCATTGTTTTTTCTATTAGATGATATGAATACAAGTCCTGAAATCCAAAAGCTCTACCATTATTGTTGGGTGCCAGGAAGTTAATTTTCAACTCATACTTAACCCTGCATGACAGAGTAGAACTACTCATAGAGATAAGTAGGGTGTAATCTTTACATGAGGAGACAGGCAGTTCTTTTGTCCTACAGAGTGGCTTGGTGGGTTCTAACTGACAACCTTTAGGTTAGCAGCCCAGCACTTAAACATTGTGCCACTGGGACTCCTTAAAGCTGTACTACTTCTGTCTATATCTTATGTGTGAATCTCAAAAAACAATACTCAAAACAACAAATATACAGTCTCACAGTTGAGACAATGTAAGGTCTATACAATGTGATATTCAATGAACAGTTGTTATTCTCCTTTTTGAATAGGCTAATCTTCTTTCTAAAGTATCTCTACTCCTGTAAATATTCCTTGTTATTAAAAGTGATGGCTTGACAGGTTATTTATATACAAAATGGTTTCTTTCCAAAGCCCCAAATTGTTGAGGATGGCTATTACCAGGCAATTCAATATTCATAGTTTAAAATCTATTGAGGTCTAATTACTGCTCAAGGTCACGAAAGTGGTTGGTTATTTTATGGGATTGTGTACTACAACTAATATATTTATTATATTTATTCCTAACCATTTCCAAAATGGTTTACATATAAGATTTATATGTGAATTAATTTGAGCAAATTAGACAAAGGAGTGTTCTATTTTATTTGAAAGATAATTTTAATTCACTAACTCTTAGCTAGATTAATGCTCCTAATAAAAATTAAGCTCTCCCCAGTGCATGGCATGTGTACTGAATGACCTCATTAAATAGGTATATGGAGAACAGATGCTTCTATGACCCATCTCCAGACTTACTGAGCAGGGAGTGTCCTTGTTTTAGTGTGCCTATGATCAATGAGTGAATTTCAATTTAGGGACCCAAGGACGATATTTCCTCACGGGCCTTTGTCTATGCAGGTTGGCAGAATTAGAAACATTAAATAAGTTTTATGTTTTGCTGATACATTTATCATATTCTGTACAGGTCTAAAAATGCTTCATTTTCTAGGCAGGTTTTAGTCTTTGAACATTATTTTGTAGTAGGATACACTTCTCAGGCAATGAGGTTTAGGCTTTATGTAAATTTTCTTAAATATTAGCAAAATAAAAATCTTATCTAATTTATTCACATATAGTATTCATGACTGTGAATACATTATTTTGTTATAACACATATATGCTTTTAAAGCATTTAATTCAAAATAATTATTTTGTTGTTGATGTTGCTTTTGCTATCATTATTGATGTTATAGAACATGACAAATCACAATGTAACTGGTAAACCCATGTTTGATGACCATTTGCCATACTTTGGATGGTATCACCATGTAAAGAGAAATTCAGTATTAAAAAAAAAAAGGAAAACTGAAAAGTTAACTTTCTATTGGAGTATTTCAGGGTTTTGTGTTTTCAGATGTTCTGAATCTTTTATTTAAAAATTCACAAGGAATTTTACATGATTTTAAATCACAATTACATTTAGAAGCATTATAAGTGCATTCACATTTAAAGTTATATTTTAAATGTGTGAGATGCATTCTACAGTGTGATGATAAATGTTTAACGTATACAAAACATTATTAAGTGGTTTGAATTCAATTTTCCCTATGTTTCTATGGGAAAACCAAATTGCATTGTTACTTACTGAAAATGTTCATCTTAGTAATATGACTGAATCACTATATACAAAATTGTAACACTTATTATAGATAGCTTATAGAGGATGATACTGTATGTTATATCATATTGCCATAGAAAATAACATAAGAAAAGAAGAGGACAAATATTACAGTATGCTTGTGATACATGTAGAAAAAGAAGAATGGGATATTGATCTGATAATAAAATATGGTATTTGTTGTTAGCATTGAATCAGTTCCTACTCACAGTGACCTGTGCACAACAGAACAAAGTAGTGCCTGGTCCTGTGCCATTCTTACAGTCATTGTTTGCTTGAGTCCATCATAGCTGCCACAGTATTAATACATCTTGTTGAGGATCTTCCCCTTGTTTGATGATCCTTAACTTTACCAATCATGATAATGCTTCTTCAGGGACTGGACACTTCTCACATGGCCAAAGTATGGGAGATGAAGTCTGACCATTCTTGCTTCTAGGGAGAATTGCAGCTGTACTTCCTCCAGTGCAGATTTGTTCATTCTTTTGGAAGTCCATGGTATAGGAAATATTTTTGTCTGGTACTACAATTCAAATGTATCAATGCTTCTGTGGTCTTCCTTGCTCATTGTCCAGCCTTTACACACATATGAGGCTATTAAAAATACATCAGCTCAGGTCATGCACACCTTAGTTTTCAAAGTGGCATCTTTGCTCTTTAACCCTTTAAAGAGGTCTTTTGCAGCAGATTTGCCCAATGCAATGTATCATTAGATTCTTGACTGCTGCTTCCATAGGCATTTATTCTGGATCCAAGTAAAATGAAATCCTTGACAACTTCAACCTTTTATCCATTCATCATGATGTTGCTCATTGGTCCAGTTGTGAAAATTTTTTATTTATGTTGTGGTACATTCAATACTGAAGTCTTGGATTTTCATCAGCAACTGCTTCAACTCCTCTTTACTTTCAGCAAGCAAGGCTGTGTCATCTGCATATTACAGGTTGTTAATGAGTTAACATTCAAACCTGATGCTGCATTCTTCATCATATATTCAAGCTTCTTGGATTATTTGTTGAGCATTCAGATTGAATAAGTAACAGTGAAAAGATACAACTTTGACACACATCTTTTCTGATATTAAAACATGCAATATTTGAACCATTGCTTCTTGGTCTATATACAGATTCCTCATGAGCACAATGAAGTGTTCTGGCATGCCCATTCTTCTCAGTGTTAACCATAGTTTATTATGATGGACACAATAAAATGCCTTTGCGTAGACAGTAAAACACAGGTAAATATCTTTCTGGTATTTTTTGTCTTCAACCAATATCTGTCTCACATCAGATATGACATATTTTGTTCCATGTCCTCTTCAGAATGTGGGTTGAATTCTTAGCAGTTGCTTGTTATTATATTACTGTAACAATATTTGGTTTATCTTTATCAAAATTTACTTATGTGTGATATTAATGATGCTGTTTGACAGTTTCCATATTCTGTTGGATCACTTTTCTTTGGAATGTACACAAATATGGATCTCTTCCAGTCAGTAGATGTTGTCCAAATATTTTTGCATAAATGAGTGAGCACTTCCAGCACATCTGTCTGTTTAAACATCTCAATGGGTATTCCGTCAATTCCAAGAGCCTTGCTGTTCTCCCATTCCTTCAGTGCTGCTTGGACATCTTCCTTCAATACCATCATTTCTTGATCATATGCTGTGTCCTAAAATGGTGGAATATTGACCAGTTCTTTTTGGTACTGTGACTCTGTGTATTCCTTCCATCTTCTTTTGATGCTTCCTCCATTGTTCAGTATTTTGGCCATGTTGTTGTTGTAGTTATTGTTTTTATGTGGCTTTGAGTTGGACCCGACTCATAGCGACCCCTCCTTGGGTTTCTGAGGCAGTATCACTATGGAAGTAGATTGCCCAACCTTCCTTCCAAGGAGTTG
>NW_006922024.1:1365381-1375325 GCF_000298275.1 Orycteropus afer afer | reverse complement strand
ATTTATACCAAATATTAGGGCCCTTAAGTTTGAGCCTAAATTTTCCTTGAGAAACTGTATAGTTCTAGGTTTCACATTTAAGTCTTTGATCCATCTGGATCAAATCCATATCCACTTTTAAATCACAATATTTTTATAGCCAATCTGGAAACACTCATTGCTCTTTAATGGATATATGTATGACTCTGACATACTTTGTTTATTTATTTATGTTAGTTACATAATCTTAATTTGTATAATTTTTTGTTTTATGAAGAAAAGATAAAGTAGAGTTACATAAGTTACTCTTATAATATTGTCATGATATATGACAGAAATAACCAAGTTGTAGGAATGTGTATATTAATATAATTCAATATTGGTAAGTTCAAAATCAATATATGTGTCTTTTATATTTTATACTTTTTACAATTGAGCAAATGATGTAATGTAGCTCACCAAATTGTTACTGTTGTAATAGGAAGAAAGTATTATAAGTATTAGGGGTACAGGGTGAGGAGTTGTATCACATGTATTCAATTAAAGTTTTGCTATTCTTCAATTCTTTTGAGTTTCACAATGAGCAAGCATAATTTCTCTTTATAGTAACAGTTTTTAAATGGGGTACACAATCTTGGTTATGTATTTATGAGGTAATAGATTAGTTTATTATTATTAAAATCACTCAGATATATTCCTTATTGGTCAGAAGAGTAACAAATGCTTTTGTTTCAATTTTTTCCTAAGGGAGAAAGTTATTTATTTATTTTAAAATGCTATATATATATTTTTAAAATGTTTTATTGAGATTTGGGTGAAAGTTTATGGAACAATTCATTTTCCATTCAGCAGTTCACATACACTTTGTCTCATGACATTGACTGCAATTTCCCACAGTACAACAGTTCCCTTCCATCTTCCTTATCATAGTTACTTCTACCCTGTGTCTTCCCTTCCATGCACTCCTGCCACCTGAGCTGTCTCCCTGTGAATACACAGCCCTTCTGTTCTCCCATGATTGCTCTCTCCAAGTGGTGTATCTGCCTAATGTAATTGTTCAGCTCATATGCCTGTCTTTTGTTTGGCTGGAAGACACAGGAGTGGGTTCAATTCCTGAAGGGAAGCTGGGTGACATAGTCTCAGTGGTTCCATCATGCTCTCTCAGACCAACAAACCTGTTCCTTTTTTTTTAATGAGTTTGAGTTTTGTTCCACATTGTTCTCCCACTCTATCCAGGATCTGCTGCATAGATCTCCCTCCAAGTGGTTGACAGTGGTAGCCAGGCACCATCTAGTTCTTCTGGGCTCATAGTCATATAAGCTTAGGATGACATGGTGTACCAGCCCCTTGAACTAATTCTTTCCATCCATCTTTGGTTTTCTTCACTCTTCTTTGCTCTGGACAAGGAGAGACCCATTGTTGCGTCTAGATGGCTGCTTGCAAGCTTTCAAGATGTCAGTTGCTATTCACCAAAGTATGATGTGGAACAATGTTTTTCTATAGTATATTATGCCAATTGAGCTTGATGTCCACTGAGATCATGGTCCCTAGCCCACAGGTCCATGGTAATCCTTCAGGTAGCTGGCTGTGGCCATGAACTGCCTATAACCTTGTCCCTTGTCACCTCTACTATATACCTGGGCATTCTTATAGAACATACAAATATACTTGTAGAAACATTGTCTTCCAACCCTATACATGGTCATGGGCATACTCTCCCCTGCATAGACACTCTTAATAGTTCAGCCTGTCCACACATCTATTTACCTGTATTATCAATGTTTGCTGTTACTGACAATGCAGTACTATATGTGCAAAATGGTTCATCTTTGTTTTCTGTACCTCCCATACACCTCTCTATTTCTTCCTCTTCCTCAATGCTACTATGTTCATCACTCACATAAAATGCTATCTTTTAAACTCAATTTCTTCAGGGAAGAAATAACTTTGTAACTGGGCATTCTGTTGTCATTTATACGATATTTTCCTTTCACGTAACCAAAATACTGTATGTTTCTATGAAATTATCTACACATACTCATACACTCCCTTTTTCCTCACACACTGTAAAAAAAAAGCCAAAATAAGTGTCTTGACTCAATTTACTGGAGTGAAAATGTACATTTCTATAATCTGAATACCGTATTTCTCTTTCAAGATGATTATGGTAGGGTGAACATTTGTCATCTGTTCTTTATGGGGTTTCAAGGACACCAGACCTCCCCAACAGTCACTGTTTTCTTTCAAGCATTTATTTATCTACAATAACCATCTTCAGAGGTCAACAATTATCTGATTTTTAATGTCAATATGGAAGAAATTCTATATCCTCTTATTTTAACCTGAAGTGCTATCGTAATGATCTTTGCTTATAATTATATGGATTATTAATTGAACTGTATGGTAGCTATTAATTATGGTAATTGCAGCTACATGAATGCCTGGACAAGAAGTGTTTCACTTTGTTTTAGTCATCGTCATAAGGCATGGTGCTTAATAGACTATTGACTTATCTAAGAATGAGAATAATTTGTTCTTTTTGGTTTGTATTAAATAATTTTTTTTTCCTGTACCACAAATTTTGGTGAATGTCATGTTATTAGCCTCATTAGGCATATTTTATTTGTAGAAACATTAAAAATTCAAAATCACCACATACTTAGTTTAAACCAAGAACCTCTAATATTTTGGATATGAATAGGTAGAGAGGACAAGAAAGTAGAGGGTTTAGAATTTATAGCAATAGTTTCTCTCTTTGGGAGGTAACAGTTTTGACTGTTTGATATAAAGCAATTTGTTCTTGTAAAATAAGCAAAAATGACTGGTTATAACAAATTTGATTTATTTATATTTCAATTTTTAAAAATAGGTTTAAAATTGGCCCTTCTTAAAAGTAATCAAGATGATTGCAGTTTGCTATTCAATGAAAGAAATTGATGAAAACAGTGTTTTGTAAAGCTTGGCACCCCATGCTCCTGAAACATTAATACAATACGTATGTGAAAATGTGTGGCAGCATTTAGACATTCAGCTATCTGTTCGCTGAATGGATAAGTGGTGCTAAGATAGAGTATATATGTGTGTGTGTGTGTGTGTGTGTGTGTATATATGTATATATGAAACAAGCACATAAATGTTTATGACTTAGTTATCTGTCATCATATCTACCTATTTTATACTCAGTAACCAAACTCACTGCTGTTGAGTCATTTATGATTCAGAGTGATCCCTCCTTGGATTTCTGAGGCAGTATCTCTACAGAAGTAGATTGCTCAATATTCCTTCCAAGGAGTGGCTGGTGAGTTTGAACTGCCAGCCTTCTGGTTAGCAGTCAAATGCCTTAGGCAGTATGCTACCAAAGCTCCCTCAGTGTATCTACTTTAAATTTATTTATAATACAAGTTCTTCCCCTTCAACTATTTCAACTGGAATTGGAATCTATGCTGTAAGCCATAGTATATCTTCCTAACATCTTATGATTATTTATTTCTAATAACATAAAATTTAAAAAAAAGTATTTTAATATGTAGTAAATATAAGTTCTTACATAAATAAGCATAAGAGTTGAACTAATCCTAAAAAATGAAGATGTGAGGATGGTCAAATGCATTGAAAATATTTAGGTATGGTTTAAAATTCATTCTTCTAAAATGTTTTGAATATTTAAGACATTTTCACCTTTCTGTAATGGATGTTGATCTGTTATTTTTTTCAGTTGATAGGCATGGTGCAGTGCCTCCTGCTCTATACAGGGAAACAGAGACAAATAGGGAATAATTTGTATCAAAAAAGTTCATAATCCACAGGAAAGACAATGCATGAGCAAAAAGTGATTAAATAATTATTTATTTCCAACATAATAACTATACTGTGTCCTATTATAGTCATGGTATTGTATTTTTCTGTAGAGAATCAATGACTTATTTTTATTGTGTTCCTTTTATTATATTGTTATTTGGATAATGAATGCTACACAAATTCCTCTTATGTTTTTAATACTGTGTTTTGAGAAACAATTTCATTCATATGTTTCTAAATATTTTCAATTTTCAAACCATTTATCATTACTTTCTTCATTTGTGGTTTGAACCTATAGCTTATAAGCAAATTCATCAGTACTTAATACTTGCATGACCGAATGCCATATACACTTACCATGCACAAATATATTCTGTGAAATAAGATATTATGTGATTTGGATATTGTGTAAATATCATACAAATTATTTGCAGGTAGTTCAGAGATAACAAATGAGTTGCATTCCTAAGTCTGTTTTTAAATAAAACTTGCAAGTAAGTCAGAAAGTTAGGTATTGTTCATATCTAACATCAGTTAGTCAAATGTTTGTCTTAATAAATAGTGTACCTTTCTAGGCATAAAAATCATTGAAAAACATTTCCAGATATACTAAAATGTATTTAACATGATAATACAATGATAATAATAATAATAATAATAATAATAATAATAATATTTTGCTGTTGTACTACTGACATATAAGTGGTTGGATTTAGTCCAAACAGATATTATACAGCATATGACTGTATTAACATAACCTTTCCAGAATGACTCCCCTAAATTGCTATATTGTAATCTCAAAGGGATGCAATTTTATCTGACTTTTTAAAACTGATTTCACCTGATGATATGCACTCTAAATAGATTTTATATGATTAAAATGTAATTGCAATTATATTCACTACAGAGCCTATTCAGAAATTTACTGAAACTTAGGAGAGTTTTTCAGACTGCATGCTATGTTCCTATGTACATATTTCAACCTGAAACCAGTTTAATTCACTATTCTATGTCTAAAAAGGAATTTGGGTGATTTATTAATACTTAATCAATACTGATGTGTCTTTTATTGTGTGCTGTGTCAGCTGACTTTTTGGGAGCAGAGAGAGTATAAATTATATATGAATAAAATATTTATTCAACCTTGAAAATTACAAAAAGACTCTTAAGGTTAAAATACTTTAGCTGTCAACATTTTCTCTTTCTTAATTCATGAAATTTCCCAGAATAATGAAACCAAAAAGAGGTGTTATTCTGCTTTTTTTTGTAGCAACGGATATCCCTTTTCTTAGCCTAGCCTAGCCTACAATGTAATGGGGTAGGCAACATTTAATGTCTGCCAATAACTATGTCTACCTACCTCTCCCACACTTTGTCCATTTTTCTAGAATTGGAATTCTAGAAATGGAATGTGAGAAGAAAAATATGGGAATAGATGAATGCCATCATGCTGCTATTATCAAAGGTAAACAAGTGATAGCAATAAAAGAATTTCAATAGGGGTACAGGTTAAAATATTTTTTTTTTTTAAAAGAAGGAAACCCAGGTTGAATTCTATTTTCAGCTACTCTCTATGTCTGCCACCAAAATTTGCCAATCTTTAGAAGTTTATCTTCAATTGTGCCTCATCTGATGTGCAATTTCTGCCATCTCAAGACAGAATCCACTACTTTCTCTTTAATGGCATCATGAACCATTCTTCCTATTGTTATTCCTAAATCACCTTGTTCTGCAATTACCTTTACCTACAGTAAGAATTCTGGTAGTTCAGCATGTCTTGAGTGTTTGTGTGTGCTTGTGTGTGTGCATTAAGAGACATGAATATTGTCTTTTGGACATTAGAAGCCACAATGGGAAAACTAAATATTAACTCTTTTTGGTTCATAGAAGAAAATTTTGTACCTTTAAATCTAATGTAATCCATAGGAACCTATAAAATCAAACTCCAGATATACATTTGTATGAATAATGAATATCAAACAATAAAACAGTATATAAACAGTATACAAAGTTATAAAACTTTGCAGAAGAAAAACTTTACAGCCATTTTATATTTGTTTCTGTAAGTTGTGGTCAGACCAGTCACCTACAGAAAGGACCTACTGGATTGGTAGGTACCAGTGCTAAAGCATGAGAATTATTTTACCCATTGCTATGCTTTTGATTCTAGATATCCATCTATACATTTTGATCTCTCTTAATATCTGTACCATTTCCCCAGCTACTGGGTATATAGTCACCTTATTGGCAAAAAATTTCAGTAAAAGTATTGAACAATAATTCATAAAATACCCTGTGTTAAGAACTATGAGAGTGTGGTAATTAATATATATATATATGTAAAACTAAATCGTCAAATGGCAGTACAGTGGCTTCATGAGAATAGTCAACATGCCATATACTTGAATGTACAAACAAATATTACACATTATAGGTACCTGAGTCTGCAATATGGTGGTAGGATTAAGTAGAGAATAGTGAAAGGTGGCAAGAAAGTTGAAGGTGAGTAGTAATGTATGAGTAGCCAGTAAAACTAAAAAGGGAAATAGGAACATATTTGGATTTTGAATGTTCTGCTAAGAAATTAGATCACCATGTAGGTAAATAAAGTATTAAATGTTTTTTACCTATGTAGATTGTATTGTCAAGGTAGTGCTACTAAACCAAAATTCAGCAATGTGAAAAATGAAATAAAGGTGAACATAAAAACATAAGGATGAATATTCTAGTAGTCCTTTCAATACCTATGGCTGAATTGGTAAGAACCTATACAAAGTTGGTAAAAGTGAGACTCAAAAACCAAACTAAACTCATTGCCATTGAGTCGATTCTGACTCATAGCAACCCTTTTGGGTTTCCTAGGTGATACATCTTTATGGATGTAGATTGCCCCATCTTTTGTTCCTCAGAGCAGCTGATGGGTTTGAACCACCAAACTTCTGGTTTGCAGTCAAATACCTTAGACATGGTGCCACGAGAGCTCCTTTAAGAGTGAGACTAGAAAGGGATAAAAAACAGCTGCTATGTTGTCAACTCTAAATCATGGCAACCTCATATGTGTCAAAATAGAAATGTGTTCCTTAAGATTTTCAATGTTTTTTTTTTTCCCCCCAGAGTACAGGTGTCCCTTAAACAACATGGAGGTTAGGGATGCCAACTCCCTCAACAATGCAGTAGAAAATCTGTGTATAACTTCTGACTTCCTAAAACTTAACTACTAATAACCTACTGTTGACTGGAAGCCTTACTTACTGATAACACAACTGATGAACATATTTTTTGCCATACAGTTATTAAGTTTTTAGAGAAACACTCACAACCATATACAACAGGTAAGCTTGTTAACTTCACAGTATGATGATTATTTACTATTCATTGAGTGTAAGTGGATCATTATAAAGACCTTCACCCTCACCATGTTAACATTGCAGACTGAGAAGGAGGAGAAAGCGGAGAGCTTGGTCATGCTGTCTCAGGGTTGGCAGAGGTGGAAGAGCTGGAAATGTGAAATGGGAGACAGGAGAGGCAGGTGTAACTTTACAGAAATACAATGGATTTTCTGTCTGACAGTTTTGCTTTTTCATTTCTCTAAAAATATTTCTATAATACTGTACCAACTCTTTAACCATTTGCTTTAATTTCGGTGTCCTTATCATGGAAAGGTCCATGTCATAAAATAAGTCAAAAGACTTCTTGAATATCAGAGCCCTTCTGCCAATCGTCTAATGATATTGTGTTTTCTGGAACTTCTACATTGGCTAGTACCACTTTTGAAACACTCATCTCCATCAAGTCATCTTCTGTTATTTCCTCTGTCGTGGTGTCTCTGGGTTCTTGAATTTCTTTATCTTATCAAAAAAAAAAAATATGTATAAGTAAAAAATCAACTGTATGTCACCAGGCATTCTACTGGGCACCTCTAGGTAGACTCAGACTTCCAAACTTTTGGTTAGCATCCAAGTGCATTAACTGTTTGGACAGAGAAAGGGGTATCTGTATTAGTTTTTAAGGCTGTCATAACAAATTTCTACAAACTAAGTGGTTTAAGGAACAAAAATGTTTTTTCTCACAGTTCTGGGACATTTCAGAATTCTGAAATCAAGTGTCAGCACCTTGAAACTCTCTTGAAGGCTCTGAGGAAAAATCTGTTTCCTGCCCTTTTCAGATTCCGATAGTTGTCAGAATGTCTTGACTATGTTGAATGTTTCTCTGCTCCATCTTTGGATTCTCTTCCATTTTTGTGTTGTCTCCCCTTCTGTGGTTTGTCTTAAAACTATATCCACTTCTCTTTTAAAAGGATATATTTGATGACCTTTAGGGTTAACCTGATAATTAATGATAAGTTTCTCCTCTCCATATCCTTTTCTTAATCACAACTTTGGTGATACAAAAGCATATTCATTCTTGCTGTATATGATAATATTCACAAGTTCTTGGGATGGGCTGTGGACATTTCTTTGGGACAATCATTCAATTACTAAGCTTGCTAGCCCATATTTTGAGGGAAAATAGGAAAGTAGTTAGTGATTTATTAAATTTGAAAAACATTTAGAAAAGCAAATTTGCACCTGATGTTTCAAATTGGAAAGATAGTACTATGTTTAAAAAACAGAAATAAAGAAAGTGGAGAATAAAGTTTTGAGAAGTAATTTTTAAATATAATTAATTTAATTGAGATTTCTTGAAGAGGTATATGAGCGAATTCCAATTACAAATACAAGATTAAAGCATTTAAGCAGTCATTGATTAAGATGGAAATTTACACATTTTCACTAAAGAGCTAATATATGAATCCACGAGAGTGAATATGATCTTTAAGAAAGAGAGTATAACAGGCAAAAAATAGAAGGCCTAGAAATCAGACTTGGGAATACACATTTAAAGAATAAAAAGGAAGGAATGTGAGGGATGCCGAAAAAGAGTAGGGGATATGCTAGGTAGAATGAGGCCATCACATAGATAAAAATTGGAGAAGATTGTAAAAAGAGGGTAGATAATCACCTAACAAAGTGATCAAACTGACATTGTGTGTCTCATGCTGTTATGCTACAGGGAGTACACCTCATCAACTATGTAGTATTCTGGCCAAATATTTTTACCCAAATGTAACCATGAGGAAAGAAGCAGTTAAATCCATATTGTTGGATACTTGACAAAACATGTTTGAAAAATGCCCTGAAATGTCAAAAAAATGTCAGTGTTATAACATTAACAAAAGAAAACAAATTTGTAGCTGGAGGTATTCTTGATAAAACATAACTATAGATATATGAACCAAATGTCATGTGTAATATATTTGCTTGAATTTTGGATCAGGGATAAAATCAAATACAGAAAGAAGAAAGGAGACAAAGAACACAAAGTGTCTAGGATATTTTAGAGATGATTAGAGCATTTTAAGTATATAATATTATTGATTGACTTTTAAATTATTAATGCATGATGGAGATAAAGAGAACAAACTTTGTGGTTAAAAAGAGAATGCTCTTGGTATCCTGGCATCTACAATTTGATGCTAAATGATTCAGTAAAACAGCACACATAGACACCCATGCCCATGTGCATACACACACAACACAATTCATGCACAGAGTCTCACTTTCTCTTTATAAATCTTTATGGATGGCACCAAGACCAGGCAACCCATCTTTCTATTTATATGTAAGATCACCATGTATTAGAGACACACACCATGGCAACTAACAACAACCCTTCTGTGAATTTGAGGAAAGGAAGGAATAGTAGTAAAAATTAGTGAACTTTGGACGGGTATTGAAGAATTTACCTTTGAAATTCTTTTTATGTTGATAATTTTTCAAACTACAGAGATGAGAGAGGTAGGCAGATGGAACAAAAAGCAGTACAGCTTAAGATGACTAAGAAAATGGTTTGATTTAAAGATAATGTTTGACCTTCAGATTTACCGTGACAATAAAGTGTGGAAGCTGTATTTAAAAAGTTTTATGAAGCTATATAATGTGGAATTAATAGCAAAATAGATTTAGAAGTGGAAAAATATTTTAAAACCACAAGTAATTAACTTACTTTCAAATGTTCCATTTTTTTCTCTAGTCATATGAAAAGTTGACATTGACAAAATACAAACTACTGTAAGATTATTTATTAAAATAGGCACTTGACTGCTCACCAGAAGGCTGGCGGTTCAA
>NW_006922024.1:1364187-1365281 GCF_000298275.1 Orycteropus afer afer | reverse complement strand
AGGCAGTATCACTATGGAAGTAGATTGCCCAACCTTCCTTCCAAGGAGTTGCTGGTGGGTTTGAACTGCCAGCCTTCTGGTTAGCAGTCAAGTGCCATAGGCACTATGCTACCAGAACTCCCATTTAGAATCCTTCAGTATTGCAACTTGAGGCTTTTTTCTCCCCAGTACTTTCAGCTTGAGAAATACTGAGTATGTTCTTCCCTTTTTAATTTCTAGCTTCAACTCTTTGCACATTTCATTATAGTACTTTACTTTGACTTCCCTAGCTGCGTTTTGAAGTATTCTGTTCACTCTTTTACTTTCTCATTTCTTCTGACATCCATGTTGGTCTTTTCTTCCTTTCCTGTCTTTTTAATGACCTTTTATTTTCTACATGTATAATGTCATTGATGTAATTCCACAAATAATTTTGTCGTAGGTCATTGGTGTTCAATGTATCAAATCTATTCTTGGGATGGTCTCTAAATTCAGGTGAGATAGAATCAACCTTGCAGGTGGCTCTTGGGGACTTGCTTTAATTTTCTTAAGCTTCAACCTGAAGTTGCATATGAGCATATGGTTTGTTCCACAGTTGGGCCCTAGCCTTGTTCTTCTTTCATATTGACCTTCTTCATCTCTTTTCACAGATGATTCCTATGTATTCTATCTGGTGAGGTCCAGGTATATAGTCACCATTTGTGTTGTTGAAAAATGGTATTTGAAATGAATAAATCTTTGATCTTTCTTGAAAAATTCTATCATGTTGTTGCCAGTGTCATCTCTTTTATCAAGAACATATTTCTTAGCCACTGATGCTTATTTGTTTCCAACTTTCACATTCCAATCTTCAGCAATTACCAGTGCATTTTTCCTACATATTTGATTAATTTCCAATTTAGAAGTTGGTAAAATCTTCAGTTTCTTCATCTTTGGCTTTAGTGGTTTGTGTGTAAATTTGAAAAATAGTGGTATTAACTCATCTACTCTGTAGGGATATTTATATTATTCCATCAGCAATAAGGAGCTCTGGTAGCATAGTGCCTAAGACACTTGACTGCTAACCAGAAGGCTGATGGTTCAAACCCACCAGCCACTCCTCAGAAGGAAGATGG
>NW_006922024.1:1356107-1358048 GCF_000298275.1 Orycteropus afer afer | reverse complement strand
TTGAGATGTAATCCATACTGCAGACTGTATTCTTCAATCTTCATCAGTAAGTGCTTCAAGTCATCCTCACTTTCAGCAAGCAAAGTTGTGTTTGTGTATCGCAAGTTGTTAATCAGTCTTCCCCCAATTCTGATGCCAACCTCTTCTTCCTATTCCTGCTTCTTGGATTATTTTTTCAGCATACAGATTGAATAAGTATGGTGAGAAGATACAACCCTGATGTGCTCCCTTCCTGATTTTAAACCATACAGTATCCTCTTGTTCTGTTCAAATGGCAGCCTCCTGTTCTATGTACAGGTTCCTTAAGAGTATAATTAATTTTTCTAGAATTTCCATTCTTTTCAATGTTATCCACAATTTGTTATGATCCACACAATCAAATGCTTTTGCCTGTCAACAAAACACAACTAAATATCTTTATGGTTGCCAAAGGGGCAGGGAGGCTGCATCTTCTGACTTCCTCTAACCCCACAAGAGAAAGATAGAATTACCATCAGTAGCCCAAGGCCTATCCCTGTGAGGACAGACATTCTGCTTCCTTCCAGCCCTTTCATCAAACCTGGCACCAACCATTCTTCCCTCAGTACCCACCGCCTCTCTGCTGAGTTAGATAATTTGCTGCAGTGGCCACACAGAACTCACAGACTATGGAGTTTATTAGGGAAACACCAGGGTGTAATTCAAGTTCAGGAACAATGCTCAGTCTCTCTCAGCTTGTTGTCTCTCAGCCAACAGTCTCTCTCAATCTCTCTCCCAACAGTGCGTGTCTCTTGGTGTCTCTCAGCAATGTGCCTCTTGGTATTTTAGTAGTGTGTGTCTCTCAGGAGTGTGTGTCCCTCAGCAGCACGCCTTTCTCAGCCAGCAGTCAGATAGAGTCTTTTTGCCTCTAGGAAGGCTCCTTTTGAGGCTTAACCAACCAATCCCAACATCAGAATTCCATACACCTGAGAGAGAGCAAACTTCTCAAAAAATTACTTGGTGCTACACTCAACAGAAATACCCCAGGTGGATAACTTTAATGACCAGGAGCTACTCAGTTGCTCATGGCAAATACCACCACGGAGTTTACAAAGACTTATGGCTAGAAAAACCACACCAGGTAATTTACTACACTGCAGTGGTATTCTTTGGTTTCAACCAAGATCGATCTGACATCAGCAATGATATCCCTTGTTTCGTGCCCTCTTCTAAATCCAGCTTGCCTTTCTGGAAGTTCTCTGTCAATAGACTGCTGTAACCATTTTTTAATAATCTTCAGTAAAATTTTACTTGCAGGTGATATTAATAATATTGTTTGATAATTTACACATTTTTGGGGATTACCTTTCTTTAGAATGTGTAGAAATATGGATCTCTTCCAGTCATTTGGCCAGGTAGCTGTCTTCCAAATCTCTTGGCATAACTGAGTTAGTGCCACCACCAGGGCATTCATTTGTTGAAAAATCTCAATGGGTGTTCTGTCAATTCCTGGAGCCTTGTTTTTTGCCCGTTCCTTCAGTGCACCTCTGAGTTCTTCCTTCCATACCATTAATTCTTGATCATATGTCACCTCCTGAAATGGATGAACATTGACCAATTCTTTTTGGTACAGTGACTTCCATGTTCTTTTGATGTTTCCTGCATCATTCAATATATTGCTCACAGAATCTTTCAGTTTTGCAACACAAGGCTTAATTTCTTTCTTCAGTTCTTTCCACTTGAGAAATGCTGAATGTGTTCTTCCCTTTTGGTTTTCTAACTCCAGGTGTTTGCACATTGCATTATAATAATTGACTTTGTCTTCTCAGGGAGCTCTGGTGGCATAGTGCCTAAGGCATTTAACTGCTAACTAGAAACCTGGTGATTCAAATCCACCAGCCACTCCTTGAAAGGAGGTTGGGAAATCTATTTCCATAGTGATACTGCCTCAGGAACACAAGGAGGAGTCACTATGAGTCGGAT
>NW_006922024.1:1346739-1355597 GCF_000298275.1 Orycteropus afer afer | reverse complement strand
TGTGTGTGTGTGTGTGTGTGAAGCTCATATATATATATATGTTTGTGTGTGTTATGCATATGTGTATATATGTTTAAAATATTTGTATATTCCATGAAATTGGAATAATAAAATTTGATTTATTTATAGATTGCTATAGAATCAGAATATGGGAATTGACTTTTGAGACATTTACGGTTTTACATTTTTGAATTTTGATATTTTTAAAATTTACTTTATCAAACTTTACCTCAACATGAAATATAATGAGTCACTTTAATACAGTTTTTAACCAGGCTGCTATACTGATTTTTCTATTCACTCACAGGAAAAAATCTGCTCAATTTATCTTATTTTTTATCATCAAGATAAGAAAAGTTTTTTAATACAATGGAAACTGGACTTTATTTTCATTTTAAGTTAAGAAAGCATATTTTAAATAAAGTTTTTATTCACTTTTTGTTGAGATTAATATAGAAGAAGCGAGAGGGTGGCCTGAGAGGGGAATAAAAATATAAAGAATAGCATAGGGCTCTGTTTCCCTGCCTGTCTCTCAAGTGCCATTTATTATGATCCTGATCCATTGACTTGCTGTCAGGTCCTTGCCCATGCCCTATGTTGTTCTCTCCCTCAAGCAATTGGTGCCTAGTGGCACAAATATCCCTGTCTTCACTGTTGAACTTTAGGTTTCACTTTAGTGCTGAAAAACAAACCAAAGCTGTTTGTTTAACATCAATATATGTTGAGTCTAACTCATATCGGCCATATAGGACAGAGTAGAAATGTCCCAAAGAATTTCCAAGGCTGCAATCTTTACAGAAGCAGACTGACACAGTTTTCCTCCAGCAGAGTGCTTTGTGGGTTCTCATTGCTAACCTTCAGGTTATCAGCTGAATGCTTAACTACTACAGACTAAGCCTCCTCACTTTAGTCTGTCCCTTATTAAGCTTACTGAAAATGAAATTGTGAATCTTTCCTGTGCTTTCTAATATTAATTCATCCCCTACTGTTTATCACTCCTCCCTAGCAAAATCCTTATTTGTTCAGAGTTTATTCTTTATCTTCTTCCTTTCTTTTCCTGAATGTTGAGAATTTCAGTTTTTATAATTTATTTATTGTTATTCAGTAATTTAGGGGTTAACCAGAGAATGGAGAAGGTGTTAGGATAATAAGTGGAGACTTATGTAAAATAAACCGTGTCCTCAGAATCACATTCATGTATTTTTAGTAAGGGATGGATGGACAAGAACATATTAGCCTATTAGCAGAAAATTCCCAGGGGTAAATCTAAGGCTTTACTTGAAAAACAAAATCAATAAATATACTGTCTCTTCACAAAATATACAAAAATTCAAATATCTTGTATATAGGTAGCCAGTGTAAAAAACTTATATCACTATTGTGCTTATTAAAAGCCAGGAATAATTTCTAAGAATAAACTAGTTTCATCTAACCCTAATAGGCTTCTCCTTCCTTTTCCATTTCCAATTTGATATAAATAGAATCAAATTAAAGGGATTTCTGTGATAGGAATGAGACAAGGAATTTCCTAGACACATGCCTATATGGATAATGGTTATGATTGGCTTATTTGTGAATGTTACATATGTGAGACTCAGTTCTTTTTTTTAACAGTTTCTAACAAAGCCTGTTTTCATACCTTAGTACTCATATTGGAAATGGATTTATCATATACTGAGGCAAACTCTAATAGATAACCCACGAACTCAATTCTATGAATGTAAGTTAAGATATATTGAAGAAGTATATATTGGTGGAGAGAGTATGTGATAGGTCATATCCATTTAACAATTGTTATGGCAAAGAGTATTGAATATATCATGGACTGCCAGAAGAATGAACAAATCGCTCTTGGAAGAAGTACAGCCATAATGCTCCTTAGAAGTGAGGATGGGAAGACTTTATGTCATATACTTTGAACATGTCCCTGGAGAGGACATCATGCTTGGTAGAGGGTCAGCGAAAAAGAGGAAGACCCACAACAAGATGAATTGAAACAGAGACTTCATAAGTGGGTTCAAATATGGTAACAATTTTGAAAACGGAACAAGACTAAACCCCCCAGAACCCATACTCATTGTCAATGATTCAATTCCAACTCATAGTGATGCCACAGGGTGGAGTAGAATTGTCCCATAGGCTTTCCAAGGCTTTAAATCTTTAGGGAAGCAGGCTGCCTCATCTTTGTCCCACGGAATGGCTGCTGTGTTTGAACCACCATCCCTTTAGTTGGCAGATTTACCCATAGCACTACTGGAGCTCCTTGTGCAGGACTAGGCAGTGTTATTGTTTTGTTGTACTAGAGTAGCTCTGATTCGAAACTGACTCGATGGTACCTAACAATACAACAGTAACATCCACTTAATACAGATAGGCACTCTGCAGGGTTACATAGATAGGTTGCAAGGCCAGGACACACCATAATTCCATAGCACGTATGCTGGAAGGAAGATGATTAAAGGAATATCTGTTTCAAGGACCTACCCCACCAAACCCACTGCTATCAAGTCGATTCCGACTCACAATGAGCCCTGTTAGATTTCTGAGGCAGTAAATCTTTACGGAAGTAGATTGCCCCATTTTCCTTCTGCAGAGTGGCTGGTGGGTTTGAACCACAGACCTTCTGTTTAGCAGTCAAATGCCTTAGGCACTATGCCACCAGAGATCCTTGATTCAAGAACAACTTCTGGTAATTTATAATCACTGCTGATTATGGAAGCTTTGGATTAGCTTGTGTTTGTTAATGCCTAAATAAAATGTTACTCATCTGGTTTACAGATAGGTTTGAGTTTCTTATGTGATAGAAAAGTTGGAAATAGTGGAGAAATCCAGAGACTTCCTTGACAGTGTAATGAATCTTCAGCTTGTTGGCCTAGTAAACCTGTGCTTTCTCCCAGAGTCACAATACTTAGAATAATTGCTTATTTTTTACATATATGTTGGCTTCCCTTTATTGGAGTATTCAATCTTTAAATCCCATTTAAACACGATTTGATAAAGCAATATAAAATGAGAGAAACAATGAAAAAATAAAAACCTTTTTTTTAAAGAAAACATTTTAAAGAGAAATTTAATTTTTTAAAATGGAAAACTTTATTGTATGTTATTTAAGAATATGTTCACAAAAATCAGCACTTTTTTTTTAAAGTTCCATACTAGTAGAATTTGTATGACAAAGGAAATGAACTGAAAACATTTTTCTGTAGTACTTTTAAGCTGACCGTGCATTTAATGCAGCACATAATGAAACTCAGACCCTTATAATTAACTAAAAAAAAAATTAAATTAAACAAAAAAGATGTCTTCAGTTTCCATTCTGATCACTTTGAATGCTTTGGTAAGTGATTATTTCAGGCTTATACTTGAAAAAAAATGTTAGAAAATTAGAGCTATTTAATTTTTTTATTATTTTCTTTTGTGCACATTTCTCTTTGTCTAGTTTTCTCTTTTAAAGATCTTTTATAGATCTGTCAGTTAAATTGGAGAGATGCTATTTCCTTTTTCTTCCTTTGTTTCTTCTGTAACCATCGTTTGTTTTAAAACTGGGTCAGTCTACTTTGATCTCATTTCCCTTGCTTTCTGAAGATTATTGATTCCAAAATAAAAAGTTCTCTGACCTTCAACATTATATCTGATTCACAAAATACAAGTTAAAAATGTCTCAAAACTAACAATATGAATATGTAAAATCATACAATTTCCTCAGCTCTTTTTTCATATACTGTGAACAACATAATTCTGCTCAAAATCACCCTTTTCCTTGGACTAAAATGGGCAGAATTCCATAAGGCATTCAGGTACACAACCCATGTTTTAGTTATCTTCTTTTGTCAGACTAGGGAAGGTCATAGAATTGAAGGTAGCCTCTCCTTTGCAGAATAAGTACATTGAAGTAGAGTGTGAGGTGACTGCAACCTTGGCCAATTTGTTGAGGCTGATTTCTTTCCATTATCAGAGATTGTTTGTAAGAGAGAAGGAGGTGGTGTGTTAGAGTAGTGAAGTCAGAAAAACTGTATTTTATATAATTTTCTACCACATTTAAGATATATAATCTTGAATATGTTACTCAACTTCACTTAGTCTGAGTTTTTCATTTATGTATTTCAAAAAAAACTTTATGACTAGATATTTAGTTTATTTGCCTGGCATGGAATAGATTTTCAGTGATTCACAACTGATGGATCACGATTATTTAAGGTAGATTACACATAGCCTGAGAACTGACATAGCATTTTACTTCCAAGGATCACCACATTATATCATGGAGGGAGTGGTTTACTAAAGAAGATAATTTGACCTTGAAATTGAAACATTCTGCTTTTTATTATAGATTTTAGATGTGGATTTTTTTTTTTTTTCTTGAAGGAATTTCAAATGACTTTGAAGAATAACTGTTGTAATACTGAGGTAGAATAATTTATATGTAGAGTGTCTTTGTACATCTATTTTATCTATTAAAAGATGAAAACAATAGACCCTTGCTTCTCCATCTGTTTCTTAATTTCAGGTTAATGAGACTCAGGTTGTTGTATTTTTTAAATGATAATCCCTATCTAACCAATTCTGTATGCTCTAAAAAGTGATCCAGCATGTTTGTATTTCTTGTTTACAATGCAAGTTTTAAACATAAAACTGAAAATAATTGTTGTTGTTGTTGTTGTTATGTGCCGTCGAGTCAAACCCGACTCATAGCGACCCCTCCTTGGGTTTCCGAGGCAGTATCACTACGGAAGTAGGATTGCCCAACCTTCCTTCCAAGGAGTGGCTGGTGGGTTTGAACCGCCAGCCGTCTGGTTAGCAGGCAAGTGTCTTAGCCACTATGCTACCAGAGCTCCCTTATTGAAAATAATTAGGGAATAAAAATAATTTTTCTTCTGATAACCAGGACCAGTGCCGTTGTGTTGATTACAACTCATAGTGACTCCAGCTGTGTCAAAATAGAACTGTGCTCCATAATATTTTCAGTGGCTGATATTCAGTGGCTGATACTTTGAATGTTCATCACCTGACTTTCTTTCACAGTGCCTCTGGGGGACTTCAACTTCCAATCTTTCAGTTAGCAGCTGAGAACGTTAACTACTTCCAACAACCAGGGTAATAAAATAGTTCAAACAAATAGAGGAAAAGTAAATCAGAATTTTAAGATGACTTTGAAGGAAAAACTTCCACCGACTTCAGTGCAAAACAATCACAGTGATATATTTTAACTAATTTTTCTAAGAAATGGACACTTTGTAGATAAATATTTTATAACACACGGTTTATTCATTTACTGGCACAGTAAATTATTCAATGACTTGAGTTAGGGGAAAAAAAAATGTTTTTGTGTTATTTTCACAAGCCAGGTTCTACTCTAATGCTATAGACTAAGGTTGCTTTTAGAGTAAAACAGGACATTTTGAAGGTTCTTACACATAGAAGTTACTGCAATCTAATGGTGATTTTAAGTAAAAAGAAATACTAGCATAATTCTTTTAGAAAGATATTAAAATTGAAGTGAGTAAATATCTGATTCTATCTCACTACAAGTATGGTTAATTATAAGTCAAAGATTTCATCTCACTTATAATGTAGGTATTTTACATTTTATTCTATATTAACAGAACAATATGAAAGCATTTCAGGAGATTGATACATTACTTTAGAGATAATATATGCAAATTTATCATCAACTGATTAGATTCATATTTTGGCCTAATTTGACAGGAAACATGTATTTTATTTAGAAAATATTTTAAATTAAAATGTTGACAAAATTTGATTATTTCTTCTAGTTTAGACCCGAACACTCCTATTTAAAATATTAAAGAGCAAAGATGTCATTTTGAAGACTAATGAGTGCCTGGCCCAAGCCATGGTATTTGCAGTAGCCTCATATGCATGTGAGAGCTGGACCATGAATAAAGAAGACTGCAAAAGAATTGATGCATTTGAGTTGTGGTGTTGGTGAAGAATATTGAATGTTCCATGGACTGCTACAAAAATGAACAAATTTGTCCTTTGGAAGGACAGGTGGAAGTTTATTGAGATCAAAGCTACTTTATTTTATTTTTTAAATTTCCATAAATACTGTCTGCTCCTTAGAAGTGAGAATGGCCGGACTTTGTCTCTCATACTTTGGTCATGTTGTCAGAAAGGAAAAATATCTGGAAAAGGATATCAATCTTCATAAAGTAGAGAGTGAGCAAAAACAGCAAAGACCTTTGATGAGATGGATTGAACACAGTGGCTGTGATGATGGCCTGGAGCGTGGTAATGATTGTAAGGACAATACAGGACAGGAAAGTGTTTCGTTCTGTGGTACTTAAGGTGGCTATGAGTTGAAAGTGACTCAGTGGCACCTAGCAACAACTCATATTTAGTCAAAATGTGCTTATATTTGTATGTATACTTGTGTATGCATTTGATTGTTTCTGTGTATGTTTGAGTAATTGTGTATATATGTGTTTTTATCATGGAGTAACTATAACAGTCAACTAGACTTATGAGTTCATTATGTAAATTGATTTGTAACCCTGCTTTGTCTAAATGTAGCCAGAGCAGAGGAGTCTGAGATTCACAGACAACTCTGTTTATTGATGATTTTATTTTGGGTGTGGAAAGAGACAAAGCTGTTGTGTTAATTAGTTTTATGAACATTTATCTCTTTGATATGATTGTATGTAAACTTGTTACGCTGAATTCCTGTTTCATTTCATAGATGTCTTTCTCACTTTTCTTTGTATAGAATTTCATTCATTCAGTAGGATTTTAGCAAGCCACCGATATGAGTAAGAAGTCAAGACACTACTTATGGAAATTTTGAAGATAAAATATACTATCTTTAATCTCAATATACTTAATAGTCAGAGGGGAAATAATGCTGACACATCAAAAATTGTGCTGTAAATGAAAACCACTATGAAATACCACTTTACTTGGATGACTAAGGAAAAAATTGGAAAGTAAAAGTTTTGGTGAAGGTATGGAGAAATTGGAAAATGTGTGCACGACTGTTGGGAATTACTTTGGAGATAATATTGATCAATAAAACAAATTGTGTATTCATTAGGTTTTTTTTTTGCCTTATTTTGTAGGAAAAAATGAAGTATTTATGTAAAATGGTACAGTCACTATGGAAAACAATTTGTAGTTCCTCAAAACCTTACACATAGAACTATCATATGTATGCCCAACAGTTCCACTCCTAAGTATATACCCAAAATAATCAAAAGCAGTTTCTCACAGTGTCAGTAGTAAAGGTAGCAACATTTGTATCCCTAGTTTGTTAGCACTATAACAGGAATGTAAGAGATACACAGTGTGTTATGGATTGAATAGTTGTTGTTGTTGTTGTTATTTGCCATGGAGTCTGCCCCGAGTCATAGCGACCCCTCCTTGGGTTTCCAAGGCAGTATCACTACGGAAGTAGGATTGCCCAACCTTCCTTCTGAGGAGTGGCTGGTGGATTTGAACCGCCAGCCTTCTGGTTAGCAGTCAAGTGCCTTAGCCACTATGCTACCAGAGCTCCCGGATTGAATAGTATACCCCCAAAATATGTGTTATAAGTCATAACCCCTGGGTTTGTGGTTATAGTCTCACTTGGAAATGTTTACTTGTGTTATGTTAATGAGGTAGGTTTAGTATAGTGTGTATTGTAATTTAATTTCTTACGAGATATAAAAGATACTAAACAAGCAAGGGAGAAAGCAGGGATAGAAGATGATACAGGCCATGCCATATGAAAATCACCAAGGAGCCTAGGAGTAAGGACCTTCTCCCTGAGCCAATAGAGAGAAAGGCTTACCCTAGAGCTGACACTCTGAATTCATACTTATAGTGTCCTAAACTGAGAGAAAATAAGTTTCTGTTTGTTACAGCCACCTATTGTGGTATAGCTGTTATAGCAGCAAAAGTTAACTAAGACACAGTGCATACCTGAAGTTTGAATAAATGAATGAAAGAGTGGATGGATGAGTGAATGAATGAATAGATGAATAATGTGCTACTGTGGTGGTATATTGTGTCAAGCATTTGGCTGCTAACCAGAAGGTCAGCAGTTCAAACTTACCAAATGATCTGTGGGAGGAAAATGAGGCAATCTACTTCTTTAAAGATTTACAGCCCTGGAAACCCAATGGAGGTTGCTATGAGTCAGAATCTACTTGATAGCAGTGGGTTTGTTGATTATGTGGTACTTATTATCTTGACTTTATCAGGTAGAAAAGTATGGTCACATAGTTGAAACAGTTTCTTCTCAAATCTTACACAAAACTAGTTGGACTCTAAAATTAATCTTCATTTTATTAAATTGAAAACATTATTGAGATAATTATAGATTCCATGTAGTTGTAACAAATGATGCAGAGAAATTTCACATATATTTTACACAATTTTCTCAAAAAATAACATTCTATGAAACTGTAATATATATCACATTCAGGATATTGATATAGATCAGATACACCTATCACATTTATAGTTCCTTCGGCTTTACTTGTACTCAGTGTCTTGTGGGTTGTGTGACGTGTTCATCACATATGTAGTTTCCTGTGTCTGCTGCTACAGTACTGTTCCAACATCACAAGTGTAGCTCATGTTGCTTTTTGATAACCAGGTCAATTTCCTTCCTAACCTCTGTTCCCCCTGCTATCATCATCCTTAAGTGTTGGCATCTACTTATCAGCCTTCCATTTCTAATGTTTTGTCATTTCAAAAATGTTATATAAATGGAAATATAAAGTATGCAACATTTTGTGTGTGTTTTTGACTCAGCATAATTCCCTGAAGATTCGTGCAATGGATTATATGTATAATTTTTTTTTTCCATTTTTATCACTGAGTGTTGTTGTTGTTGTTATGTGTCATCAAGTTGGATC
>NW_006922024.1:1336617-1337594 GCF_000298275.1 Orycteropus afer afer | reverse complement strand
CTATCTATCTATTTACTTATCTATAGATACATATATATATCTATAGATAAGTAGATAGATAGATAGATATACACACACATATGTATATATATTCCTTTTATGGATATTTCCTTTGGGTGTATACACTAAAAATGTTTTTTTCTTGTTGCTGTTGCTTTAGATCCTGAAGATTTCCCCCTGTACAGTTTTGTCAAGTTTTATTTTTTAATGTTTTACACTTAAGTATATGATACATTCTGAGGTAAGTTTTGTATAATATAAAGTTTTAAGTCATCCATTCCTATAGATGTTCAATTGTTCTAGCACCTTTTGTTAGAATGGCTATTCTTCTACCACTGAATTAATTTTTCTCCTTTATGAAAATAAATTGAAAGTATTTGTATGGCACACTTTCTTGGTCTTAAATTACATTTCATTGAGATATAATAATGTTCCATTGATCTATATGTCTATTGCTCTACCAATACCTCAGTGTCTTTTTACTACAGATGTAGGAAGATGTAGTAAGCCTTAGCATCATGTAGAGTGATTCCACCCACTTTACTTTTTGACAGGATGTAGATCAATTTAAAGATAATTACCATATTTTCTATCATGGCCCATTTATATTATTTTATTTGGAGTGATTTTATAAAGTATTTAAACTTTATAAACTTAGTCAAGCCTATAACGGTTATCTAGGATCATTTCTCTTAAAGTCAACTAATTATGGACTTTAATCACATCTCTAAAATAACATTCACAGCAACACCTAAACTGATGTTTGATTGAATAACTAGAAACTGTTGCAACACCTAAACTGATGTTTGATTGAATAACTATAAACTGTTGCCAACCAAGGTGACACATCAAAAATACCAACACAGTGGATATCAAGGAATTGGTTCATATCTATTATAAATTGTCAAATTGTTGTTGTTGTTGTTAAGTGCCGTCGAGTTGTTTCCGACTCATAGTGACCCAATGCACAGCAGAAC
>NW_006922024.1:1312485-1334461 GCF_000298275.1 Orycteropus afer afer | reverse complement strand
TTTGTGTTGTTGAAAAAAGGTGTTTGCAATGAACAAGTCGTTGGTCTTGCACAATTCTACCATACGAATTCCAGCATTATTCTTGTCACCAAGGCCAAATTTTCCAACTACCGGTGATTCTTCTTTGTTTCCAACTTTTGCAATCCAGTCACCAGTTAGTGTAAATTTGTTCATGGGATTGACTTACATTTTTCTTAAATGGTTACAAGATCTGTTATGATAGTCATTATTTCTTTTTTAATATTGATGATTTCTATCATGCTAGAGGTTTATCAATTGCATTGATTTTTTTTTAAGACTCAGACTTTAGTTTCAATGATTTTTATCTGCTTTTCTATTCAATATAAATGATTGCTACTCTTTGTTCTTTACTTTCTTCTGCTAACCTTGCATGTATATTGATTTCTTTGTCTAGTTTCTGGAGGTAGCCACCTTCTTTTAAATAAGATTTTGACTTTTATTGTAGAGACAATTAGTATGATTGAGGATATAACAGAATAATAGAATTGTAATGTACACTCTAAAGATGATTTTATTAAAAATAATTTATAGATTATGAAATGAGATGAACAGAAATGGAGTTATTTGTGCAATAATATATCAAGATTTTCAGGATCTCAGTTTAATTTGTTATCCTTTGATCATGCTGAAAAGTAGAGGCATTAATACTTTTTTCCATTACTCCTCAATATTAAGAATTATCAATGAATATATCTCATCTTCTATAATTACTATAACTAATAAGACATAGAAGAGTAGCTTTAATTTCAAGAATTATTGCTTTCTTAAGAATTATTCTGCTCAAGGGATAATTCTATTTCTTTCTTGAATTTCTTCTAATTTAAATTATTTTGGTCATTAATAAAGTAGTTATAATTATGATGTTGGTGAATAATATTGAATAGAATGAACAAATCTAGAAAAACAAACAAATCTATTTTTGAAGGACAGCCAGAATACTCCTTAGAAGTGAATATGTGAGACTTTCTCTCATATACTTTGGACATGTTAAGTGGAGGGACCAGTCCCTGGAGAAGAGCATCATGCTTGGTAAGGTAGAGGATCAGTGACAGAAAGGAAGACACTCAACAAGATGAGTTGACAGTGGCTGCAACAAAGGGTTCAAGCAGAGCAATGATTGTGGGGATGGAGCAGGACTGAGGAATGCTCTGTTCCGTTGTACATAGGGCTGCTATCAGTCGGAACTGACTCGGCAGCACCTAGAAACAAATGATAATAACAACACCAATACTAATATTAATAATTTCCTTTCCTTTGTGCTTGCCATACACCAGGGATTAAATAAGAGGCTGCCACATTTGGGCCATTTCTCTCCATGAAATGAAGGCTATTTTCTCAATGTATTTTTTTTATCCCTGCTATCTTATATGGCACAGAGAATATGTTGTTGTTTTTGTGATGCTGTCGAGTCAGACGCGACTCATAGCGACCCCTCCTTGGGTTTCCGAGACAGTATCACTACAGAAGTAGATTGCCCAGCCTTCCATCCAGGAAGTGGCTGGTGGGTTTGAACCACCAGCCTTCTGGTTAGCAGTCAATTTCCTGAGGCACTATGTTACCAGAGCTCCTCACAGGGAATATAGTGGCGGATTAAGAAATATTTGTCTGCATTAAGGAATTAATTAATAGTGGTTAAAATTGCCACTCTTTATACTCTGGGCTTATAGTTAAAATAATACCTTTGTAGTAAAAAAAAAAAAAAAAAAGAAAATGCCATTGATTTTATTCTGATACATAGCAATGCTGTAGGAAGGAGTAGAATTGGCCCATGTGCTTTCCGAGGCTGGAAACATGAAGCAGACTACCACGTCTTTGTCCCGCAGAGCAGCTCTTTGGTTTGAACTGCCAACCTTTCAGTTAGCAGGTAAGAGCTAAGCAAGTATGCCACCAGGGATCCTCCTACCTTTGTATATTTGGTAAGAATTACTTATGTAAATTGTGGTAGTTAAATTTGTGTGTCAACTTTGCTGGGCCTGGTTGAGTGCCTGGGCAGCTGGTGGTAGTTATTCCCCATGATGACACTGGCAATCAACTGCATGGTGGGATGTACCACAAGCAACTGAGGAGCTGCCTTTGAGATGTGGTCTGCATGCTGTATATAAAGAGAAGCCTTGGGGAATGGTGTCTAGCTTATGGCATGCTTGGACCCTGCATGTAGCCGTGTCATTGTTCAGGAGGCTGTCATGCTCTGCTGACCTTAGAACTTACAATGGACTTGAATTAATGGCCTGCTGTGTGACTTGGTAATATCGGGACTGTGCCTTTTTACTTGTCAACCTTGGGCTTCTCCACCTCAGCAGCCAACAGCTGTCTGAGTGAAGAAAAGCCTCAGTGGGCTGGGAGCTGGAGGCATAGCTGAAGCCCAAGGCTGAGGGGCTTTCACCCAGTCCCTAGAGCCTGGCACTTTGAACTTGGATTTAAAGCCTCCAAACTGTAAGAGAATAAACTCCTGTTTGTTAAGACCATTCCATTTGTGGTATATTCTTGCCAGAGTGGCACTAGATGACCAGAACATAAATAAAATATTTTTATACTTAGAACAGCAACTGCCTTGGTACATATTTATAATTACCAGAGAAAACTGTGCATCCTTCCTACTTCCCTTACTTATTTCAATATATTGATGTATTGATATTTCCTTCACTATCTTCAATTTAATGGCTAAAATTTTTCAATTAATATACATTTCTTTTTAACTTTTTATTGTGATTTGAGTGAAAGTTTACAGAGAAAATTGCTTTTCCATTCAACAATTCACACACATTTTGTGACATTGATTGCAATCTGCATAATCTCTTCTCACTTCTTCCTGATGGTGGCATTTCCCTTTGTCTTTCTATTCTGTGCATTCCTGCCTTCTGAGCTTAATCTCTGCATAAATACTGCCCTTTTGGTGTCTTATGGTTGATTGTTCTAAGAAGTATACACCTCTCTGGAGAGGTATTATTGTTCACCCCATAGGCTTGTTTTTTTTGTTTTGTTTTGTTTTGTTTTGGCTAAAATTTGAGCCATGGAGATGAGTTCATTTCCAGATTCCAAAGGTGATTAACACCACTGTCTCAGAGGTTCCACCAGTCTATATCAGACTGTTGTTGTTGTTGTTATTTGCTGTCGAGTTGGACCCGACTCATAGCGACCCCTCCTTGGGTTTCCGAGGCAGTATCACTACGAAAGTAGATTGCCCAATCTTCCTTCCGAGGAGTGGCTGGTGAGTTTGAACTGCCAGCCTTCTGGTTAGCAGTCAAGTGCTATATCAGACTAGTAAACTTTTTCTTTTTCATGATTTTGAGTTTTATTCTACATTTTTCTCCTTCTCTATCCAGTACTTTTATTATGATCCCTTTCAAAGCAGTAAGCAGTGGTAGCTGGTCACCGTCTAGTTCTTGTCTCAGGGTTGAGGAAGCTGAGGTTCACATGGTCCATGTACTTTGGAGTATTTGTTTCCATTTGTTTTTGATTGTCTTCACTCTTCTTTGTTTCAGATGGAGAGAGACCAGTAATTGCTGACATGCAATTCTTAAATCTTAAACTTTAGTTTCTTTATCTAAATTTTATTTAAGTTAAACCCTGATACATATTATTAATAATCATTTTATGTGTTCTATCTGCGAATCTATTTACAAAGGACAGAGAGGCTATTAATTCCAATTAATGGAAAAGAGAGGCTTATTACAAAGATAAATGTGGGATCCTGAGTAGAAGTGAAGCACTTGTATCTGGACATTTTCAGGAACTAGGTACTCACTGCTTTCCGTGCTCTCTATCATGTAATTTCTCCCTCTGCACGTTCACTCTGTTTATCACTCTACTGGTTTGGTCTCTTTGGGTACATTGGCTTCTTGTATGTCAGCTGTCCCATTCTCTATCTCATCTCTCTATTTCATTTGACTTCTGCTGCTTCCAGCTGGACACATAATTGGTCGGTAGCTGGCCAACCACTGGCTAGTCTCCTTTTCTCATCAAGTTCATTAGTAGTGCAGCTGTCATAGATGGAGAAATAGGGTTATGTGAAGCAGAACATGAGTGTGCCCCCTCTATTAGGATGTAGTTGAAAATTGACTCATAAAGATAGTGTTGTACATACCAGAAAGCACCTCTTAATGAACCAAGCACAATAAATAAAGGTTTGTGTCCAGTTTAGTACCATTATACTTGAAACCACATCCTTCATTCTTCTTTACATTTAGGAGTAAAACTTTCACTCAGCATATACAGTGCATTACAGAATCATGTACAACAAAATTAATTATACACAGTTTGTGTAGATTATATAAGGCTTCTGATTCGACTCAACACCAGTGGGTTTTAGAATGATTTTAGGGCATAGTTATTCAGTGGTAGAATTCTCACCTTCCATGCAGGGAGCCCAGGTTCAATTCATGACCAATACACCTCACGCATAACTTCTACCCACCTGTCAATGGAGACTTAGTCTTTGCTGTAGAGCTGAATGAGTTTTAGTGGAGTTGCCAGTCTGATGTGGAGTAGGATGATAAGTGTGGTGATCTTCTTCTTAAATAACAAATGGAAAGCCTTTAAATCACAATGGTCCCATCTACAACTGATCCTGGAAATGGTAAAGGGCTGGGAAATGCATCATACCCTTGGATATGAATCAGAGGCCAACTTGTTAGCTAACAATTATGAGGAATATTTGAAAGGAAACTATTAAGATAGTTTTAATATTCCATATGAATAATTACAGGAATAATTTGAAGGCTTTCTATATGACCTAGGGGTGATATGTGAAAATATAATCTTTAATTTGGATAGAATATTCTTTTTAATCAATTAGCAGGTATACTGTTAATGAGATAAAAATGAATGAAAGTCTAGCAGTTGAAATGGTATATAGTATTACTGATGCTGAAGTGTCAAAAAATCCTTTGCCTGACAATAACCTCTTGTATTTAAAAAGAAAAAAAAAAAAAAAATCTTCCATCCATTTGATTCCAACTCTTAGCACCCCCTCCTTAGGTTTCCAAGGTGGTATGTCTATGAGAGTAGATTGCCTAGTCTTCCTTCTGAGGAGGAGTAGTTAGCTAAGGTTTATCTTAATTTTCTACATTAGTACCATTTGTATATATTTCAGTGTTTTGGATACATAAGGTGGATTTTGAGGTGCTACCCATTCGGGACCATAAAAGAGAAATGCAGTGTGCTTCAGTATAGCAAAATGTTAACTTGGAATCTGTAATTAGTCATTTTGAAAGCATTTCAATTACAAGATATGTAACAGTAATCGGGGTGCTTGTAAAGCGAGTCCTAAAATAAAATGGATAATTACTTTTACCAGATCTTGTGAATAAAGCAGTTTCATTTGTGTTTAAACTATACAGTTTATGTGTCAAGAAGTTCCCAGTTCCTTCTTTCTCTTATAATTTTATATGATATACTTACATCTTATTGATATTTTCCATATTCAAATATTTTAATCTTTTTTTTTTTTTTCAAAAACTGCAAATAAGTCCCTTTATTTGATAATGACATTTATCATTTTGTGGACATAATCCAACATTTTAACATGTCTTCCTAGAAATATTACAATGATTGCATGAGAATTTGTTATCTCTCATATTTAGATTAAGCTTTTATACACTAAATCCCTTCCTGATAATCACAACCTTTAGAGATAAAATGTTAAGTTGTGAAAAAATAATTAAAGCATGGTTTCCATATTCTGCTGAAGACTTATGCTGGTTATTTTCCATCTTTTCCTGCTCATCACCTTTCTATTCTGCACTGTGCTCTTTTCTGAGAAAACTGTGTTCTATTTCACCCAATTAGGATGGGCAGGTGAAGAACCCTCTCAACAGACTGAAGAATAGAAAATGTCCTAGTATATATTTGTCTTACTTCATCACTGAGGTTGTATTATAACCTAATATCATTGCTTCCCTCTAAGTAGCCTGCTTTATACAACTGCAGATGGCTCCTACGGTATAAATGTCCTACTTATGTACATCCACTAGTTATAACCAACTCCTATAAAGCCTATTATATTAAAAATTAAAGGTACATATAATGGGAGCTGGGAGCTCTGGTAGCATAGTGCCTAAGGCACTTGACTGCTAACCAGAAGGCTGGCGATTCAAACCCACCAGCCATTCCTAGGAAGGAAGGTTGGGCAATCTACTTCCATAGTGATACTGCTTTGGAAACCCAAGGATGGGTCACTGTGAGTCAGGTCCAACTCGATGGCACATAACAACAACAACAACAACAACATAATGGGAGCTCTGGTGGCATAGTGCCTAAGGCATTTGACTGCTAACCAGAAGGCTGGTGGTGCAAACCCACCACCCACTCCTCAGAAAGAAGATTGAGTAATCTACTTCCATAGAGATACAGCCTTGGAAACCCAAGGAGGGGTTGCTGTGAGTTAGGATTGACTAACTCAATTAGGGCAGTGAGTTTGGTTTTGTTTTTTTGGCAGTGGTTCATAATAACAAATGGGTACTATTTTGCAACAAACATCAGAACATTGTTATAGCTATTATGTTATATGTTAAAGATGTTTTAGTGTATCTGGAAGTGTTTCCTTAATTTTTTTTTTTAATGCATAGTAAAATACACTATATATTATATACTAAGAAAAACATTTGACTAACTCATAATGAGCCATACCTAAATATTATAATTTATGTACACATTTGACTTAAAGATATATTTAGGAATGGAACTCATTCATAATCTAGGGACTGTCTGTGTCTCCCCTTTGAGTTCCAGTATCCTCTCCTCCCATTGGTCCCTTTTTCCAAGGGGCAGCAAAAGCTCAGCTGATGCTAGCCCCTGGTTCCTTTATGGCTCCCCTATACATCTCCTGCAACTGTGTAATTGGTCCCTTTGTGAATGTATCCTCCCTATGTTGTCTTAATAAATATGATATCCTTTCCTGTTGGCACCCCAGGAGATACAGTATTCTGGGTAGCACAGACAGGAACGAGAATTCAGTGAGACAGGGAATCATGAGATTGTTGCATAAGGTTCTAAGGACATACACACTTTGAATCCTGACCTTGTAATCAGGCCAGAATGTACCATTTGATATTGACTTTTGGCTTCTGGAAGATTGAAACACACTGAAAGTCTGTTTTAGCAACATTTCTAGTAAATAAAAAATATGTGGGATTAATCATTGTTTGATCACATAAGGAACCAGTCCAAGTAATGACAGAAAAATATCAGGAATAAATTACATATTTGAATTTATCTTTGCTTTCTGAATATCACCTTTCAAATATATGTAAGGTCTCTATATTGTCTTGAAGTAACTATCTCAGTATGTGTTTTGTATGTTGACATTCTGTAAAGTGATGTGAAACTGTAATTATGTTAGCATAATTGTAGGGCTATATTAAATAATACAAACATGCTTTTTTTTTGCATAAAATTAATAGTTTTCCAATAGTTAAATGTGATTACAAATTAATAATCAATACAACTATCCAGAAAGTGTATTCTCTATATCAATTTAAAAGAAAAATTATAACCTTTTCAAGCCAAGAAAATGCTGATAAAATTTTAAATAATGAAAAGCACAAATATTAGGTATTAGATTAAATTATAATTTAACTCATATTGACTAATTTGATGTACTAGTATTCATGACATCAAAAAATATATTTAAAAAACTATATTAAAATTTTCTGCATTTATTGACTATAGAGGTTTCAAGAAAAAGTTCTTTATAGTAATTATTCTCATTTTCTGACAATAAATTTAAAACTGAATGTGAAGTTTGCTACCTCAGATTTTTACAAGGTAGGGAAAACTTCAAATAACACATAACAGCTCCCATAGTCAGTCGTGTTCTTTATAGACATATTTCAGATAGTCTGACACTGTCTAGTTGGCAAAACTTTTATTGTGTCACATCTAATAATAGCTTGAGATATCTTTAATATGTGATGTTATTTAGGCTTCAGTGTTTACACATTAGATATTTATCGATGATAGTAAACTTTCGTGTGTGTGTGTTTTAAGCAAAGAAACAAAACAAAAAAAAAAAAAAAAAAAAAACTTTCCACTCAATACGAAGACTTTAGAACTAGATATACTCTACTTTGCATGAAAATAGGATCTTTATTTGAAAACATAATAAAAAATTTACCCAAATAGAAGTTACTGTTGACAGAAACCTACTTTTCAAAAGAAGTTTGCTTTCTGAATAATTTCCCTAGAAGAATTTTTCTGTTCTCAAAGTTATGTTACAGTTTATAGTATAATTGCTTGTTTTGGCCAGAAAACTAAAATGAGCTTTTTTCCTCCTAATACATCTGTCCCATCTGCTGGCTATTAGTGGCAGTCAAAGCCCACAATAAAGAATCACATTATAAACCACTTTTCTTGCTGTAAGTTCCCTGACCTTCTCTCACTGCACATATTGATGCAGCAATACTGACTATTTCTCTGAATATCCACTTCTAACTGAAACTAAAATGCCTGTGCCAGAATGACCTTATGTCTGAAACTAGGATTGGAGCATGGAGGCCCATGACTTCCAAAAGAACTGTTCTCTGTGTTTTCCTCTTTTCTCTGTTTACATTGTTCAGTGATTGCCCTCCACCTCATCCTCTATGAAGATCTGGCACAGCTCTTTTCAAAGGGTATTTAAGCTCTCTGGCAGTGTGTTTCTGAAAGTCATCTAACTATACTGACAGATTGTTCCAGCAGACCTGGAGTAACAAATCCAATGTTTTAAAACTTAAAATATACTTGAGTGATAAAACATAATTGTTTTCCTTCTTACTTCATAAGGATTTCACAGTGTGAATTAAGTTGCAAGTCCTAGGTTTTTGTTTTTTAAAAAAAAGAGAAAACAAATAAACAATATGACCACTCTATTTACTTTTTTGATCAAGGGATCATATACTAAAACAAGGAAAACAAATTCAAAGCCAACTGATATCAAGAAAGAAACAAACAAAAAATGGGTAAGGGTGTATGGCATGGGGTTCTCTGGGGATTGTCGGTTGCTACTGTGGTCCGGGAATTTTCTACTCAGAGTGTAACCTGAGGACCTGCAGCATCAGCAGCACCTGATAGCTTTTAGGACATGCAGACTCTCAGGTCAAATCCCTGACCGATTGAGTCAGAGAATGATTTTCCCTAAGATCTCCAGGTGTTGTGTATGCACTAAGAGGTTAAGAAGCACTGCTTTGTGGTTGTTTCCCTGAGGAAATGTTCTGCTCCTTGTCCCTTGTGTTCTTCTTTTTATCTATTGTTACCAGATGGGCTAATTTAATACATACATTACCTTTATGCATGTATATGCATGTACATATGTGTGTGTATGTGTGTGTGTGTGTGTATTAGCCCATCTGATAACAATAGATAAAATGTATATACCTACATATATTGAAGATATATGGAGACTTAATGTGAATACTCTTAATTTTTTTAAAAAAATATTATATAATTCACCTTTTTCATGTCATTACTTTTCACATTTTGTCAGTCTGGTAAAACTGAATGATAAATTCATTAAGCCTGAGAGGACTCATTTTTAAACTGTGTTCTAAAACCTATAGTGTCAAAGGGTGAGTATAGGCAGCCTTATTTGAAAGTATTTTCTGGAAATAGTGACATACATATTTAAGATAATATTCAGATGGAAAATATATACCATCACCATAAGGAGCCATACTAAGCTTTGTTTAGTTTTTAATACATGGCACTAGTTTATTTACCTATACTACTGCCTGCCCTCCCCACTTCACTGCACTCCAAATTCAGTGTATCATATCCACAGAAAATACAGTGCATTATATCCACAGAAAATAGACTGACCATTTTAAAACCTAAGTTGACTCTATTAGTGCCTCCAATGGCTTCTGTCTAACTTAAATAAAAGCCAGTATGCTGTAAGCTCTCTGATATCATTTCCTTCCAGTTTCTCCCTTGTTAATTTATGTCCAGCCATCCTCATGAACCTGGTATTTCTTGAGCCTCCTAAGGAAGCTGTGCATCAGTGTTGTCTCCCCACATATATGCATGGCTTTCACTCACCTACTTCAGTTCATTCCTCACATGTCATTTTTACATTGAGGTCTCTCTTGAATACCAAACTGAAAATTGTAAATCATTATCTTCAATGCACATATCCCATTGCATGTACTATGTACTGAAGGTTGTTTCATGGATTTATTTATTTTCTCTCTCACCACTAGAATGTTAGTTCTCTGAAATAAGCAACTGTTTGCTCACATTTGCACACCCAATCCAAATACAATGCTTGCCACAGAACAGATTGTTAATACTAGATGTTGCATGAATGGGTGATACTCTTCCTTAGAAATTACATAATTTTTGCTTATCTACAATTTGTTTATTTTAGTAGTATGTACTGTTTAAGATGATTTTATTAAGTAAGTAGATGGCCTGGTTATTACTTATGATTTGGGTCATTTTTTATTCTATAGTTGTTTAGAAGCACTGTATATGTGTAGGTGATTTACTTCCTTCCACATCTTGGAAATGTCACAACTTTATGATCTTATTTTTAAATGTACCTATAACATGGTATCTTTACTCAGAGATACATATAACATCTTTTGAACTATGAATGCTAACCATTAATTACCAAGTCTAAATTAAACTGCATAATTGAGCTGGTTTTGAACAAAATGTAACTTAAAGTAAAATAGAGTATTTCACAGAACATAATAATTAATAAATACAGCTATATTTAGGAAATATTTTTTTTAGTAGTCAGGGTAACACCACAACTGATCTTTTATGACTGTTTCTAAGACATGTACTTGATACTGAGAATAATAAATATGATAACTAGTGCTACTCATTCCAAGGAGTTGCAACTCTGTACTACTTTCCTAAAACTCACCAGTTAGCCTCATAATTATCTAGCACTAAAATAAATATGTCACTCTTGGTAAAATCTTAAAACATAGAATGCAGTGCATTAGTATAAGTAAGTCTCAGTATTAAAAAAAAATAGGTTTAAAATAAAAGAGTCTTCCTTTTTTCCCATTTCATAAAGTGCTGTCACAACTTGTACAAGAACCTGTGCAAGGCTAATATTTTAAGACTATTAATTAATTGACTCCATTCTTTAGGGGATTTATTTTAGATTCCTGTTTTCAGAGCTTGAGAGAGAACCCAGCAAAATAGATACTCCATAAATATTGAGTAATGAACAAATGAAAGAATTAATGAGTAAATTTGTTAGACATATTTATATGCAGATGGGTATGTTCTTGTACTGAGCTTTAACCAAGAGTTGAGGAAATTGCCTTTGAGAAAAAGAGATTTGCCCATGTGAAAAAGAAAAGGTTCTTTTTGTTGATCCTACCTGTATGAAAAACTGGAATATTTTTAGGAGTATGTTTACTCCTAAAATAAAACAATAAAACAAATCTGAAATCGGAAACAACTAAACTGTCCATTCAAATAGACTGAATGTATTAGAAAGAGTAAAAAAAACAAAACAAAACAAAACAAAAAACTCACTGCCATGGAGTCAGATCTGACTTGTAGCAACCCCTCCTTGAGTTTCTGAAGTGGTTTCACTATGGACGTAGATTGCCCAATCTTCCTTCCAAGGAGTGACTGGTGGGTTTAAACCACCTGCCTTCTGTTACCAGTCAAATGCCTTAGGAACTATGCTCCAGAGCTCCTTTCATTAGCAGAGATGTATGTAAAACAAATGAATATAATGTGTGAAAAGCAACTCACAGAAGAGTATCTAGAGGTTTATTTTATTTATGAGAGGATCAACACTACGTAAAATTATGCAGGATAGGTTTTAGGGATATATATAAAATGATAAAGGCATAAGCCAATGTAAAGGAATTATTAAAATTCATTACATGATTTTCTCTACTTCTAGGAGGGTGAAAAGTGAAAGGTGTTTGACAGAGGCACATGACTGACTGCTGGAAGTAACTTCTGTTTTATTGTTAGTCTGAATTACAAGTATGTAGGACATTCAATACATTCCCCTTTATAATATAGATAAATGTTTGTGAATGGTGTATTGACATATAAGCTACATTTCAAGATAAAAGAATAGGCTATCCATCATAGTTTTATTATGACTTTTTGACAAATTATACCAAAATGGTGTCACTTAAAATAGCCATATTCATTTATTTTTATTCAAAGTTTTTTGAGACAGGAATCCAGAACTAGCTTTGCTGGACAACTTGTCTCCATTCCACTCATCAGTTTTAAGGTGAGGAGTAGAATCATCTCAAAGCTGGTTCCCTCATATGTTTGCCATTTAGGCTGGAAGGCTCAAAGAGTTAGTAGCCAGCACAGGAAGCTCCTTCTGTCTTTATATGACCTTCCCATATGTCTTTATATTTTTGTGTGGCAGATCATCTTTTACATGTATTTGGTATTCCCAGGGTGTGTGCTCAGATAGATTAGCTACCTAGCTAGCTAGCTAGATGATAATTACATAGGTTAGTAGAAAGATGATCAGTGGGTAAGTAAATAGGTAGATAGATATATGATAGGCAGGCAGACAGACAGACAGATAGACTGACTGACAGATAAATAAACAATAGATTAGCAGAAGTCATCTCATATTTTATGGCCTAGCCTCAGAAGAAACATGGTGCATCATTTTTGCTCCATTCTGTTAACTAAAAAAATTACAAACACTGACTTAGGTTCATGGAAAATGAGTATAGACAGTAACTCTTGTTTAGTGTCAACAATGCTTAGTGAAAAAGAGCACATTGGGTGTTATACTGATTGGTGTCACTATCTTTGAAATATACAATCTGGTACACAGCTTATCTTATTGTTGGAAATTTATGTTTATTCAGTGATAATGTAATACTATTCCCATAATGATGAGATTCTCAGGTGAGTCATTGTTTTACCTTTTCTCAGGGAAAGATAAAAACAAATATTTTGACACAGATTGAAATATGGAGACTAGTGTTTTGATACTATCTAGATTCAACTTGAATTTGGGTTGTTGAAACACAATTGACAAGACAAGTTTAAATGGACCTGGGGATATTTGAGAAATGAAAGACTAAGAATCACAAGAAATTTCAACTTAATTATTTTGCTTCAGGTGGAGGATGTCTCTGCTAGAGGTTCCCATTCATCCCTCCTAATACATACCTGTCTTTTCATGTACCAAATGAGAATGAGTTCAACCAAGTCAACTGCATTTTTAGTTTAATTCCACTTCAAGCAGAGGTTTCTAAACCTTCTTGGATCACAGAGACCTTAGTGAATCCAGTATATTTTTAATGACTCCCTGAGGTCAAAAGAAGTATCTCATATATTCATCTGTTTACAAAGCAATACACTTATATTGAAAGAAGAAAATCTTCATATTTAATAACTATAATTACTTAATAATTGTATGTGTACAACTACTAGGGACAACATAACTTTACTTACCTTTGAATAAGATTGGACATATTGGTTTTTAGACAATACTTGCTCTGTTTGTATTACCACTGAAAGATATCTTTGCCAAAAAAAAGAAAAGAAAAAGAAAATTGACAACATGGAAAAATGAATATAGCATGATCTAATGGTGAAACTGTGAATTAACTTGTGCTAGTACTCTGCTTGTCATCTGAAAAAGGTTGAGTATTGCTGTGTTTCCCTCGAAAATGTAAGATATTACATGGTTGTTGAAGGGGCATGGAGTAGGCATCTTCTGACCTCCTCTAACTGCACAAGAAGAGGACAGAATCACCATCAGCAGCGCAATGCCTGCTTCTATGAGGCCAGACATGCCGCCACCCTCCATCCCTCTTACTAACCTTGATACCAACCGTTCCTCTTGCAACATCCACCACCTCTCTGGTAGGTTTGATAATTCACTGCAGTGGCTACTCAGAGCTGGGTTTTTTTAGGTAAGTAACAAATTACAATTCAAGCTCAGAAACATGCTCAGTCTCTCTCAGCCAGTCTCTCAGCTGGCTGTCTCTCAGGCAACAGTGTCTCTCAGTCCCTCTCAATACACATTTCTCTCTCAGCAGGGCATGTCTCTCATGTCTCTCTCTCAGCAGCATGTCTCTCTTACATCTCTCAGCAGCATATTTCTCTCAGCAGCATGTCTTTCTCATCTGGCAGTCTGTAGGAGGGCTCATTTTAATCCTAGCAGAGTGGCCAAACTAACCAATCCTAATATGAGAATTCTATACACCTAAGAAGAGAGCGGAACTTCCCAGATTGCTTCCTACTCCTCCAGCAGAAATAGACCAAATGGATAACTTTAACAATCAGAAGCTACTCAGTTGCTCCTGGCAAATTCCACCATGGAGTTTACAAAGACTGTGGCTAAAAAATCCATACTATGTAATTTACTATACCACACACACACACACACACACACACGCAAAAGTGGACATCATGGAAAAATGAATGTAGAATGATCTAATGGTGAAACTGTGAATTAACTTGTGCTAGTATTGTGCGTGCCATCTGAAAAAGGTTCAGTGCTGCTGTGTTTTCCTCAGAAATATAAGATATGATGTGGTATATTCTCTTCTTTCATAGCAGTGACCATGCACTTAGATGCATAATTTGGGAAATATGGGTTTAAACAGTAGTAACTTCTATTAAAGATTTCATATTTCTTTATGAAATACTTTCATACAAACCAGGCTACATTAGTAGCATTATAGTTATATTATACACACTCATATGTACACACAACACATAGATACATTGTTTCTTTACACTTCTCAAAATGCATGTATATATTTATTGTATATTTTATTGCATACTTTGTAAATTTCACTATATAATATATAAATTGCTTGTTTATATTATATATTTCATCAAGCATATGATTCTCTATATGATACTTAAAATCAATATAACTCTATAACTGTGTGTGTATACATGTTATACAATTAGCAAGAATTCTGGCAATTACACGATAATTTAAGTTTAAATAATGTTTCTATTTTAAAGAAAACATACATATAAGGAAAACTGAGTTCAGTAAATTGGGAAAGCTTGGATGTTTATACCCTTGACTCCCACCCCAGATGTCTTTGTTACAAGGATTGCCAATTACATTAATTACATATTGCACACATGCAGCAAGGACATTGAACTAATGCATAATTTGGTTAGTACCTAATAGAAAATAATACTTTATTTCTACTCCTTTATAAATACTTTATTGTTTTGATTGTGTTTTATTAAGGACAGTTTAGTAACTATTTATAAAAAATATTAAAACAAAAAAATAACAATGATAATAATTAAGTACTTCACAGAATTTTTGAAGTAATGAGTGGAATATCAATAACTTTATATTATCTGTAGCTTTCAGAAATATTGTCATGTCCAGAAATATCAGAAAATGTAGAGATCAGAAAAGCATCCAGGAACACAAGTGGTCATGTTCAGGAAAATCAAGCAATAGTGATAATAAATCTTGGCAGGGTTTGGCCTAGGGCATGAATTAATGGAAACAGGCTGAAAGTCTGTCAACTGCATTTTGTAGCGGAGACTTAATATTTTGTTTCTTCATTATCATCCTCCTTCTGGAAGTAGCCTACCTCTTCTTTTAGAAAACAGTCTCTCTCCATTGCCTGGTTAAAGATCCAAGTGAAAGATGTCACTCGTAATTGTGATCAATTTAGAAATGAGAAGATGCGATCGTCAGCCAGTTACTGCAAAGTAAGAAAGAACCTGCTTCTCTTTGAATAATAGGGTATTAGAATATGAGCCTGAACATCTGTGTAGAGAGGCAGCTGATCACCAGAGGGACCGATGGATTGAATACAGAAGTATAGACATGCTCTTATGTAAGTCTCTTTCCCATTAATCCTCAACTTCACCATTGCCTTTCTCATCATGAGCCAGTATTATCATTTGGATTGAAACTAAATTTATTCCTTAATTCTTATCCAAAATTTTGGCTAATTTATATTTTATATGAAGAACAGCTTTTACATATACAGCTTGAGGCCAGATGAAATATTAGTGTGGGTTGTGCTGAATCCACAGTTAAAACTTCCAAGGAAGGAGGACACAAAATACAATATAGAAAGGTATAACATCAAACTGAAAGGATGCTGGAGATCACCAAGTTTGGTGTCTGATGTTCTGCATAATGAAATAAAAATGCTCATAATATTTTCAGTGAGATGTGTGAACTTATTCAACTAATCATGTTGAGTCTCAGATCCAAGAATCCCAAAACTTTCACAGATATTTACTCCTTAAAGAACTCTATCTTAGAATGGTAGTCTCCTGTGTACAAGTTAAAGGAGGTATGCATATCAAGATTGGTCCTCTGTTTAGGTCTCAGACTATCCAGGTGTGTTTTGTTCATTTCTTGTATAGGTTTTTCTTTGTTGTTGTTGTTAGGTGGTGCCAAGTGGACTCCAAGTCATACTGACACTATGTACAACAGAATGGATCACTGCCTGGCTGTGTGCTATCCTCACAGTCCTTGCTATACTTGACCCCATTATTGTAGCCACTGTGTCAAGCCATCTTGTTGAGGGTCTTCCCCTTTTTCATTGACCCTCTGCTTTACCAAACATGAGATCCTTCTCCAGGGAATGTTTTATTCTGACAACATGAGATAAAGTATGACCATTCTTGCTTCCAAGGAGCTTCTGACTGCACTTTTTCCAGGATAAATTTGTTCATTTTCTGGTGGTCCGTGGTACTTTCAGTATTCTTCACCAACACAATTATTCAAAGGCATCAAGTCTTCTTTGGTCTTCCTTATTCATTGTCCGTCTTCCACGTGCATATGAGGTGATTGAAAGTATCATGGCTTGGGTTAGGTGCACTTTGCATTTTAGTCTTCAAAGAGACATCTTTGCTTAACACTTTAAAGAGGTCTTTTACAGCACATTTGCTGAATGCAATATAAATTGCCAGATATGTCTCCTTGCCAACCAAGTAGTCAAGCACTCTTTTCAATACCATTACTCCTTTGGCTTTGCTCAAGGCCCTATTTATCAATCTGTCTCTGGTTAATAAAATATCCCAGTGGTTTTAGCTACAGGATCATCCTGAGTACTGAGTAGAGATTAGGGGGAATGGGAAGCTCAACTGAATATTTGGGAATGTCCTGTCTATATAATTAATGAGTCACTCAAAATAATCATGTTAATATGTTCTAGTGACTAAATCTTACACAGTTTTGCAAAATACATCCTACAGTTGTTATTAGGAGTTAATTCCACAGCAGGGCATTCCCTTGTTAACTAGCCTAATCCTGGAGTTCCCAACATACCCCATAGATGTGAGTGTCACATTCTCCAGGCCATCAGAATGACTCCTCTCACAAGTTGGAGGATAGTGCCATGAAGGGCAGAAACATGGGGATGGAAATCATATGGATCCAATCCTTGTTCAGGGCGTCCCATCCAAAGACACCGCTGGCCTCAGTAAGTCTGAGATAACAGAGGGGGTCTTAGAAAATTTCCTGTACCACTCCATGAAGAATGGAGCCTCACTGGGTAAAGGGTCAGGAATCCTTGGGGATTCCTGCTGGGCTAGACTTGTCTCATTCTGTTGGCTCCAGTCATGTTTGTTAATTAGATATTTCTGTCTTTGAGTATAGGATGTATAATGCCCTCACCTCCAAATTGTCAAAATATTTGAATATTTTATATCAATAGCATTCCCAATCTCCTATCCAAGCAGACATCCTGACATCATCCTTGGCATCTCCCATTACTTCACTCACCCATCCACAACTAATGAACAAATCATGAGGATTTTACCTCTGACATAATAGTTATCTTTGAATATCATTGATTTTTCTACATCCCCACAACCTCTGTCATAGTTGAAGCCTCTACCAAGCAGTAATAACATCATGTATGAGGTTAATTCTGGTCTCTGTTTCAGAAAAATAAATAAATAAATAAATAAACAACTTCTAGAAATGCAAATATGATTACACCACTTTTTGTTGTTTTAAAAATAAATGCATGATTTCTCATTAGTCTAAGGATGGATTATAAACACATTAGTAAAGTGATGATTCCCCTAAAGATTTGGCTTCTACATTGTCCTGTCTTTACCTTCAAACCCAGCTACATCTTTATTGTCATTCTCTAGACTCTTAAGGGGCTCTGGTAGCATAATGCCTAAGGCACTTGACTGCTAACCAGAAGACTGGAGGTTTAAACTCACCAGCCACTCCTCAGAAGGAAGGTTGGGCAATCTACTTTCATAGTGATGCCACCTCGGAAACCCAAGGAGCCGTCACTATGAGTCGGGTCCAACTCAACTGCACATAAAAACAACAACAACTAGACTCTTTATTTCTGTCTTTAATTCAGTCTTTGTTCTTCCATCATTTGTATTTCTTTTGCCTAAAATGTTATTAGTATTCTTCTTTCCTTTGACATCTCATCTGAAATACCACTTCCACAAGGAAAAATTTAATCAAGAAAAGTTTTTCTTAAATAAACTTCTCTGAGTGGGTGAAATCTATGTCTTACAATCTCTCAACATATCCAGTACTTATTGTGTTACATTACTTATCAAAAGTGCATTTTTTTAAAGCTAAGTTAAGGCTATGTTCCCCATCTTTTTTTGGCAACTTCTTTAGAGGAGATACAGTGTCCCATTTTGTTGCAGATTATAAACTTGATCTTAGCGTGTGTATATATATATATATATATATATATACACATACACACACATATATATATATGTATATATAATATTTTAAAATATCATTACTGAACACTGTAATTACTAATGGATATAAATGAAATTCACATGTCCACTGGCAAATGTACATAACATACACATGTGAACTTAAATTATGGAGAAGTTTACTTGTTTACAAGGAGGAGTATAAACAACAAAGAAAATAAATCCTCAACCAAATAGTCCCCTACCAAAAAACAAAACCAAACAACAACAACAGCAACAAAACACCAGGAAAAAGCTGGAAATAGTAAATAGCATACCTTAATAAAGCCCTGAGAAAAGGGAGTTTAAGGAAAATCTCAATCTTGGGACTTTTATTTATTTATTTAGTTTTCCAGTTTGTTTGTAATGTGAAAGATAGGAGATAATTTCGGACATCAAGTATAACTCCTCTAGATAAACTATTATTTAGAATTTAAAATGTGAATCAAAACATTAAGAAATTTTGGATGAAAAAAGTATAGTGTGATTTTATGGATTTTACTTATTTCAAGGTTTTTACATATGTTCTCAGAATAAATGAATGTTTTTGTTTTGAATTTTAAAAATCATGTTACATTACAGAGTAATTTTCTGCAAGGATTTTTCGTATGATATTGTTTGAGGACTTGTGCAGAGATGTAGGTAGTTCATGTTTAAATGCTTACTTCTCAGATCATAGATTAATTATAAATATTTAAGAAAATTCAAATTAAACACTTCTGATTAGGAAAATTTCTACAGAGAGATTAATCACAATCACTGAATAATGAAGGGTATTGATACATATTAGAGATGTAATTGTTGATTTCCAAAATACCTTTTAGTTTCTATGAATATTGCTATTTGCTATCAGATAGATGTTAGTTCATTATCTTTCTCCTTATAAATTTATTAATTAACAGTTTATTAGTTAACTTTTTTCACTTTGCCAAATGAAGTACTGTTGTCTTGCAAGGTCTTTTAAAGGGAAAGGCTGATAGGAATCTTGTAGAATATTCCTGTATCTATAAAGAATGAAAGTATTATATATCTACTAATTATGAAAGCAATGAAACATGGACATTAGAAAGAAAATTATATCAATAAGTAAGAAAATATTAAGTATTTAATATCTCCAATTGTAGCAAATCTGCAAGTTAACATCTATCATTTGTTTTATATTTCTCACAATTATAACCTTCCCCTTAGTGTCTTTTAGAGAGCTGTGATTATATTTATCTTTTCTTTATATTGCTAATATATCCCAATTCTGGATATAGAGTAAAACTCATTAAGGGTTGGCTGGTGAATATTACACTTTCTCATTACAAATTCACAGATGTGGTGTTTAAAATGAATTGGAAGTGAGAGACAGGAGAGAAAAGACTAATGAGGCAGATACGTATCAAAGGGAATAAGAGCAGAACATCTGTTTATGAGAACCAGAAAAGCACTTAATTATCCAGTGGGAGCACCCTTGAAGATGTTTCCATTCCCCTTTCATTTTGTCTGTGTTTTACAGAGAACTTCTTACCTATGACTGTTAATTTCAGTTAATTCGTTAGATAAACATGACAAAAATTCTCATCAGCAAGGTTGCTTGCCAGGTTGTTCCAATTTCCTTTCATCTCAGAACAGATAAGATGTTGATTTTAAATGTTTTAATTCATTCCTTTTAAAATTCTGAAGTGCTTAATGTGAAGTTCTTTTTATGTTTCCTTTTGGATTGAGTATTAATCATTTCTAAAAGTGCGTAAGTCAGTCTTTTCTTGGTATGCTAGTGCAGGATGGTAAAAATCATAGTGGAAGCTGAAACTGTGTGAAGAAGTGATTTGAGTAATCAAAGAAAAATTATGATTGTTCTGTGGTACTTAATTTTTTTCAAAATGTTAACTCATATCTTACTCTCTTAGACTTGGTAAATGGAATAAAAAAAATAGGAAAAATCATATTTAATTAGTATATGGTACTTTGAATATTAGATATATTCCTTGGTAAAATACTTACAAAATGGAGTTTTCAAAATGATTACCTTTTTCTCATCATATAATTAGGATTAATATCATAAGTGAATATCTTTTTTATGCTTTGGTGAATTGTCATATTTCCATCTAGGTTTGTTCAACTTCCAAAGTTTTATCCTTCCCCTTTTAAAGTCATGAAATATCTCTAAGAGTTTCTTTAATATAAAGTGTTCCCCCCGCCCCTGGAACCATTTCCACTGCAGCATCTTCATTCTTTTCTTCACAATGGTTTTCCTCATTTACACTGATAAATCTGCTATTAATAACTAAGTTCCTTTGGCTACCTATCTATAGTCAGCTGCAGGGATCTAGGTGAGGAGAGGGAAATCAGGCATGCCCAAAGCAGCAGAGCAGGAGAGTGAGAGAAAGGGGATAAAAAAGCTAGGAACTCAGAGGAGCAGTCAGCAGCAGGGATCCAAGTGGGGAGAGGAACTCAGTCACACACAAAGCAGCAGTGTGGGTGACCAGGAAAAAGGGATTAAAAGCCAGGAACTCAGACAGGAGCAGTCAGTTGCAGGGATCCAGGTGAAGAGAGGAACTCAGGCACACCCAAAGCAGCAGGGTGGGAGAGCAGGAGAAAAGGGATTAAAAGGCCTAGGAATCTGGACAGAGGAGGAGTCAGCCACAGGGACCCAGGTAAGGGTGGAACAGGGAGGCAAACTTGTGTGTTGGTTTGTCTTACCATGGTGACGTGTTGATGTGAGTTTTGAGGCTGAGCCACTGGTGTTTCTAACCCAACGTGATGCACATGGTGCACAGGTATCATCCCATTTTACAGACTGAGACAGACTAGGAAGAGAGAAGAGGCCGTCCACTTCTCAAATAATTGGCCAGCGAAAACCTTATGAATAGCAAAGAAACACTGTTTGATACATTACCACGCAACTTTATAAATAGTATGGTTAGGTTTGAAGGCTTTCAAAATAGGACTGGGAAAGAGCTGTACTATCTGAATAAACCCAGCCTTACTCCTACGGATAAAGTAAAGCTTTCAAGAATGCCATTTGCTGATGTGGCACCACTCAAATTGAAGAGAAACAGCTGCAGATATCCATTAATCATAGGAACATGCAATGTATGAAGTATGAATCTAGGAAAATTGGAAGTTGTCAAATATGAAATGGAACACATAAAGATTGATATCCTCGGCATACGTGAGCTGAAATGGACTGGTTTGGGCCATTTTGAATCAGACAACCATGTGATCTACTATGCTGGGAATGACAGTTTGAAGAGGAATGGCATGGCATTCATCATCACAAAGGATGTTTCAAGATCTGTCCTGAAGTACAATGCTGCCAATGATAGGATAATATCCATAC
>NW_006922024.1:1303586-1310040 GCF_000298275.1 Orycteropus afer afer | reverse complement strand
GCGAGAATGGCCAGACTTCGTCTCACCTATTTTGGTCATGTTATAAGAAGGGACCATTCCCTGGAGAAGGATGCCATGCTTGGTAGGGTGGAGGGTCAATGAAAGAGGGGGAGGCCTTCAACGAGACGGATTGACACAGTGGCTGCAATGATGGGCTCAAGTATAGCAGGGATCTTGGAGTTGGTGTGGGATCAAGCAGTGTTTCTGTTCTGCTGTGCATGGCGTCACTATGAGTCGGAAATGACTCAATGGCACCTAACAACAAGAACAACTATAATCTCTTGAAAGGTATCAATGTTAACATATCATGATAAGCTATTTCTTCTATAACTGCATTTACCTTTCATTTTATTTTCATATCAAGAATTATCACATTTCATTTCTTTCTTGAATTTTCATTTCTATTGGCTAATTCCCTCTTACATTGAACATTTTATTTAAATGTCACTTGACTATATTACTGGGAGACAAACAGACAACATAACTGCATATTTTGCTGTCGGAGCATGAACTGAATAGATGCTCAGTTACAATTATCAGCAGAATATAAAAGAAGTGACATGATTGGTCATTGATCATATATACATCTGTTTTCAAAATAGACATCTGTTTTCATGTGGTAATTTATGTATTGAATGGCTAGCAGCTAAGTTTGTGTTTTCTGCAAGTATTCACAGTCAATATACTGTAGTATCTGAAATTTGAACTGTGTAGTTGGAGGACTGATTTTATTTAACTAAGTTTGGTAACCATGGTAATCCTCATACTTTTACTATTTCAAATATAAGCTTTAATTTTATTAAAATTATATGCTGACTTTAATAAATGGTCCTATTGGCATTGTAAGAGCTCTGGTACTGTAGTGCCTAAGGCACTTGACTGGTAACCAGAAGGCTGGCAGTTCAAACGCTTCAGCCACTCCTTGGAAGGAAGATGGGACAATCTACTTCCATAGTGATACCACCTTGGAAACCCAAGGAGGGGTCGCTTTGAGTCGGGTCTGACTCGACGGCCTATAAAAACAACAGCAACATTGGCATTGTATCAACACTGAGACATAATCAGTATCTGTTGAGAGAACAGAAATGTGTCTGTTTCAGACATGCAAAGTCAGCATCTTCACATTCAAGTCTGCAGCTTTGTAGCTTAGGAACCCAGTTATACTAGAACATTCTTTGTTTAGCAAATCTCTGAGATTGATGCATTCTAATCAAAATAGCAAAAAATAAGTAATTGATAAGCCAAATAAAGATTTTGAATTTACAGAAATAAAATCATGAGTTGGATGAAATTTGGCACAGTAGGTTGATAGTATATTCCTTCTCAGACAGAAACCTTAACCTTACTTGGAGTTGATCATTTTGTGGACAAGGGCCAATAGCAGAAGTTAAAGAGCATTATCAATAATAGAGTTAGTACCCATTGCCATTGCTAGGGGCTGAAGGGGTGATGTGCTTAATATATAAATGCACATGTTCAGAGCAGAATGGTCCATTTTTTCAGCCATTAGACACACATGGTATTGTGCTCTTGGTATGTGGCTAATTCAAATTAAGGCTTATTGTAAGTATAAAATGAATGCTGGATTTTAAGGATTACTGTGTAAAAGGAATGTAAAAAAATCTCACTATAGTTTTTATTGATCACATATTGAACTTTATTGGGATATTTATGTTTAAATAAAATATATTTTAAAATTTATTTTACCTGTTTCTTTTTACTTTTTCAGTGTGGCTACTAAACCAAAAAACAAACCAAACCCATTGCTGTTGAGTTGGTTCTGACTCATTAATACTACAGGACAGAATAGAATTGTTAGAAACTTAAATTACATGTTTGGCTCACATTGCATTTGTGTTAGACATCACTGTGTTAGATAGCACTGCTCTGTACCCATGATACATTGAGTCAAATCCAAATTCCATAATTTATTTGCAATGCAACATTGGGTATGGTAATTAACTTCTTTTTCTTCAGTTTCCTTATGTCATATGGGAAAAATACCAGTTTCTGGAATATTGGGATATAGTTAGATTTAAATCACCTAGTAATAAGTGTTTAACACTTAACTTCGTCTGTCATTTAGTTGAGCACTGTGTTAGTGTTAGTGATGACTATTGTGGACTCCTGATCAGTGTAGAACATGCAATAAATACAGTGCTTCTCTTCAAGTCTCTTTTGCACTTTGGATTTCTTAAAATCTGAATCATTTACTGTTCCAGGCATATTCCTGTATAATGAGGTAAAATTATGCTTTTTTTTCATCAGCCATATCAAGTCATGTTTTTCTAAGAATATACACAGGACAGTAGAGAGGGAATTGAAAAAGCCTAATTTCATCACCAATGTGTTTATATATCATCATCAACACGTTTACAAATTATATCTTTGATTTATTTCTGTAAATCCCTGTTCTTACCCATTGTGTGTGTGTGTATTTTAGTTAATATATACTTTGTCAAAGGTGTTTTTTTTTCTGACATTATGACCAAATTATAGGAGTTGTTTCCTGAACCAACTAAGACATTATTAAAATATTTTATTATGTATCATCACATATCATATATACATTTAAAATAATATTGTAATATTAAATTTTATAAATATAAAATGGTATACAATGAACCAGACCTAATATATATGTGTAATTTTATTTCTGTTTGGATATCTCATAAACCCCTATAGGTTGATTGACTCATTGATTTAATTTTTAGATGTATATATTTTTGGATATACTATTTTTCATACAAAAATTATTCTAAAATGTAGTTGGATTAACTAGATTTGTGTTTTAAATGGAGATTGTATTTATTAATTTCTGCTTTATGCTTCTAATTCTCTATCATTTAGATATTGAGAAAAACACTGAACACAAATTTTATATTTTCTGAGCATAAGTTACAGGATATATATCAATATGACTTCTTTGTGTTTGACAGGAGTACATAACTACGAGGGGCACGGGGGTAGATTATTGGGCAGGGTGGGGAGGAGACTGAGTTAGGATTAGACATGGCAAATGTCAGTGAAACTAAATGGACATGTAATGTTGAATGTAAAACAAATTCTTAAAAATAAAAATGTGTATTCTTCCTACAATTAGAAAAATCATAATCCAAAAGAGGTCTCCCTCAGTATTTTATACAGAATTCTAAGTACATGATTCTAATGTATCCCTATCCTTATCATGTTCTCAATGTCAGGATTTATAATCATAAAATTTATTAGATCACTGTTATCCACACTAATGATTCACAGTGGTCAATTAAAAACAAACTTTATCCCAGTTATGATTTTTTAAGATGGAAACCTATCCTAAAATTTTATTATCTAATCTGTAAATATCCTCTCCAATCCTAAATCATTTTACTTCTCATTATACAGGTATTTGATGTATCTATTAATACTGCAAAATAGAATTCATGCAGCTTTCCTAAAGTCTAACTATACTTTATCAATTTAATTTGTATGTATTGTGGCAGCAATAACTTCAAAGGATTGTAATGGGTTTGTTAAGCATGACCTCCTGTGCCTGAAATCATGCTGCCTGTAATTAATCAAATTATGCTTTACCAGGTGTGCATTTACCATGCTCCCTAAATACATTTCCATGAGTATAATTCTACAGCAGATGTTAACCTTTGTCATTCTTGATTCATCATCTATTGTTCTTTTCAAAGTACATTCTGTAGTTTAAGTATCCATTTAATGAGCTGATAATATACTGTTAAATGATAATAGAATAGATTATTTGTTCCAGCTGGATATTTCATTATGACTGAAATGCCCCAAATAATTTAATCTTAAATATATCCTTAAACTCTAAATTCTTACAATCAACAAATAGTTGGGACATAATTATTGTAAAATATAGTGTATTTAAAGGCTTAAGAGATTATTTAACTTTTTTCATTTTTTTAAGTTATTTCGAGAAAGGAAATGAGAGTCTCTGTAGTAATATTTATCTGAATAAGAAGGAATCAAAATCAATCACATGAAGAAATATTTCATTCCTAAACTCTGCACTGGGATCTGCAGTTAATGAAGCACTATTGCAATTTGAGTAATTCTTAACACTTGCTTAAAAACTAAAAGTCAAGAAAATAATATATTTATCATTTGCTATAAAAATGACACTGATATATAAAATTAATTTTTAATATTGTCATACATTACCATTATTTGGCTTTGCAGAATGGAAAAAGTTAAAAGCACAGAAAGCAAATATTCTCTTTTCCCAATAATTTTACTTTGAATACATAATACTTACTTTATTTTAACTGTTTCTTTGCTCAGCAGCAAATAATAGAACAAAAGTACAGCATTGGGTATTGAAAAAACAACAATGCTGGGCTTAAGGACCTCTGGTGGAGTAAAGGATAAGGCAATTGACTGCTAAATGGAACATCAGCAGTTCAAACACACGAGTTATTCCATGGAAGGAGGACGGGGGATCCATTTCTGTAAAGATTTACAGGGTCATTATGAGTCGGAAATGACTTGATGCAGTGAGTTTGGTTTGGTTTGGGCTTAAGTTTACTGAGTTTGAAATTTTCACTAGGTTATTATTTTTATTTTCATTTTCATAAAGATTTATTTAAGAACATTTTGCACAATGAAATGTTATACTTTAGATGTAAACCAAAGAAAAATTTTTAATGAAAATTGTATGTAAAATGTGAAAATATTCCTTTATTTCTCCAACAGTACCAAAATTTTTAATTTCCATTGATTTCCCATTTTTTTCCAGGAGAAACTAAGTACTTCATTAATTGAATGGACATTTCTTAATAGATGCATGACTCAATAGAAATTTTTAATGGATATAGTGGAAGGAAGACTGGGCAATCTAATTCCATAGAGATACCGCCTCGGAAACCCAAGTAGGGGTTGCTATGAGTTGGAATTGACTTGATGGCAGTGACTTTGTTTTTTGTTTTGGTTAACAAAATATTTAACAAAATTAAATATTCTCTTTTCCCAGTAATTTTACTAGAATACAAAATAGTTTGTTTAAACTGTTTCTTTGCTCAGCAGCAAATAATAGAACAAAGTACAGCATTGGGTATTGAAAAAACCAACGACATGAAATATGAAATACCAACTACAGTTTCCTTAAATGAAACCATAATAGTGTTATTTTTCTCATAAGCTTATACATCTTTGATCTTTGGGATTTGCCTATTGTTTCTGGTTACTTAGAGCCGCTCTGATAACTATATACCACAAATGGGCTGACCTTAACAAACAGGAGTTTATTCTTACAGTTTGCAGGCTAGAAGTCTGAGTTCAAAGTGCCAGGCTCTCAGGGCTGGGTGAAAGTCCCTTGTCCTTGGGCTTCAGGTCTGCCTCTTGCTCCCTGCCCACTGAAGCTAGAGGCATCTCCACTTAGGCAGTTACTGGCTGCTGAGGCTAAAAAGCCCAGGGTCGACAAATAAAATGGCACAGTCCTGATGTCACCAAACCACATGACAGGCCATTAATTCAAGTCCATTGTAAGTTCCAAGATTGGCAGAGCATGGCAGGATGCTGAACAACGACACGGCTCTATGCAGAGTCCAAGCATGCCACAAACTAGAGACTGTTCCCAAAGCTGCTATTTATATATGGGAAGCAGACCACATACCCAAAGGCAGCTACTCAGCTGCTCACAGTAGATTCCACCATGGAGTTGATTACCAGTCTTATCATGGGGAATATTATATCCAGCTGCCCAGTCACTCAACCAGGCCCAGCCAACACACACACACACACATATGTCACTATGTGTGTGTGGGGGGGTAGCATAGTGGCTAAGACACTTGACTGCTAACCAGAAGGCGAGTGGATCAAACCCACCAGCCACTCCTTGGAAGGAAGGTTGGGCAATCTACTTCCCTAGTGATACTGCCTCGGAAACCCAAGGAGGGGTCTCTATGAGTCGGGGCCAACTTGATGGCACATGACAACAACAAACAACATGTACACTACACATTCATATAGTATTAGTTACATTTTGATTTGTATACATTTATACTGATACATTTTATGCTTAGTGCCTAAGGCAATTGACTGCTAACCAGAAGGATGGCCCTTCAAACCCATCAGCCATTCCTCGGAGGGAAGATTGGGCAATCTATTTCCATAGTGATCCCACCTTGGAAACCCAAGGTGGGATCGCTATGAATAGGATCGAGCTCAGTGGCTGGGAGTGAGGAATAACATAACACTTTAATCTGAGCTCATTAGAATGAGTCAATATTAAATAAAGCATTTTATATTTCCTTCTTACTGTTGCAAAATGCATTCAAGGATTGTGTTCAGATAATGTACTATCTCTTTCAACAGAAGAAAGTTGAAGTGAATAAGGACATAGAAAATATAGCTTGGTATCTCTAATAGAAATCTTCTACTTTTATTTTATAAAATTAAACACACCTTTATTACATAAACAGTTTTTTTTTTTTTTTTTTTT
>NW_006922024.1:1264675-1289321 GCF_000298275.1 Orycteropus afer afer | reverse complement strand
GTCTGTGTTAATTGGTTTCCCTTTTCTTTGTTGAAGAGGGTCTGTGCAATCCTTCTGCCTAGTCCGCCATCTTGCCCCGCCTCTATCTGATCTTTCTTGCAAGGTGCTTTTGGGTGGACTTGAACTTACAACATATTAGTTAACAGTTCAGTGCTTTAAGTATTTGTACCACTCGAGGACTCTAACAAATTGAAGCCCAAAAGATATCTAGCATAAAGTTAATGAGAGTGCATAAGGAGAGATCAGGAGTTTACAGAATTCATTCACTGAAGAATAGAAATCAAAATGGAACTGTAGATCCATCAGTAGATGCCAGCAAGGAAGGATGTAACTGACTTCCCTGTAGCCGAGAAAACACAGATCTCAGTGGATGCCAGTCAGAACAAGGTGGTCATCCATAAAAACATTAGGCACAGTAGCAATGGGGAAAAGGGCAAATTCTGATACGAATACAGGGACCAGAAAGTAACTTTATATTTCAATATAAAGTCTTTTGTCATCAGCAGAATGGAATCTTGTGAAAGAGGATAAATGTAGTAATAACATATACTTCTACATTTCTCACACTTGAGTCCCATCCTGTCATTATGGCTTTTTTATGTACTTGGCCTCTCCTTTTGTTTAAACCAAGCCCAATGAGTTGATGTTGAGTCAGTTCCTGTGCATGCTGACCTCACATGGTTCAGAGTAGAACTGGACACTAGGGTTTCAGTGGCTGTCATCTTTCAGAAGAGCCTCACCAGGCCATTCTTCCATAGCACCTTTGGGTTGATTCAAACTGTTAAACTTTTGGTCAATAGCCAAGTGTTTAACCATTTGTGCCATCTAAGACACAAATGTTTTTCTCTTGGTTATTTTCTTTGACTTGTGACTTCTCTCAGCTACACTGCTATTTTTCTCTTCTCTCCTGTGTGAGATTAATACACATATGTACATACTCATTTTCTTTGGGGTGTACTTCTTTCATGGGGCTTTGTGTTAGTACCATATGCCTTAATATTGCAAATAGATATGTTTCCCTGTGATCCAATTTGCTTGTCACTTAGATTCTAATGAATTTAATTTGCTACATTGACTTACTTACTGTGTTCTAAATATCCCCAACAATATCCACTAGTGAAATCTAAACAAAACAGTGGTACTTGAGGACATAGTATGTAATGTAATATATCATAATCTGTATTTTGTGAGAGATTATAAAGATAATAATTATTAGTTTACTTGTGTTTACTGTACTTTAAGTTTTATAAAGTGTTTTTACATATACTACATCATTTTAACCCTAAAATTATGGAAATAAATAATAAATAACATCTGTTGTTTAGTTTTCCTTCAAGTATAATATACAGAGGCAAGACATATCAATAAGCTGTACCTATAATAGACAATGGATGTACAATAATGTTAAATGGAGAAGTATGTATGGAAAAGTATAAAAACATAATCATAGGTAATTAAAAATTAGAAAGTGTTTGATTTCTCTGTGTGTTTCATTCTGTGATGATGATTATTTAAATGCCACTTTTTATTTTTGGAAGCATAAGCAATTCACACTACTCTGTTTATATTGAAACATAAATACTCTCAGAAGAATCAAGGTAGAATCACTTGAAGTAACTTATTTTGTTACCCTGGAGACAGAATTCCCAGGTATGAATGTTGGGAATTACTAAAACTTTGATTTTGGACAAGACTAAACCTCTATATAGTTTAGTATTCTCATCTATGAAATGATTATAACAACATGTACTATATAGTGTTGTGAGGATTTAGCTGGTTAAACTATGTGAAGCACTTACAAGAATTCCTGGAATCTAGTAAACATTGAGTAATTGTTAGTTGTTTACTTTTGTTCTTATGAGAAATAATCACTTCAACTTTAAAGCTTTATTTTATTTCAAATCTATTATTCTGATTTAGTAGAGTAAAACAGTGCGGAAGATTTTTGGGACAGGTAGAAACAAGTTATGTGTGATTCACTACCTATTATTGACATGTAATATATTTAAATGTCATCATTTTCCAAAAGTCCTGAATTTTGGAATTTTCCTGACTTTTGAGGTAACTAGAATTATGAAAGGAATGTGAAATGGGGACTGCATTTAGACTTTTGCACAGAAAATTAGATGAATCAGATAAGGAAATTAATTTAAAATCAGTAGCTCTTAAATATTGTGTTTTAATTATTTACTTCATAGAAAACTGATAGTCAAGTCCAAAATTTGAATAATTACTGACATTCTTAGCTCTCACATTTTTTGGGTATGTGCTAAGATTGTACTAGCTTCCTCTGAAACAATGAATGGTGTTTGGCAAGCTTTGGCCAATGAAATCTCAGGAGGAGTGGCATCTGTCACTCCTTAGCTAAAGCTGTTTACAAGACTGGTGATTATAGGAACACCAGCAGAAGAGATGGCTCTCTTTTCCTGGATCCCTGACTCTCACTGGAGGTGAAGCAAGAGCAAAACGTAAAACCATAATGGGTTAAAACGAGACCCCTTAGTGTAGATAACTATATCTTATCCTAATTTCCTGACGGATAGGATGTTTACTTATATTTCAATCATTGTGGGGGTGAATTTTCTCTTTTAAAGTTATAAGTTTTCATCAGTAATCCCCTTTTTTCCCCTATAATCCTCAATTTAAAAAGGTTATGAAAATTTGACAATTTAATTTGATTTTTATTTCTCTTCTAAAGAGGATTCTTCTCAGGTTTTATATTATATATGGTATAACTTTTGAAAAAGAAATTTATTGAGCATAGTACAGAAAGTACTAAGCATAGAAGTAATTTTGAGGGGCAGAAATCGGGCATTTAATACAAACTTTTGTCACTTTGCTAATTAATAATTCTTGGATATAAATAAAAAAGTCCAACCAAGTGTAAAGCATTGTGGTTGTTGCTGTTATGTGCTGTCAAGTTGGACCCGACTCATAGCGACCCCTCCTTGAGTTTCTGAGGCAGTATCACTATGGAAGTAGATTGCCCCATCTTCCTTCTGAGTAGTGGCTGGTGGGTTTGAACTGCCAGCCTTCTGGTTAGTAGTCAAGTGCCTTAGCCACTATGCAGTATAAAGCATTAGTATAATTTTTTTGTAAAAAAGAATGAAAATATGAAATATCCATGGATGATGATTTTTATAAGTTGACAATGTTAACTAAAATTTACTGACTTTTTAATATCATAAAATTTTATGATACGATTTGAAAAGACCTTCCTGTGAATCAGTCTTTCTCTGGTTTTGAAATGTATTAGAAGCAAAAAGAAAAAAGGAAGAAAGCAAAGAAAAGAAAGAAAGAAAAGGACAGGGAAGGAAGGAAAGATTGGAGGATGGGAAGAAGAGATAGAGATGGAAGGACGGAGGGAGAGAAGGAGGGAGGAAAGAAGGAAAGGACCCAGGGAGGGAGGGAAAGAAAATCACCAATCTCTGGATGTTGTTATTTTCCTGGGGGGGAATAAATGGATAAAGACACATTAAAAAAAAAAAAATTCCTTATGTATAATTATGTGATATATCTTATTATCTTATCATAGTTTTAATATTTCATTTTCTGTGAAAAATCCATCATAAACACTTTTAAGTACAGTCATCTAATGCACAGCATTCTTGTCTAGTCTCTTTATCAAAGGCTCCATTCTTGTGAAGTTACAAGGCACAGACCCAGACTGAAGAGAGCTTTCATCGTTTTTAAAAAGTAACGCTAGCTGACAGTCTCCTAGGAAACTCAAAGATTCAGCAGCTGTAGAAAGTCCAAGTTTTACAAAACAGCTATTATTGGGGGGTGGGGGGTGTAAAATCTTCCAAGGAAGAATTCCCTGGAAGATTTCACCTTATTTTTAATGTTAGTATGAGAAATACTTCAACAGCATCTGTGGTTAGCCATTTATTACAAGAAGAAAAAATGTACAAAACCCAAATCTGGACACTTTCTATTCCTTGATTTCTGTGAAAGTGCAATTAAACTCAGGGAACTTAACAAAAAGCCAATTATTTGAAGAGAATGGCCACCAAGCAAATGCTAAATAAAATACAAATCCTCGAAGCATAAACAGAATAATTAATGAGGCAGTGTAATAGCAATTAGGTGACATGTACACACATACTAGAGAAATATGTATTTCAAAATATAAAAAGTAAAAATTAACAATACATGAAATAGTCTTCTATCCATGAAATTAAGAAATTAGGCTAAATGAGCTTCAAATTGCTATCAAGTGAAAAATTCTATGATGCTTCTATATTTTTATAAATTCCTAACATGTTTATATTGTTGTTTATGTTCTCTTCTGGGTGCTAACAGCAGTAGAAGCACATGTTGCTTTTTAAATAAGTGTCTCTATTTCACACTGTCACACTAATGTGGACTGTGGGCATATATATTTTGCTGTCAAGGTGAAACTGAATTTTTATAATGAGGTGAACACTGCCTAATGCTAATAATTTTGTGTGTGGTGATGATTGCTGTAATACCATTGCATCATGCTCAGAAATATGTTAGCTTTAAGGATGAATGGAGGAGCTCTGGTGGTATAGAGACTAAGGCATTTTGACTGCTACCAGAAGGCTGGCAGTTCAAACCCACAAGTCACTCCTCAAAAGGAAGATTAGGATTTATTTCTAGAAAAAGAAAAACTAAAACTGATGATGAAACATGATTTTGTAGTTTTCATACTTGACATGGTGGAGGTAGAACAAAGAACAAGGCATATGACATCCAACACATCTAGATAGAAAATACCATCTCTTGCCTAAGACATTTAACTGCTAACCAGAAGGCCGGTGGTTCAAAGCCACCAGCTACTTTTCAGAAGGAAGATTGGGCAATCTACTTCTGTAGTGATATTGCCTTGGCAAGCAAAGGAGGAGTCGCTATGAGTTGAATGTGACTTGATGGCAGTAAGTTTCTTTTATTATTATTATTATTGTGACTTTTAAGAACTTAATCAGTTCCTCTGAAATGCAGTTTTCTCATATGTATAGTACACATATTACAATCATATAGGAAGTGTCTAGGAAAGTTGTTTTTTATTTTATTTATTTTTTTAATGTAGAGACTGAATTCAGAGTTCTGGCTCTAGAAGCTGAGTGAAGGCCCCTTGACCTTGGGCTTCAGCTCTGCCTCTTTTTCCAGGCCCAGTGGAGCTGGAGGTGTCTCCTAACTTAGACAGCTGCTGGCTGGAGAGGCTGATGAATCTCAGGCTGGCAGGTAAAATGGTACAATCCCAAGGTTGGTAGGCAACAGACAGTCCATGGGGACAATCAAATCCAGGAACAATCCCAAGATCAGCAGGCAACACAGAAAGCCACTGGTTCAAGTCCAGGATCTGGAGATGAAGACTCAGCCAAGTACATGATCAAATGTGCCAGAAAGCTAGAGATGTTTATCGAAGTTTCTCCATATATATTGGAAACAGGCTATCCCCTGAAGATGACTGCGCTTCAACAAATTTTGTGCTCACAGCAGATTCCACCGTGGAGGTAATTACAATATTATTTTGGGGAGTAACTACATTCAGCTGCCAGGCCACTCAAAACCATAGCCCAGCCAAGATGACACATTACTTTACTCCCACAAATACATAGTAGGTTGGGGGAGGATAAGAATTAATCAGGACATCAAGTTAATAGGATTAGTGCAGGTGTTACTATGTTTGGACCAAAATAGATCTGAGTAGATCCAGAATGCAATAGGATATAGAGCTGGCAAGACATGCAGAAGATGAGGTTCATTTATATATACACAAATACTTAAAATCAGTGAGAACAATAAAAGACAAGTATCTAATGAATTTTCAAATACCAAAACTATATTGATACACATGATCCAACCTAATTATTATTGACAAAAATATCAATAATAATGGCACATCTTTCATCCTACAAATTGACAAAGATTAATAAAGACAAATAAACTCTTTATAGGCAAGAATGGAAAACTATTTATACTTTTTCCTTGATGTTATGTGTCTAAATTAACATAAATCCTCTGATAGTATCTTGGAGGAAAGGCTGAGCAACCTGTTTCTGTAGTGATACTGCCTCAGAAACCCAAGAAGGGGTTGCTGTGAGTCAGATCTGACTTGATGAGAGTGAGTTTGTTTGTTTTTGATGTTAGCATGCAAAGTACATATACTCTGTACAAGCAATTCCACTTATAGGAATTTAACCTAAGGAAATGTTTGCAGTTTTAATGTATAATCTTGTATATTCCAAGATTATTTATAATGGTGGACATTAAGAAGAAATCTGTAAGTTCATTGTTATATACAGTAAATTATGCTGATGGACATAATATTTAGTAGAAGAAGGTTTTCAAAGTAATATATTTATCATATCTACGTATTCAAAACTGTGTATACCCATAGCATATTTTCATATATGTGTGTTTATCTATGCAAAGATCAGTGTTTAGAAGAATGTTTAGCAAATGTAATTATTTCTGGGTAGTGTAATTGGAGGCAGTTTTTATCCCATCATTAGATTTTTCTCTGTTAGTGGTTGTTATTTCTGAAATGCTACATTTACAAATAAAAATAACCAAAACTATTTACAAAATTCAAAAATTCTAAATAAATTTATATTTTTAAATCTTTTTGATCATGACTTTCTATTATAAGAAATAACTACAGACTATAACAGTCACATTATCCTTTTCTCCATTCAAATATTCTTTTTAGTGATAATTTTGGATTTTTATTAGTCTACTTATTTTTTTTAGATATATAGGGAACTTTATTTTCATTTATTGATTTTAATTAGAGAAGACGAAAGGATAATACAAATACAAATAAAAAGTAAGGCAGATCATTAATGAGAAAATAAACCATCAGGACATGTAGTAAAGAAGGGACAGAGATAAATGATAATTGATTTTATTAATGTTCTTAAATATCTCATTTAGGTAAGTGTTCATTTTTTATTAATGAGGGGAAATGGTTTAGACAGAATAAATAAGGATTTTGTAATATGCTGTGATGATTTTATGAGTTTTTGAATCTATAAAACTATATATTTAGAAAAAGTAAGAATATTAAAATAAACTCCTATACACTTTTAGTATGGACTTACACATTTTTTAAGATTTAACTATATTAGTTCTCATTCTTTCCTTCCCTTTCTCTCTCTCTCTTTTTCTTCTCTCTCTCCACATACACATGTATGTGCACACACACATACACAATTATGGCATAGATAATATGTATGTGCATATAATCAGATTTGACAGTGGCTAATTTTGGAAAAATTACTTGAAAATATTAGTTACAAAATTTTATTTATAAATATACAAACCCACTGCCATCAAGTTGATTTCAACTAATAGAGACCCCATTGGGTTTCCAAGGCTGTAAATCTTTAGGGAAGTGAATTGCTCATTTCTTTTCTGTGGAGCAGCTGGTGGGTTTGAACCATTGACCTTCTAGTTACCATCTAAATGTCTTACCCACTCTGCCACTAGAGCTCCTTACATGAACTTACACAGTAATACAAATTTGTATTTCAGGTAAGTTTTTGACAACTATATCAAATGTTTCAAATCTCTTTTTTAGTTTACAGAACGCAAATATTATCTCTACTATTTCATTTACAATGCGATTTAGCATTACTTCTTCATTTCTTTTACCTTTGAATGACCAGACATGATACACCTATTTTGTTACTAACTTTTGTCTTAACTTGTTGTTGTTGTTGTTATGTGCCGTTGAGTCGGCCCCACTCATAGCGACCCCTCCTTGGGTTTCCGAGGCAGTATCACTATGGAAGTAGGATTGCCCAACCTTCCTTCCGAGGAGTGGCTGGTGGGTTTGAACCGCCAGCCTTCTGGTTAGCAGTCAAGTGCTTTAGCCACTATGCTTAGGTTGCATAAACATTTGAAAGAATTTATTTTATGATTATACTTTTGATAAAGAATGCATTCTCTAGTATGAAATACTGATGAGTTTATGGATGCAAGTGTAGTTAAAAAAAAAAAAAGTACAATAATGAAATGTGAAAGACAGAAGGGGCATTGATGGAGCTAGTTCAGTAGACATGTGTCTTGCCTTATTACATACAACTGCAATTATTAGGTGAGCAGATTTATCAAGGTACACTATTACTTAACAGACAAATGGAGAGATCATTTAAAATTGCCCATGATACATCCAGTGTTCCATATTTGGGACAGATCAGTTTTTCTCTTTCATCACTTTTAACATTTTCGCAACAGAAAGTGTGTCTGATACATCTCTTTATTCCCTCTATCAATGATGTAGTAATTGACATGCAGTAGCAACTCAGTAAGGCCCTGGTTAAATGAAATGATTTGTGATTGGCTACTAACCTAATGGTTAGCTGTTTGAACACACTCAGTATCACAGAGGAAGAAAGTCCTGGTGATCTGCTTCCATAAAGATTACAGCTAAGAAAACCCTGAGTAAGACATGGAGTTTCCACGAGTCAAAACTGGCTTGGCAGCAACAAGTTTTGTTTCAGTTTTAGTTTTAGCAACGAAATTCAAGGAGAAGAACCTTAAACTCAAAATATAAGTTGTGTTTAAAGTAGACATTGCATATAATTTCTTGTCTGTAATTCAAATTAACTGACATTTTATACACAGATAATCCCTGATTTTAATGTTTTCTAAACTCTAGTATATCAAATTGATGCATCAGAATATTACAAATCTATATCATCCTGAAATTGCTAAGATATAACTTTTATCTTAAGATCAAGGTCAGTGGTTCAAACTCACCGGCTCCTGTGCAAGAGAAAGATGATCCAATCTACTTTTGTAAAGATTTACAGACTTGGAAACCCAATGAGGTCACTTTTTGTTGGAATTGACTTGATTGGCAGTGCATTTGGTTCGCTAGGATTTTATTAGTACATGTGTTGGGAGACTGCATATTTCTTTACTATATACAAAACTATCATTACACATTCTCCTTTATAGAGGGGAAGAAATATGTGACTGAATACTGACTGTATCACTTATAAGTGGAACGAACTTAGTCCCTAGAGTAGGAGCTCTAGCTTCTTACTCAGTTAAATATAGCTAATAATTGGTGAGATTATCCAAAAATTAATGTAAGAGGAAAAAAAAAAATGTAGCTCTATATAGTAGGAAGGAGCTCTGTTGGTGAAGTGCCTAAGGCATTTGACTGCTACCCAGAATATTGCAAGTTCAAATCTACCACCCACTCCCTGGAAGGAAGGTGGGACAATCTACTGCTGTAAAGATTTACCACTTCAGAAACCCAATGGGGGTTGCTATGAGTCAGAATCAACTTGATGGTAGTGGGTTTGTTTTTTTTTTTGGTTTATATGTAGTAGGTGTTTAATTATAATTATTGGATAAAGAGATACATCAAAGTAGTACACAAAAATAAAATTATCATGCAAATATTATTTAATGAAACAGGTATTGATTGTGTTTTTCAATATCTTTTGTTTAAAAGGAAACAAAATTAATTCTTCATAGAATACTGTTCCTGGGAAAAGATTATTCTCCAAAATAAACATTTCTTTCCTTTTTTTTTTGAAACAAGGGAATTATAAAATCCTTCATGTTTCTCTTTCTAATGAATCTTTCTACATTTCTAAGAAACTCAAGCCTAAATTAAATGATAAATTACAGTGAATGTATTTGTCAAATTTCTGAATATCCTATTTAATTTTACTATTTATACACTGCTGATCTTTTAAAATATAAATCCAGAATTCAATAAAGTAATAAGAATTAGAAATACACATTTAGATTTGAAAGCACCAAGACATTATTTAAAAGTGTGGGACTGGATATGCTCCCATAGAGAGAAAAAGTGGATGGGAAAAGACAACCCTGGCTAAGGTTTTGGATACTCAGGGGTAGGCATTGACTTACTTGTGGCTCTTAACTAATCTGTAGTGAAAAATTTCACATGTGTTTCACCACATGAAAACATGAGGAAATGTTTGATTCAAATTAGTAAATCATCACAAGTAAGCCCATGTTTACTTTGCTTATTGAATAATCAGACTCTGGGGAAACTCTACTCTTTGAAGGTCTGCAAGAGGGTAATCCAACAAGAAGAATGAAGATTGAAGTGGAGAACTAAGAGAAGATTGCTTAAAAATCAGCAAGTGATTTAAAGAGGGATAGATCAATTCTATCACATGCAAAATAAAAAAGTGATTTGAGAACTAAGCATTCCCCATTCCATTCATAATATGAGAGCATTACTGAAGTTAGGAAGACAGTTGTTGAATAGTGGAGCAAAATATAAGTTAAATATCTCAAAAGAAATAGGAGTGAGTAAATGGCGATTAAAGAGCTTTTGTGGTGCAATGGTTAAAGCATTTGGTTGTTGACCAAAAAGTCAGCAGTTAGAATCCTCCAGCTGCTCCATGGTAGAAAGATAAAACAATTTGCTTCCTTAAAGATTTACAGCCTTGGAAACCTTCTAGGGTAGTTCTACTATGTTCTATAGGGTCACAGTGAGTTGACATCGACTCCATGGCAGTGGGTTTGGATATTTGTTTTAAGTGATGATAGCAAATGTTGTTGTTGTTGTTATGTGCTATCGAGTCGGACCCGATTCATAGCGACCCCTCCTTAGGTTTCCAAGGTGATATCAATAAGGAAGTAGATTGCCAACCTTCCTTCCAACTACAGACACATATTTCTAGTATAGAAAGCAGAGAGATGTGGGAATAACTAGATGGGGAATGATGAGAAAAATACCAGCATTAATTGTATGGTGATGGGAAAGAACCACTAGAAAGGGAAATTTGGATGATAGGGAAGAGAAGGGAGAATTGTTGGATGCCTATTCTTGAAGAAACAAGAAAAGATGGGAATTAGTGCATACTTTGCATGTTTGGTCCAGAACAGGGATTCAGTAAAACAGGAGGGAAGGCAAAGTAGATGCTTAAAACAGCTTGAAGTTGGGAGATTTGGTGGAGGGGAAGATTACAGTTCTCTTCTGAATTTTTCTATTGCTTTTCAACAAAATAGAAACTAAGTTAAACTGCTGAATGTAAGGATGTGAGGGTGGATATATGAGATTTGAGGAAAGGAGAAAAGAGGTGGAACACTTCACTAGGAGACTGGAAGTACGGATTTACTGTGGAGGTTCTTTGTCCCGCACTGGCTTGTTCATTCTTCAAAGCAAAAACCTTGAAGAGTTACATGATCATTGACTACAAATTACCTTACATAGATTCTGGCCTAGTAGATTAATGTTTATTGTATGGGTTCGTCCACCATGCAATTAATGAATAACATGACAATTATATCAGAGACTGTTTTATTAATATGTTGAATAATCACCCACAAGTACAATTTTCCTTTAGTGTAGGCATTCCATAATCTTTTTATTTATCATATTTTTTCATGCAAAATTTTAATTTTCCTCTTGCTTTTTCTATTACAACAAATACTTTTAATATTTGAAGTTTCTTTTGATTTGTTTTTGTTTTTCAGGCATCCCAAACCAAAAACGAAACCAAACTCACTGCCATTGAGTCGGATCCAACTCATAGCGACCCCTCCTTGGGTTTCCAAGGCAGCATCACTACAGAAGTAGATTGCCTAGTTTTCCTTCCAAGGAGTGGTTGTGGGGTTTGAACCACCTGCCTTCTGGTTAGCAGTCAAGTGCTTTAGGCACTAATATTCTATAATTAATGGAATGTGCTTTTATAATTGATTTATAGGTGAAAATGTACACAGTGAATTAGGTTCCCATTTAAAAATTTTTATTCAGATTGGTTCATGACATTAATTATAATTTTCACAATATATCTGCATTCTCACTATTTTCATTCTCACTTTTTTTCCCCCATTGATCTAGCTTGTTGTTCATTCTCATCTTTGCTTTTGGGTAAATGTTAAAAATTTGGCCTGAAATAATTGTTTAATGGACACATTACTCATGGATATTCATGGGTGGTATTCTTAATTTTATACTTTAGTGTTTGGTGGAAATTTGACCTTTGGGAGTGGTTTCTTTTTCAGGTTAAAAGATTATTTTAAGATGATAATCTCAGGAATGGATACAGTGTACCAGGACTTTCTTTTCTATTAATTTGAGTTTTGTTGTGCATTCTTCTCTTACTCTAACCAAGAACTTCTACACGTACACCAATATGTCCCTGGCCAGAACCATTGGTGGTTATAGCTGTGCACCATCTATTTCATCTGGTCTCAGACCATGATTCATATGGGCTGTTAGCCCTGTGAACTGTTGTCTTCCTTGAGTCTTTAGTTTCCTTCATTTTCTTTTACTCCAAAATGAATAGAGACCAAATAGTTTGTTCTATCTTAGATGGCCAGTTGCAAGATTTTAAGACCCCAGGTGCTGCTCACCAAAGTGGGTGGTAGAACATTCACTTTATGAACTATGTAATGCAGCTGATTAAGTTATTCCACATGCTTATGGTCCTGCAACCATTCAACCCAGTAAACCAGTATCACAAGTTATTTGGCTATTTTTAGGAAGTCTCAATAACTCTACCCCTTATATGCTTTATTGTATCTATGGAGATATACACACCATATAGAAACATGTATTTACATATTCCTATAGATGCATCAGAATCACATGTTTGTAAGTTTGTCATATTTTGGTGGTTTGCATATTGCTGTGATGCTGGAAGTTATGTCACCAGTATGTTAATTATCTCTTCAAAGTAGAGGTGAACTTAACATGGATGGAGTACCGCTTTTGGGACCTTTGTTTGCTGATGTGGTGTGTCTCAAAAGGAGAAGAAACAGCTACAAACATCCATTAATAGCTGGAACATGAAATGTATGAAGTATGAATCGAGGAAAATTAAAAGTTATCAAAAGTGAAATGGAACACATAAACATTAATATCATACAACTTAAGTAAACTGAAATTGACTAATATTGGCTATTTTGAACCAGGCAATCATATGGTCTCCTATGCTGGGAATGGCAAATTGAAGAGCAATAGCATCACATTCATCATCAAAAAGAACATTTCAAGATTGATAACTGAAATACAAGGCTATCAGGTGTAGGATACTATCCACACACCTACTAAGTAGACCAGTTAATACTATCATTCATTGTTCTGTTTACCTAGTGCCACTCTGATAGGAATATACCACAAATGGGAAGCTTTAACAAACATGAGTTTATTCTCTTACAGTTTGGAGGCTTTAAGTCTGAGTTCAAAGTTCCAGGCTCTAGGGGCTCAGTGAAAGCCCCTCAACCTTGGATTTCAGCTTTGCCTCCTGCTTCTGGCCCACTGAAGCTGGAGGGTGCCTTAAGGTACCTTATGTGTATCTTTAAATGTGTTGAAATGTCTCAGGTCCTTCTCATACTTCAAGGGGTGCAGTCACTGCTGTATGGCAGTTATTTTGTGACACCATGATTGCCAGAATGTGGATGAGGGTTGGTGGAAGACTCATTAAGGATCTGTTTCCTGAAAGTTAAGAGGACCTGAAGCACTTAATGATGAAGATCAAAGACTACAGTCTTTAGTATCGATTACACCTCAACATGAAGAAAACACAAATCCTTATAAATAGACCAATAAATAACATCATGATAAGTGGAGAAAAGATTGATGGTGTCAAGGATTGTTTCTAGCTTTTTGTTACTGTGAACAACACTGCATTGAATATTGGTGTACATGTGTCTGTTCTTGTTACTGCTGTTTTATCTCTTGGATGTACACCAGGAGTGAGATTGGGGGATCATAAGGTATTTATATTTTTAGCTTTTTGAGGAAGTCACATAACATTTTCCATAGTGTTTTTACCATAATATAGTCCCACTTGCAGCATATAAGAATTCTAGTGTTTCTGCAGTATTGCTAGTATTTGTTGATGTATGGTGGTTTTATTTTTTTATTATTTCCATTTTTATAGCAATGGGATGAGTGGGATGTTATCTCATTGTAGTTGCGATTTACAGTTCTTTAGGAGATCTTTTGGCAAAAATTTAGCAGTTCAAACCCACCAGCCATATTCCTTGGGAGAACAATGTGGTATTTTGCTTCAATAAAGATAGATAGCCTTGAAATCCCAATGGGGCAGTTGTACCCTGTCCTATTGGATTTCTATGAGTTGGAACCAAGTCAGTGACAATTTTCTTTTTCTTTCTTTCTTTCTTTTTTTTAATTGATAGTGATCACAAGTATCTTTTCCTGTATTTCTTTTTTCCATCACATTGTCCTCTTTGGTTAAGTGTCTGTTCATATCCTTTGCCCATTTTTTGATTGCATCGTTCACCTCATTTTTATTGTTGTGTCAATAGAATGTGGTGCATTTTCACTTTGCCTGTGTGTTTGTTCTCTGTCTTTGTCTCTCTGTTTGTTTCTCTTTCTCTCTCTCTCCCCCCTCCATTTCCTTTTTCCTTAAAATATTTTTTGCTATTTTTTTGCAGTTCTTCTCTAAAGTCTGAATTTTGTATTAAAAAAATATTCATGTTTTTCTGTGGAGAAAAGGGAGACAGGTAGGAGGAAAAAAAAAACTGACTAGTTTTATAAAGGCCTGATCTATCCTTTTTTTTTCCCCCCTTACTTAGCTGTTTCAGTTAGAACTTCTATTAGCAGTGTTGATATCCTATTTGAAATAAAGTGAATCATATCAGGCAACCTCAGTGTACCTTAAGTGTACCTTAAAATGCATTGAAATGTCTCAGTTCCTTCTCATACTTCAAGGGCTGGAGTCACTGCTGTCTGGCAGTTATTTTGTGACACCACAATTGCCAGATGGTATCAGTTCTAATAACTCCATTTAAGAAATGTATGAAGAGAAAACTTTATCAGTCTGTCACCATCGTGCCTTATCACCCACAAGCAAGTGGTCAAGCTAAAAGACTAGTGTAAATCATAAAGAATACCCTAAAGCAGATTCTTACAGGAGATTGGCCAGTGCAATTGAAGAAGTTGTAAAGGATTCATTTCTTTACCCTTGAGTCAATAATGGGTATTCGTAGAAGTATATCTTGAGGCATCTTTAAACTACTTACATCTAGTGTTGGTTTCACAGGAATTACAAAGAATGGAGTGTATTCAATGTGTTGCTTTTCTGCACATAATTATTTTTTACACAATGCTAAGTGTTTGACAAGAGTTAGCATAGGTATGCTTATGTTAGAAATATTGGAACTTACAGTTTAATACTTAGACTAGCAGTTCTCAACATGAAAATATATACTGGATCCATGAAATCTCTCTCATAAATTTTCAGGGATCTATGAAGTAAAAACTATTTTAATAATAATAGTGAGACAGATTCTGTTATCCCTATTGTGTTGATATTTGCACTGGTGGTGCAAAAGCAATGGTGACAAAACTGCTACCACTTAACAAGAACCAAACCATTGCACAGCATTTTCATTTTATTTTTCGCTGTAATATACTCTAAGAGGAGAAGAAAAAAAGTTCATTTAAGAATGCCTTTCAAGAAATAGTCAAGGAAAAAATAAATCTATCTATCTATCTATATTATACATATATGAAAGTTGCATAGTGTCTAAGGAATTTGCTAACCAGAAGGCTGGTGGTCCAAACCCACCAACCATTCCTCAGAAGGAAGGTTGGGCAATCTATTTCTGTAGTGGTACCACCTCGAAAACCCAAGGGAGGGGTTGCTATGAGTTGGATCCGACTCGACTGCAGTGAGTTTTGTTTTTCGTTTTGGATATATAGGTAAATCTCTATACTTGATTATACATCTTTTTGATATTCAGTGTCACAAAATTGAAACTACAGATAAAAGATTTCTGCTTCAAACAAATGTATAATAATTTTCTTAAGGAAAAAACAAATGTGGATTATTTCAATTTTAAGCTAAACAAGATGCACTTTTCTTTTTTAACATGAAACATCATTTTTTACTTCAAAAAATACTGACAAACTACAGTTATTCATAGTTGGCTACCTATAGGTTATTATATTTTTTTAATTCACAAAATGAGTCTATCACTTCAAGCAGCAAATCACGATTGTCACTGATATAATTTGAGCTAAATGATTGATAGTGAGAACTCTTCATCGTTATGAAGATTTTCTCAAGTTATTTGTTTAGAGTTTTGAGACCTAAATTACAACTTCTTCTCCCCCCACACAAACCTGCCAACTCTTTTGTGAGTCTTTAGTTAATTCAAACTTAATGCTGGCCATACATCCACGTGCTTTTTTTTTTATTTTTTTAAAGTCATAGCAGTGTTTATGAAAATAGCTTCCATAAGGGAGGGAGCAGTTGGCAAACAGGAAGTCATATGTTATTTTGGTAAAAATTCAGTAATTTTGCTGTGACTTGTTTATCTTTCATCTCCTTTCTCTCTTTTAATCTATAATATATTCTTATTAAACAAAGAATATACAGTTTATGAGTACCTGTCAGCCAAAAAAAAAAAAAATCCACCAAAGTATCTTCTGTTACATTTATTAATAAATATATTTTAATAAATGTATAATAATAAATATATTTTAAGTATGCCTTTTGGATTATACCGATGTTTCAAGACCTTGCTACTTTACCCAGCTTTTGGGAGAAGAGCTTCCCTTGAAAATATCTATACCTACATACTTTAAAGTAACATAAAAACATATGATAACCTAATCTTAGGCTTTAGATGTTGTTTTTTTAAATTCCTTTGTTCTATACAAAAAATCTTGTAATTTATACATTAATGTGGCTAATACAAATAATATTTAATATTTCTATGGTACATTTAAAAATTCTCCACTCATCTGTCAGCGTATCATACTATGATAGCTCGCATGTTGCTATGGTGCTGGAAGCTATACCACTGATATTTCAATTACCAGTAGGCTCACCATGATTGACAAGTTTCAGCAGAACTTCCAGGATAAGACTGACTAGGAAGGAGCACCTGGCAATTCATTTCTGAAAAAATTGGCAAGTTAAAACCTTATAAATAGCAGTGGAACACTGCCTAATGTAGTGCTGGAACATTGCTCCTCAAGTTGGAAGTCACTCAAAATATGACTGGGGAAGAGGTGCCTCCTCAAAGTTGAGCTGACCTTATTAACCTGGATGGAGTAACATTTTTGAGACCTTAATTTGCTGATGTGGCACTCCTCAAAATGAGAAAAACATTTAAGACATTAATTAATAATTGGAATATGAAATGTATGAAGGATGAATCTGGGAGAATTGGAAGTTGTAAAAAATGAAACAGAATGCATAAAAATTGATATACTAGGCATTAGTGAGCTAAAATGGACAAAAATTAGCAATTTTGAATGGTGCAATCATATGGTCTACTCTGAGGGGAATAACATATTGAAGAGACATGGTATCATGTGAATTCATTGTCTAAGGGGAAAAAAAAAAAAACTATTTAAGGTCTGGTAGTGTAGTGCCTAAGGCACTTGATTGCTAATCAGAGGGCTGGTGGTTCAAACCCACCAGCCATTCCTAGGAAGGAGGGTTAGACAATCTACTTCTATAGTGAAATCGTCTCAGAAACCCAAGGAGGGGTAGCTATGAGTTGGGTCTGTCTCGACGGCACACAACAACGACATTGTGAAGTTCAATACTGACTGTGATAGGATAGTATTCATACACCTGCAAGGAAGACCAGTTATTGTGACTATTATTTAAATTTACTCACCACCAATGACAAAGATGAAGAAATTTAAGATTTTTACCAATTTATGTAGTCTGAAATTGATCAAACATGCAACTAAGATTCATTTATATTTACTGGTGATGGGAATGCAAAAGTTGGAAGCAAAGAAGGATCGGAAGCTGGAAAATATGGCACTGATGATAGAAATTATGTCAGAGATTACATGATAGAATTTAACAAGATCAATGACTTATTTATTCGAAAGCAGTTTTTTTTTTTTTTTTTAATGACTTACTCATTGCAAATATCTTTTTTGAACAACAGAAAAGATAACTATACACATGATGGACCCAACCAGATGGCATACACATGAATCAAATTGACTACATGTATGGAAATTGATGATAGAGAAGCTCAATATAATCAGTGAATATCAAGATCAGGGCCCTACTGTGGAATAGACCATCAATTGCCTATATGAAGTTCACATTGAAGTTGAGGAAAATTGAAACAAGTCCACAAGAGAGCCAAATACAACCTTGAGTATTTCCTATCTGAATGTTGAGACTATCTCAAGACTAGATTTGATGCACTGAACATTAGTAACCAAAGGCCAGACAAGTGGCAGAGTGCCATCCAGGACATCATATATGAGGAAAGTCAAAGGTCATTAAAAAGACTGGAACGGAAAAAACAAAATTGATGTCAGATCAAAGTTGGACACTTGCTTTTGACTGTACAGAAGCTAAAATGAATGGAAAAAAATGATGAGGTAAAGGAGCTGAATGGAAGATTTCAAGGGGTGACTGGAGAAGGCAAAGGAAAATATTACTATGGAATGCACAAAAACCTGGAGTGTCAAAAACCAAAAGAGAAAAACATGCTTAGCATTTCTAACATGAAAGACCCAAAGAAAATATTCAAGCCTCAGATTGCAATATTGAAGATTCTATGGGCAACTTATAGAATGATACAGGAAGCATCAAAAGATGTAAGGAATAGAGTCACCATACCAAAAAGAATTGATCATTACTCAGTCATTTCAGGTGGTAGTATATGATCAAGAATTAATGGTGTTGAAGGGAGAGGCATTAGCAAAAAAGGAAGCTCCAAGAATCAATGATGTTTCAGTAAATGGATGGAATATTGGAAACAGAAGTCTATGCTGAGAAATTTGGAAGACAGATACCTAGCCAAACTATTGGAAGAGAAACATATTTCTGCCCATTGCAAAGAAAGGTATGTGGGAATTATCGAACATCAAACAGTGCCATTAATATCACACAGAAGTAAAATTTTGCAGAAGATAATTCAAAAATGGTTGTAGCAATGCATTGATAGGGAATTTGTTTGAAATTAAGCCAAATTCAGAAGAAGACGTGGAAAAAGGGATATCTGTGCTGATGCCATATGGGTCTTGGCTAAAAACAGAATACCAGATATATGTTTACCTACATTTTAGTGAGTATGCAAAAACATTCAACTATGTGGATCATAAAAGAGTATGGATTAGATTTAGAGGAATGGAAATTCTAGAACAGTTAATTATGCTTATGCATAACCTGTGCATATATCAAGAGATAGTCATTTGAACAGAACAAGGGGATACTGAATAATTTAAAATCAGGAAAGGTGAGCATCAGAGTGGTATGCTTTTACCATATTATTCAGTCTATATGCTGCGCTAATGATCTGAGAATCTGGATCAAATGATGAAGAACATGGCATCTGGAGGATTAGAGGAAGAGTCATTAACAACCTGCAATATGCAGATGACACAACATTGCTTGCTGAAAGTGAAGAGATGTGAAAGCATGTACTGATGAAGATCAAAACCTACTGCCTTTGATATGTATTACAATTCAACATTTAAAAAAAAGTCCTTGCAACTGGACCAATAAGCAACATCATGATAAATAGAGAAATGATTGAAGTTGTCAAGGATTTAATTTTATTTGAATCCACATTCCATGCCCATGGAAGCAGCAGTCAAGAAATCAAAGACCATATTTAATTGTGTGAATCTGCTACAAAGAAAGAAAGAAGGAAGGAAGGAAGGAGGGAGGGAGGGAGGAAGGAAGGAAGGAAGAAAAGGAAGGAAGGAACAAACCTATTTAAAGTGTTAAAGAGCAAAGATGTCACTTAAATGTGGACTAAAATTTGCCTGACTCAAACATGGTATTTTCAGTTGCCTCATATGAATTAGAAATCTGTACAATGAATAAAGAAAACTGAAGAAGAATTGATGCATTTGAATCATGGTATTGGTGAAAATTACTGAATATACTATGTACTTCCAGAAGAACAATCACATCTGTCTTGGAAGAAGTACAGAAAGAATGCTCCTTAGAAATGGATGGTTAGATTGTTTCATGTACTGAGGATGATTACTTCACAACCATTATCATACTTTGGACATGTTATTAGTAGGGACAAGTCCCTGGAGAAGAACATCATACTTGATAAGTAGAGAGTCAATGACAAAGAGGAAGACTCTCAATGAGACAGATTGACATAGTGGCTTTGACAATGGATTCAAGCATAGCAACAGTTTCGAGGATGACACAGGACTGGTTCTATTGTACCTAGAGCTGCTATGAGCTAAAACCAAGTAGACCTAACAACAGCAACAACAATATTTAAAAAATATAATTTATAAATTGCAATTATTTTTGCTTGAATGTGTTTCTAAAATTGTTGGGGAATACAAGTGTAATCTTGTGCTAATGAATCTCCTGGGATATAACCCTTATTTTGTAAAGTTTGGTTTTAATTCTCTGCCAAGGGAGCAGATAGTAACAAGGTGGAGTGTCATCTGTGCCAAATGCTATTTCTTAAAGCTAAAGAGAGGCAGAATATGTGGCCTAACCTATTTTACTGAAAACAAGAGTACTAAAAAAATGATTCCAAAATCTTGTACCCAAAACTAGTGAGCAATTATTCCTAGGAGTAAGAGTGGAGGACTGAATAGAAAACCAAACAAATAGAATTCAGAACTTCCCTGTAGTTTTTCTCCTATAATCCATGCACTTCTGTTATTATTTTTTAACCTGGTTTATGGCATATAACAACAACAACACCATTATTATTACTTACTGCTTTCATTTGAACACACAAGTTCCCTTATGAGAAGAGTGTGGAAAGATGTAAGGAAGTTCTAATTAATGAATTCTCAGGGACAATTTTAGGTATTCTTGGGAACATGGCCACTGATACTAAAAAAAAAATGGAATTTTATTAGAGATTTCTCAGCCTTACATTCGTGGCATTATTCTTCAATGTCTGTCCAGCCTTCAATGCTCAGTTACCATTTAATGTCTGTTGTTTAACCAAAAATTGAACCTAGTGTCAATTTTTGGTTAAACAATAGACAATTGAATTTTGAGTCATAAAATAGAGACTCAGGTACAAATTCTAACTAAATTAGTTGGGTTAAAGACTGTTCTGGTTACCTAGTGCTGCTCTGACAAGAATATACCACAAATGGAATGGCGTTAACAAATAGGTGTTTATTCTTACAATTTGGCACCTTTAAGTCCAAGTTCCAGTGCCAGGCTCTAGGGGCTGGGTGAAAGCCCCTCAACCTTGGGGTCCAGCTCTGCCTCCTGCTCCTGGCCCACTGGAGCTAGAGTCATTTCTTTACTCAGACAGCTGCTGATTGCTAAGACTGGGAAGCCCCAAGGCTGACAAGTAAAAAAGGCACAGTCCTGATATTACCAAACCCCATGGCAGGCCATTAACATAAGTCTATTGTAAGTCCCAAGGTCGGCAGAGCATAGCAAGCTGCTGAGCAATGACATGGCTACATACAGTGTCCAAGCATGCCATAAGCTAGAGACCATTCCCAAGGCTTCTCCTTAAATAACAGGAAGCAGACCACATCTCAAAGGCAGCTACTCAGCCTACTATGGAGTTGATTGACAGTCTCATCATGAGGAATAACAACCACCAGCTGCCCAGCCACTCAACCAGGCCCAGCCAGGTTGACACAAACTGAACTACCACAGATCCACCCCTTGTCAACTTGGCATCTGTACAGATCTTCATTGAGTGGCATCTGCACAGATCTTTCCCACTGGGTGGCTCCAGTCCCCTAGTTCCTCTAAGTGGTGGCCTCACCCCCTTGGCCTGGTGGGCCCTGTTCCTGTCCCTCTTGGGCATGGCAGCCCCGCCCCCTCACTCTTGGGCAGAGGCTATGACTCCGTCCAACTGGCTCACATGAATGAGCAGCCCCACACTCCAGAACCAAGTTGGTGAAGGCCTGGCTCTTTGAAACCAAGGGGGCTCTGATCATTCCAACCCCAAAGGCCATGGCCCTACCCTTTGAGGTTGAGGCAGCTCTGCTTCCATATCCTTGGTCTCTCTGTTTCTGCCAGTTAATGCTAAAGGCAACCCATTCTGCCAGTAAGCCATGTAACCAAAGTCATCAAGCTTTCTCCTCCGTGGGCTGGTAAGGCTGTCACTGTCTCATGCCTGTTCTCTTGGTTCTGCTCCTGCCATCTTTCATGTCGGTTTCTTTCTCTGCTCCTGCTATCTGTCATGCCGTATCCTGAGGTCTCTCTGCCAGGGTTTCTGGTCAAGGACGCACTCCACTCCTGTTTCCACATTTTAGATATCTGTCAGAGCAGCACCCCACTCTCTCACTACCATATTCTGTTCTGGTTACCTAGTGCCGTGCTGACAAGAATATATGACAAATGGGATGGCCTTAACAAACAGGAGTTTATTCTTACAGTCTGGAACCTTTAAGTCCAAGTTCAAGTGCCAGGCTCTAGGGGCTGGGTGAAAGCCCTCAGCCTTGGGATCCAGCTCTGCCACCTGCTCCTGGCCCACTGGAGTTAGAGGCATTTCTTCACTCAGAGAGCTGCTGATTGCTGAGGCTGAGAAGCCTGAAGGCTGACAAGTAAAGAAGGCACAGTCTGATCTTACCAAACCCCATGGCAGGCCACTAACGTAAGTCCATTGTAAGTCCCAACGTTGGCAGAGCATAGCAAGCTGCTGAACAATGACATGGCTACACGCAGGGGCCAAGTGTGCCATAAGCTAGAGACCATTCCCAAGGCTTCTCCTTAAATACAGGAAGCAAACCACATCCCAAAGGCAGCTACTCAGCTGCTTGTGGTAGATCCTACTATGGAGTTGATTGCCAGTCTCATCATGAGGAATAACTACCACCAGCTGCCTAGCCACTCAACCAGACCCAGCCAAGTTGACACCCAAACTGAACTACCACAAAGGCATTTAAAACTGCAAATTTATTTTCAATTCCACTTCCCAGTTATTTCCTAAGTATTCTTTTTCACACTTATAATATTACGTTCACTGTAGTCCTAACAAAGGAACTCTAGTGGCATAGTGCCTAAGGCATCTAACTGCTAACCAGAAGGTTGGTGGTTCAAACCCACCAGCCACTCCATGGATGCGAGAGTGGGCAATCTACTTCCATAAAGTTTTACTGCCTCAGAAACCCAATGGGGCTAGCTATGTGGTTTTGTTTGTTTGTTTTTTTGTGTGTATGGTCCTAACAAGGAGCTCTGGTCGTCCAGTGTGTAAGGCAGTTGGTTGATAACCAGTACATCAGTGGTTCAAACCCAGTGGTTGCTCCACATGAGGAAGATGGGGCAATCTACTTCTATAAAGATTTTCAGCCTTGGAAACATTATTTGGGTTCCCTCAAGTTGGAATTGATTTGATGGCAGTGGGTTTGGTTTTGGTTTGGTGGTCATATGTCCAGATTAGCTGTTAAAACTGTTGCTGTCAAAGATTACTAAGTCCTATTATCAGCTTCTGTGAGTAGACTATTCTTGCATTAAATGTTTCAAATTTGGTTACATTGCCTTGTAAAAAAATCTTCCCTAAAGTTATTTTGCCTTCTAGCTGTTATATGCCTCTCTACTCTAATGCCTTCATGGTTTAGGAACTCATGTGTCTAAAATCCTCCTTCTAAACCAGCATGCTATTTTCTTGGGTAAAGTTCAGAACCATGAAAATACTGTGTGTGTGTGTGAGTGTGTGTAAATTACAGTGTCTCCTATTGAGAGAAACAAGATCATCAATTCAAATTGACTCAAAAATATTGAAATGTAATTTTCAATATAAGAAAAAATTCATAGGTAGGACTGTAGATCAGGGTTCCAGATTCAGTTCTCTGAGATTGTGTTTGACCTCTTTCATGATGTTATGAAATGAATTGTGTCCCAAAAAAGATATGTTAAATCCTTGGCCCTGTACCTGTGAATGTGACCCTGTTTGGAAACAGGAGTTTTCTTTTGTTATGTTAATGAGATCATAAAGATGTAGCATAGGTCAGATATCTTATCTCAAAAAAAAAGTTTCCCTTTCATTAATTCCAACTCATGGTGACCATGTATGTCAGAATAGAATTGTGCTACATGCTCCATATCCATGTCAATGACTGATTTTCTGGAAGTAGATCTCCAGGCCTTTCTTCCAATTCAACTCTGCATGGGCTTAAATCTGCAGCCTTTCAGTTAGAAGCTAGGCTCATTAACCATTTTCAGACCATCTGATTCCTTCTCAGTGGTATCTTTTTACAGGAGTGGAGTAGACATGTATACACATACACAGTCTAAGGATGCTATGTGTCCAGGGTCATATTACATAATAAGCAAAGTAAGCATAGACTTATTTGTGCTTATTTACTAATCTGTTAACAATTTCACATGAATTTCACTGCATCTCCTGTCAGGGATTGTAAATTTGAAAAGAGCCTTTGATTTGTAGGAAGGTGCTATGGGTGTGGAAGAGAGACAGATACCAGTGGTACCTAGTAGCAGAATCTTTGATGTGGAGAAAAAAATGTGAAATTGTTCAGTACAGATTAGTAAGTAAGAAAAGTAACCCTGTGCTTACCTTGCTTATTGAGTAATTGACAATGTATATGATGATAGAGACCAACAGATCAAGAAAATAGGAATGGAAAGAATTGCCAGCAACTACTAGAGATTGAAAGAGACAAAAAAGGACCTTCTCTTAGAACCCATGGCTTGAATTTAGAGCTCTGGTAGCATAGTGGCTAAGACACTTGCCTGCTAACCAGACGGCTGGCGGTTCAAACCCACCAGCCACTCCTCGGAAGGAAGGTTGG
>NW_006922024.1:1245936-1263585 GCF_000298275.1 Orycteropus afer afer | reverse complement strand
CAGGACTCAGCAGTGTTCATTCTCTTGTACTCAGGGTCACTATGAATTGGAACCAACTTAATGATATCTAACAACAACAATGAAGTTGATTCTTTCCTTAAAAGTGATCGTCACAATTTGTGATTTCATATCTATGATTGTGTTACTTTATTTAATGGTCATCTCCTCATTTGGTTTTAATTTAATTGTACTGAATAACTGAAATAATGAATGCATGGATAAATTTAAATTGCCTTTTTTTTAATGTTTAACCAGAAATTAATTTTGAACACACACATCCACACACACACATACACACACACACAACTGCTAAAACTGGAAAAGTTGAGCATTTTCAAATCTTAATATAAAGCTTTCAGTGAATACAAAACTGGGGAAGATTCCAAATACTGGATTGGGGAACATTCCTCAATTGCTCCCTGTTAAAATGCCTACTGGTTAAAATGTATACCAGACTCAATAACAGAATATAGTTAGTGTGATGAGGCTATCTAATACCTGTGGTTGTTTTTTGAAGTAAAGATCCATCACCATCTGTTGTCTTGCTCAGTATCTTTGTTTGCTTAAATGTATCACTTCATATACAGGGAACTAGGAATAGAAGTTGAAATCATGAATGCACATGCCCAAACATATGTTTTAAGAAAGTACTTATTACTAACAACCACCAGGACATAAAGGAGGCATACTATGGTTCAATTTCAGAATGAGTTGAGAGAACAAGTACCTTGACATTTCAATTTGGTAAAAGTTGGCCTATTTTCTTACAAGAATCTTAGAACAACGTTGATTTGAACTGGACCCTGAAGGCTTACCAAGTACAGACAAACTGAGAGGAATGGGTAAGAGACTTTGTGGATGGAGAGAATCAATGGGTCAGAAAGTTCTGAATTCAAGTCCTGTATACAGACTGAATTTGTCAGCTGCTGTACTAATTAGATAACCCTGAATCAAAAACTGTTGTGTTGTTTTTCCATCTCTTCTTTTCACTTTTTTTTCCTTTCAACATCCCCTCCTTATCCTTTCTTTCATCTTTCCTCCTCTCTTTTATTTCTTCTATTCAATCCTCATTCCAAACATTTTATCTGATGGATTTTTACCTCTACATCCTAACATCCCACAACATATATGCTCTTTTACATGCACTCTTATACAAATAAGGATTTAGGATATTGTGACAGCTTGACTGAGCTCTCCTCCATATTCCCTACTTTCTAATATAAAAAGATCAATACTCTCCCCTCAGGTAACCATATACCTACTTAAATAATAAGAAACTGTGCTTAGAACAAAGATTGTTAATTTTATATAGACTAAAAGTTTAGATTTGGCTTACTGAGCGCTACAGTCAACCTCAATTTCACCCGTCTTTCTTTTTTTTTTTTTTTATGGTTTTATGGTTTGTTTTTTTGTTGAATTGTTTCTTTGTTTCTTAGTTTTACTTTGTTTTGAGCATACTTTGGATTATTTTACCAATGTTTAACTTTAATTGTTCATTTGGGAGATCGTGATACTGCATTTGAACTTCATTCAGAATCAAGATAATCGGGCATTTTCTTTCAGTTCTAATTCTCTTTTTATATGTTCTTCTTAGCATAATGATTACTTTGCAGTAATATTATAGTCCTTTCCTTACTTTAATTAATGTCACATCTCAATTCTAAGTGCCTGTTTTCAGCCCCAGAGTACTAATTTCATATCTTGTTTCTTAAATTAGCTGACTCTAGGCTCAGATTTCTGGCAGTTATTATAGTCATACAGCTACACTATGTCTCCATCAATAAGAAGAAATTAGAGTTTTAATGAAGGATTTTTTGTTATTCTGTTAGGTACTTGATTTTTAAAGGACTGTAGTATTGTTTCTTGGCTTTAAGTCACATATTAAGCAATAATTGATCTACAGCTAATATATTTGTGTTATTGCTGGAATTGTTCATAGCTTATAAAATGGCAGGCCAAATGTGCAAAAACTAATCAGATGCTTCAGAAAACAACTGTTTTATTTTATCATCACCCTATTTGAAAAGCATATAGACAAAAAAAAAGTTCCTTTTAAGCCTTAAGACAGAAAACATTTGTTTATGAACTCATATTCCTTTCTTTGAAAATATCATCTAGAAACAAAATAAATATAACTTTTAAAATACATTTTTAATGCTACATTTAAACTTTTAGAAAAAAAAATACAGATGTGGTTTAGAAATAAATTTTCATTATTTTTATGTTTATTCCACTGAATATTTTGAATCTCAGAACACTAAAAGTCACCTGAATGTTAAAAAAAAAGAAGAAGAAGAAGAAAATCTCTATTTTAATTCAAGCATAATTTTTCTACTTTTGTTTAAAATTTTGCAAAATCCTCCCATAACCTTAACTTGCGTTGGTCCCCAAGCACTGATTCTTCTCCATTACCTCAGGGTTTGACTTGGTGCCCAGTTAGAAATGATGATTATACTGAAGCTTCATCATTTATTTTGGTAATTACTTACATCTGCTTGTTTAGTTAGACGGTTCTCCCTGTCTTATTTGTTTTGTATATACTGCCGAAGATACGATAAATTATCTTAGACTTCGCTACTTTATTAGGGGAATAATATTACATGTTATAAATATATCAAAATTAGGCAGAATTAACACTTTATATGAATAATTTGCAGGCGTAATGACATGTAAATTCAGGTATTCTCAACATTTTATTTAAAATTAAACATTGGAAAATGATTGTTTAAAACTTTCTCACTTGACTATTGCCAGTCATAATAAAAAATGAAAAAGCAAATCATTTTCAATGAAGAAGAAAATAACATTAATTTGAGGATGCAAAGCAAATTTCTATAGTGGTAGTGTGGGGGTGTGCCTTTGAGTTTGCATTTGTCTCCCTATATACTTTTAAGCTGATATTGATAGCAGTAACAGATGAGTGTTACTGGTAGTGGGAGCTCCTTATGTGGAGCATGCGCAGTAAGAAAAAAAAAAGAACTTGTCAACACAGGGAAAATCCATCTGAGTTCAGCATGGAGCAGGAAAGTACTTTGGAAATGTAAGTTTAAATAAATATATATATATATATATATATATATATATATATATATATATATATATTTATACTGTGAAGGAATTTACTGAGTTTATCTTTAATTCTTACACCTCTGTTAGGTTTCTCTGAAATTCATTATATTTCATAGGATCATTATCTATAGTATTGAGTTTTAAATGTTATAGTAATCCCTTTTAAATATCATAAATATTTATTCATAAATGTGTGAACAACCCTCTGACAGAGTTTATTAATTTCAAAAGTTACTTGTTAGTGCAATCAATCTCACAGATTCTTCCTCCTTCTATTTGTCCTTCATAGTGATTTAATAAGAATTATTCTTTACATTTTATTTAAGATAGTTCTAGAAATGTCCCAGTACACTAGCTGATGTCAGAGAGAGGTGTTAAAATTAATATTCCTATGTTCGATATACCTATGTTATATTAGATATTTAATATCAAATTCAAGTAATGGAAAATTTCTCTTTTGTGTCATAATTTTGTAGTTTTATGTACATCACAGCTGAAAACATAAATTTGAACTAGCCCTATTTATGCATAGTATAATTTTTGTTTGTTTTAACATTTTGTTGTGATTTGAGTGAAAGTTTACAAAGAATATTGGTTTTCCATTCAACAATTCATATATATTTTGTTTCATGACATTGATAGCAATGCCCCCATTGTAATAGCAGTCTTCCCACTTTCTCCTTCTGTTTACTGTATCCATTCATCCTTGTTTCTGAACTTCTGTCTTCTGAGCTTTATTAAAAAGGCAAATTTTGCACTTTTGATTTCTTATGGTTGATTGTTCTAAAGAGTGCTTACCTCTTGTTATCATTGTTCACCTTTTAGACCTGTGTATATTGGTTGGCTGAAAGTTGAGCCACAAGAATGAGTTCTGTTCCAGAATTAAAAGGGAAAAATGGACACAGTCTTAGGGGTTCCATTAGATTCTACCAGACCAGTGAATTTGGACATTTTTATGATTTTGAGTTTTATTACACATTTTTCTCCTGCTATATCTAGGACTGTATCCAGGACAATAGATAAATCCACTATATCTATTGTGATCCCTTTCAGGGTGGTTGGCAGTGGTCTCATTGTTCTAGTCTCAGGGTCATGGAGGATGAGGTTTGCAGGGTCCACTAGTTCTTTGGACTAATTGTTCCATGTGTCTTTTATTTTCTTCACTCTTCTTTGCTTTGGACAAAGAAGACCAATAGTTGCACCTTAGATGGCCACTTTATAACTTTTAAGACCCATTTGCTTCTCAGCACAGTAAGATGTAAAAAGATTATCTTTGTGAACTTTTATGCCAATTGACTTAGCTATCCCAGGAGACTGTGGTCTTCATCCTCTAAGCCCAAATGACTCATTCCCTCAAGGTTATGGCTAAGAAGTTTTCATAATTTTGCACCCTGTTTACTATATATGTGGATATATTTATAGAACATACAGATATGTATGTAGAAATATTCTCTGCCAAATTTGCATGTGGTCATGAGTATAGTCTTTTTTGCCTACCCATGTATGTTAATTTTGCCTGTCTGCCTATCTATCCACTTATAGATTATTGTTGGTTATTACTTATATTGAAGCATTGTGTATGTAACAGTATTTTGCTTCAGAAGAAGTGATGAGACAAGTTGAAATAAAAAGGACAATTCATTGAGCAGAATCTGAAAGAATTATTCTACCAGCTTTCAAAAGCAACTGTGATATATGAGCATATGAACTTTAGAGACAAAATGAGCAGTGAATTCTGATGAAGATTTATTCCTGTGTTTTAGAAGGAACTAAAATCAATTAATGTTATTAATGGAGGTCTGGTAATGCTTAGAAACTATGAACGAAGATTCAGAAACAGCAAACACTGTTAGGCTAGGAATAGAAACTTAAGTTGAATTTTCATCCAGAGGAATTTTGCAATATAATTCCAAATAAAATTCCGTGATTAGTCAGGTGTAATTTAATAATAATTTAATTGCTGATGCTGCCTTGTTTCATTCATTCATTTCCTAATATAACTTGGTAAGATATATGGTTCAATATAACAAAAAAATAAAATAAAATATAGGTGATCTATTGAAAGGTAGGCCCTGACTTGTGTGTGCATTTTATGAGAAACTGCACATAATGACCATCTGTTTTGATTTTCTTTGTATATCTTATCATTAGTGTAATATGTACTACATACAGTATTGTAGCATGTAATTTGTTCATGTTATCATTCTCAGATGTTCATCTGTGAGTGTTCAAAGGTTGGATTTATCAAGATGCTGATAATACAAGGCAATAATGAAAACTAAAAAAGAAATGGTATTTGACTTATATCAGAAACAAATTATGACAGAGTCATCAGTATGGAACCTTGTCATAATTCAAAGCCTTCCTGTACTATATAAACCCCAGTTTTAGAAAATTCTTATTCTAGACTCCTCTGTATGGTAATAGATGGAAGAAAGGTAAATAGTTTTAATTACTTTTTTCCATAATGTATTCTTTCTACTTATAATAATTTTAAATTTCCACAGTAAGCCATTACAAAAAGTTACCCCAATAATTAATTACTAGCATAAAACAATAGCTATGTCTTATCTGTCATGATTCTGTGGGTTGGCTGGGTAGTCCTTAGGATCTTAACCAGGATCTGCTAATTTGAGCTGGCCTTCCTCAGGCTTCTGCAGTCAATTGCTAGGTTAACTGTATGCTGACTGGGTCTTAGCTTAATCTATTCAAATCTTCACATTGTCTTACATCTTCCAGGAGGGTAGCCCCATGTTCTCATGTGGGAGGCAGTAGTCTAGAGTTTTTGAACTGAAAAATTGTGAGTTTGGCCACATAGTTTAAACAAGTCAAGTGTTAGCCCACGTTACTTAAGAGATGGGAATAATACAACAATCTTTGATGGGGAAATCTGCAAAAATCCATTGCAAATCAACTTCCACCTTCTTCTGTATATTTCTAAGAAGTAAATCAGGCAAAGTGATTGTTCTGCCTAAACTCTTCCCCCACTGACTACTTGCTTATTAAATTGCTTATTAAAGCAGCAACTCAGTTTCAATAAACCCATGAAACCTGCTGTTTCCAATAAAATTCCACAAATATAACTGTCCTTGGAAATATTTCTTAGTCACATATTAATTTGAAAATTATGATATAAAAAATAAAAAAATAAATTAACAGTAAATGGTATATAGATTTCTCCTCCTTCAAAAACCATTGAAGTTTTTATTTTCCTACTATCCTTCCATGTAATTCTTATATCCCTTGCTTTAGAATTGGAACATACCATTTACTAAGATTGGCTAAGGTACTTGACTGCTAACCAGAAGACTGGTGGTTCAAACCCACCAGTCACTCCTCGGAAGGAAGATGGGGCAATCTACTTCCATAGTGATACTGCTTCGGAAACCAAAGGAGGGATCGCTATGAGTCAGGTCCGACTTGATGGCACATAACAACAATGACAACAAGGTTAATCTGTAGTTGTGTTATGCTATAAGTGGCCTGGAATATTTTCTTCTTGTTTCCTGTATCTTTACAAAAATATCTATCATGGGACACTACAATTACTGGGTTTTGCTGTGAAAATTTGATGAAAAAAATTAAGAGAAGCTAATGTTTAATGGTTATTTATATTAATTACATAATTTATTCTTTACAAAAACCTTATTATTTTTACCCCTATTTTACAGATACTTAAATGAAGGCGCAGTAGAGTATATCACAATTAAATTCATTTCTGATTGTTTTCTAATTATGTTGAAGTTGATTATTTTTAACAAACATAGGGAACGTTTCAAGGATAAAACAAATGGTGGCAGATCTGGTTATATTGCCCATTTTTTTGCTATTTTCCAAAACACCTATTTATAGTGAAATGTATAAGGTATTTTTAAATAGTATTTTGTTGTTGTTGTTGTAGTTTTGGTGAAAGTTCAATGAGCATATTATTTTTCCATTCCATAATTTATACCCATTTTGTTTTCTTACATTGGTTGAAATCCCCTTAATATAAAAGCACTCTTACATTACTCCTTGGGATCCCCATTACCGTTTGTCCTTCTTGTCCCTTCCTGCCTTCTAAGCTTTGTTTTGGGGTAAATGCTGACAAATGTGTCATATATGGTTGATGGCATTGAGAAGTACATTTCTCCCTGTTGTTATTCACTTTATAGGCCTGTCTATTTTTTGGCTGAAGTTGGATCCTGAGAGTGGGTTCAGTTCCAGGCTTGAAGAGTATCTAAGGGCAAAAGTCTCAGGCATACAACCAGTCTGGTCTTTTTTATATTTTTAAATTTTTTTCTACATTTTTTTCTTCACTCTCACTCTAGGACTTTCTATTATGACTCTAATCAGAGTCTTTGGGAGTGGTAGCAGGTTCTATCTAATTCTTTTTGGTCTCTAGGTAGTTCAGGTTGTGGTTCACATGGTCCATTAGTCCTTTGGACTAATTATTTTCTTAATTATTTTATTTTTCACTCTTCTTGGCTCTCAGTGGAGATAGACCAAGAGTTGCAATTCAGATGGCCATTCACAAGGATTTTTTTTTAACTTTTTATTTTGATTTGGGTGAATGTTTACAGAGAAAATCAGTTTTCCATTCAACAGTTCACACACATTTCCTTTCATGACATTTATTAAAGTCCCTTCAATGTAACATCATTCATCCTGCTTACTCCCTGTGTTTCTCATTTCCATTCCTCCTTCTCTCTTAACCTTCCTGCCTTCTAAACTTTGTCCTTGGGCAAATGGTACCCTTTTTGATCTTGAATGATTGTTCTGAGCAGTGTGTACCTTCCTAGAGTTATTGTTTACTTTGTAGACCTGTCTATTTGACTGAAAATTGAGCTATGGGAGTGACTTAAGTTCTAGGTCTAAAGAGTAAACAATGTCCATAGTCTCTGGGGTTCTATTAATCTCTTCTATCTGACCATTAAGACTGGTCACATTTGTTATTACTATTTTTGTTGTTGTTGTTTTACTCCACATTTTTCTCCCACTCTATCTGAAAATGTCATCCTTTTCAGATCAATTGGTAGTGGTAGATGGGTACCATCTAATTCTAGTTTGAGGGCCATGGAGGCTGAAATTCATGTGGTCCATTAGTCCTTTGGACTACTTGTTTCTATGTGCCTTTGATTTTCTTCAGTCTTCTTTGCTCTGGACAGGAAGAGGCCAATGATTGCACTTACATCACTGTTCATAAGCTTTCAAGAGCCTAGTTGCTACTCACAGAAGTAGGATATAGAACGTTGTCTTTTGGGTTATTTATGCCAGTTAATATAGTTGTCCCCCAAGACTGTGGTGGTCCTATGTTCCCAAGCCCAATGAGTCATTCCCTCAGGTGTTCAGTTATAACTAAGAAGTTTTCATATATTGTCTCCTGTTTTCTCTCCTCTATACATAGATATATTTAGTGCATAATCAAATATATGTAGAGAAATAAGCTCTGCCAAACATATATTTATATGTAGGTATTTTCCCATTCATCTTCCTACATTTGTTGAGCTTACATGTTTATATGAACGTACTCATATGTGTTATTTGTTGTTATTATTATTGCAGGATTGTGTGTACAGTAGTATTTAACTTTGTTGTCTTTTACTCTTGTGCATTTCCTAGTGATTTCCCTTGTCATTTGTCATGTTGTGTTGCATTCTTCCTTATTGTATATTGCCTTTCCCTTCTTCTTCATTACTGCGTGTCTAATCTCTAGTAAGGAGCTATGGTGGCGTAGTGCCTAAGGCACTTGACTGTTAACCAGAAGGCTGGCAGTTCAAACCCACCAGCCACTCCTCGGAAGGAAGATGGGGCAATCTACTTCCGTAGTGATGCCTCCTCGGAAACTCAAGGAGGGGTCGCTATGAGTCAGGTTCGACTCGATGGGACATAACAACAAAACAAGTGAGATTGTTGAATCATGTGCTCCTTAAGGAGCAATCCTATAGGACAGAATAAACTTTATGGAAGCTGACTACCTCATCTCTCTCCTGTGTGGGCACTGGTGAGTTCATTCAAACGAGTGACATTTTGGTTAGAGCCGAATGCTTTAACAATTACACCACCAGTTCTTGTCATATGCTTGATCATTCTGTTTCCTGTTTCCAACTTACAACACAGCAGTATCTACAATTGTCCATGTCTGTTCCAATGATTTAAAAAAAAAAAAAAAAAAATTGAATTTTTCTGGCTTATGTGAAGTGAGCAGTGTCAAGTAGCAGTTATTATTCACCTGGGAACTTTAGGCCTTTCCCCAGTTAGTGTAGGTTTGTAAAATAGTAAGACCATCAGTTTTTGAGTTCTACTTTTGTTTGCTAATTTAACTAACAAAAATGGAAAGAGGAAAATTTAGGAGCGATATAGAATGAGAGTGAAAACTTATGTTGAGGGAAACTGTGAAACTTGAATAATGCTTATTGCCTTGAATTTCTGAAATGTTGGTCAATGTTAATAAATAGTTTTAAATTTGAGTCATGCCTTTGTAATTGTAAGCATGTGGTTCTTTTCCCAGGTTGTCTTCACTTATAGCATGTTATAACTCCTTCGGTTACCTGAATTCCCACCCTAGCACTATTTCCATGAACACATATTATAATAATATAACCAAGAATAAAGGTTTGCTACTACTTCTTTTATGACTGATATTAAAGAAACCTATTTCCATTGAGTAGATTTCAAGTATGGCGATCACCATGTGTTGCAGAATGTAATTGTTTGATAGAGTTCTCTTGGCTATGATCTTTACTGAAGCAGATCACTAGGCCTTTATTTCATGATGCTGCCGGTAGGCTTGAAATACCAATATTTAGGTTGGTAAATGAGCACCAACCTTCTGTTCTACACAGTAATCTCTCATGAATGACATTAATGAATCATGTTTACTTTCAGAACGATAGAGGAATGTGTAAAACGAGTGGGCAAGAAAGTATTGTACTCTACTTGTATCAATTTATGAGAACTATTAATTAAATTTATAGGAATTTTGTGTATAATTTTTTTTTTTCTTTCAGTTCTCTAGTACTGCTATAACAGAAAAACCACCAGTGGGTGGCTTCAAAAAAAAGGAATTTATTCTCTTACACTTTAGGAGACTAGAAGTCCAAGTTCAGAGTGCTGGCTCTAGAGACTGTGTGGAAGTCCCTTGACCATGAGTTTGAGCTTTACCTCTTGTACCAGGCTGATTGGAGTAAGCAGGAGGCTTCTCCTAACTCATACAGCTGCTAGATACTGAGTCTGATGAACCCAAAGTCAACAGGTAGAATGACACAATCCCTGTATCTGCAGGTAATATGGCAGGCCAATTGTTCAAGTCCAGGAACTGGAGATGAAGACTTGGCCAAATGCAGGATCCAAAATGTGCCAGAAAACTAGGGATCTTTCCCAAAGTTTCTGGATACATACTGGAAGCAGGCCACACTCCAGTGGCAACTCCTCTTCCACTGATTAAAGTCTCATAGCAGATTCCACTTTGGAGTTGATTACACCACATCCAATCTCATCATGAGGAATAACTATATCTAGCTGGCCACATAACTCAAAATCATGGCCCAGCCTAGTTGACAACTTTAACTACCTCATTATTAGGGGGTCATTAAACTCACTATGTTTACCTTGAAAAGATAGTTAAAATTGTAAAAATAGTGGGCAGGATTGCTTTGGAGCCTGTTTATACAAATTTGTGAGAACTCATTTTTAAATTTCCAGGAATTTTGTAAATTTGTGTTAAACATAGCCATTATCAGAAATTTAATTACATGAATTACAAATATAATATATTATAGCAAACGTAATAAACATTAACAGTTCATCACTTTCTGATTATTTTATGAAATTTTGCTACTTACCCTCTCTAGATTATTTACATCTATTATAACTATATTTTAAAAGTACTCTATAATGCTATATTATTGCACATCTCTTTAAAATACCATGTTCATTGATGTCCCCTTGGTGGAAGGAACCATCAAGATCTTTTAAAAAAAAATTCTCATTGTCTCTCCATGAAGACTTTCCTTCACCTCTTTTATACCCTTGATATGTCATTTAATTCATCCAACTAGTTCTTAGCAACCAATTTTGAAGTATCTGTTATAGATATTAATATATGAAAAAGAAATAAATATATTTCTGCCAAAGAAGACACCACATATGTTCTTCATCATGAATTGCTTGAAATATAAGTAGACCTGGTTTTCAAAAATTGTTGACCTGGAATGAAATCAGCATAATACAGTTGTCTCTAAATTGAAATGGAATGAACTTCATATTCTCTTCATTTTCAGATTTGATGGAAGTAAATGATATAGAAAGAGTGTTAAGCAAATACTTCATCCTTTTCTTCACCAGTGTATCAAATTTACCAAACAAATATTCTCAGCAAGGGGTTGGCTTTAAGTATCTATTTTGTTTAAATCACAGAATCTCCTACCCTGTCTGAATGTTGTAATGTTTATCTAACATGCTTTCAGAAAATTGGCTAAATCTCATGATGGTTTCTAATAAGGAAGTTCTGCTAGTCTCATTTATGGAAGTTTGCTTTTCTTAGAATACCAAATGGAATGATTTTTTTTGACAAGGTTAGTGAAGAGCTGTTACATTATAAGCATAGGGAAAATTTAATTTTCATTTCTTATACTATCAAGGAACATGTCCAAAAAGCTGTTCATAGAAAGAGACAGATTTTGCTTGATTTAATGTGACCACATGAAAATATTGTTGAAATTAGTATGATAAACCTCTCAGATTATGTAAAATTATTAAATATGGCCAAGTAAATTGGCTTATTCATAGGTTGGGAAATCTTACTTCCATAGTGATAACTGCCTCGGAAACCCAAGGAGGGGTCACTACGAGCCAGGGCTGACTCGACGGCACATAACAACAACAACAACAACAAAATATATATGCATACAAATGGGCATATATGCACACACATACCCATAGTTTAAATAGATTTAAAAAAAAGTTTATACTCTTTGATTTTTCATGTTTATATTGCTGTTGTTGTTGTTAGCTGCATTCTGATCTAGTTGAGTCAGTTCCAACTCATGATAACCCTGAGCTCTACAGAAAGAACTGCTGACCATGTTGATGTTATTAGAAGGGGATACTATGATAAATAGCTTATCAAAAATATTATTAAGTATCTTGATTATAACACTCCCATATATCTACTTGTGTTTATGTGTGTGTATTGTGGGTGCATGTGTTGTTCATTAGTAGAAAATCATGTATTTTATACATTTGCTAAAGGCTACATAATATAACCTTATAATGAAAGTGAAATTTTAATGGCAGCTTCTCCAAAAAGAGGATCTAATCTTAAGAAAAAGAAATATGTATTTATATGCTATTGTAAAACTTAATGCTTCATAACAGAAAAATTAGCCTGATAGTAAGAATTGTTTTTTTCCCTCTGTTCAAAAATAGCAACTGCATATCTAGTTGGGAAATGGGCTGGCCTACTTTTGATAATTATCTGGAATGTGAGTTTCAAAGACTGCAAACTCAGACAAATAAAAAAAAATACATTGTGAGTGGTAAACTATGGTTAATATTGAGTTTGGTTGTGTAATGGTTGCTGTTTGTTGGCCAATGAAGAGCTACATAGTGAACCAGATTTGTGCAGAAATAGTTTGTCACTTATATTTCAAAGACAAGGCTACAGAAGTAAGTTAAAGTGTATCTTTAATTCAAAGTTGAAATAGAGGTATTTGGATGACAAGGCATTTCTCAAAGAGTTATTTATACCAGTCACTTTGCCCTCTAATTTAGTATCTGATAGGAAAACTTCATCAACATAAATATGGGCAGGCAGAATGACTGATGTAGCGGATTATTCATACAAAATGTAGTAACAAAAAGATCTCTTCTTAATTAGGAGTTATCTATAGAACTCTGGTTGTGCAGAGGGTAAGGCATTTGGCTGCTAATGTGAAGATTGGTGGTTTTTTTTCTAATCCAGTGGTTGCTCTGTGGGTAGAAGATGAGGCAATCTGCTTACAAAAAGATGTTTAGCCTTGGAAACTGTTCTGGTTACTTAGTACCACTCTGACAAGAATATGCCACAAATGGGATGGCCTTAACAAACAGGAGTTCATTCGCTTACAGTTTGGAAGCTTTAAGTCCAAGTTCAAAGTGCTGGGCTCCAGGGGCTATGTGAAAGCCCCTCAACTTTGGGGTCCAGCTCTGCCTCCTGCTTCTGGCCCACTGGAGCTAGAGGCATTTCTTCACTTAGACAGCTGCTGGCTGCTGAGGCTGAGAAGCCCAAGGTTGAAAAGTAAAAAGGCACAGGTATCAAACCACATGGCCGGCCATTAATTCAAGTTCATTGTAAGTCCCAAGGTCGGCAGAGCATGGCAGGCTGCTGAACAACGACATGGCTACATACAGGGTCCAAGCAAGCATGCATATGCTAGAGACCATTCCCTAAGGCTTCTGCTTATATACAGGAAGCAGACCACATTCCCTAAGGCAGCTACTCAGCTGCTCATGGTAGATTCCACCATGGAGTTGATTACCAGTCTCATCATAGGGAATGCTACATCCAGCTCCCCATCCACTCAACCAAGGCCAGCCAAGTTGACACACAAACGTAACCACCACAGAAACCCTGTGTGCAGGATACTGTTAACTTGGAATTCACTTGATGGCAGTGGAAGACCAAATCAATATGTAAATAGATAATTTGGGAAAAGCAAATTGTAATGTTTTATACTGCTGTATAAAGAAGAAGGAGTCCTTGTGGGGCAGTGGATAAGCACTCTAACGCTAATGGAAATGTCAGTGGTTTCAACCCACCAGCTGCTTTATAGGATAAAGATGTGACAATCTGCTTCCAAAAAAGATTACAGCCTTATAAACCCTACGGGACAGATCTACTGGAGCTCTGGTGGCATAGTGCCTAAGGCATTTGACTGCTAGCCAGAAAGCTGATGGTTCAGACCCACTAGCCCCTCCATGGAAGGAAACCTGTGCAATCTACTTTTGTAAAGATTTACTAGCTCAGAAACCCAAAGAAGGTCTCTATGAATCAGAGTCAACTCAATGGCAGTGAGTTTTTTTTTTTTTTTTTAATAGTGTCACTATGGGTTGGGATCAACATGACACCAGTGAGTTTCTTTTTTGGGGGAAGCTGGTATAAAAAAGATGGAATATGTAGATTTCTATAAAAATAGAGCAAATTAGTTGTGATGTTGGTTTATGGATCCCTTTTTAAAAAATGTGATTTAACAGAAACATCATCAAATAAAACATTCAGAAGGTTAACAAACACATGAAGGAATGCACATAACTATTATCCATTAGAGACATGCAAATTAAAACAATGAGATATCATTTCACTCAAGCATTAAATGAAAAATTAAAAAAAATTAGAAAATGCCAAATGCTGGCAAGGCTGTGGATAGACTGGAACCCTCATACATAATTGGTGGCACTGTAAAATGTTGTAACCACTGTGAAAAATTATGTGATGCTTCTTTCAAAAATTGGAAATAGAAATTCCATATAATATAGCATTCGTAATAATAGGTATGTATTCTATAGAAACAAGAGCCATGACTTGATCAGATACATGCATATCCATGTTTATTGCAGCATTATTCATGATAGGAAAGAGATGGAAACAACCTAAGTGGCCATCAGTGGATGAATGGATAAATAAACTATGATACTTGCACACAGTTGGGTACTACATAACATTAAAGAATAATGATGAATCTGGAAAACACCTCAAAACAGGATTGAACCAGGAGGATATCATGCTGAGTAAAATTAGTGACTCACAAAAGATATTGTACGAGACCACTATTATAAAAAGGCAAAATAAGATTTACATACAGAAAGAAACATTTTATGATGCTTAAAAGGGGTGGGAGGAGAGGAACAGTAAATCACTATCTAGAGGGTAGATATATATTAACTGGGGTGAAGGGAAATGCAAGATACAATAAGAGAATGGTAAACACAATGAGGAAGTAGAAAGAGTGCTGCTACATTATGAGGATTTAAATCAATGCCACACAACAAAATGTGTGTGAATTGTTGAGTGGAAAATGAATTTGCTCTGTAAACTTTCACCCCATCACAGTAAAAAGTGTATGTGTGTGTGTGTGTGTGTGTATACACACACACATCTATATGGTAGATATATGTGTGTGAGCTCTGGTAGCATAGTGCTTAAGGCAGTTGACTGCTAACCAGAAGGCTGTCGGTTCAAACCCACCAGCCACTCTTCGGAAGGAAGTTTGGGCAATCTACTTCTGTAGTGATACCACCTCAGAAACCCAAGGAGAGGTCACTATGAGTCAGGTTTGACTCGACGCAACATAACAACAACAACAACATACATATATATATGATGTATATATATGTTGTTGTTGTTGTCATTGTGTTCTGAACCTAAAGAAAATTAAAACAAGACTACAAGAGCCAAAATACAATGTTTATTATATCCCACTTGAAATTAGAGACCATCTGAAGGGTGGATTTGAACACCAGGGATCAAAGACAGACGAGTTGTTGGATGACATCAACAACATCATATATGAAGAAAACAAAAGATCCTTAAAAAGACAGGAAAGGAAGAAAAGACCAAAATGGATGTCAGAAGAGACTCTGAAACTTGCTCTTGAATGGAGGATAACTAAAATGAATGGAAAAAAATGCTGAAATAAAAGAACTGAACAGATTTCAAAGGGCAGTTCGAGACAAAAAAGTAAATTAATGTATGAAATGTGCAAAGACCTGGAATTAGAAAAAACAAAAGGGAAGAACACGCTCAACATTTTTTAAGCTGAAAGAACTGAAGAAAGAATTCAAGCCTCAAATTCATTATTGAAGGATGCTATGGGCAAAATTCCCTGGAGAAGGATGTCATGCTTGGTAAGGTGGAGGGTCGATGAAAGAGGGGAAGGCCCTCAATGAGGTGGATTGACGTGGTGGTAGTGATGGGCTCAAGTGTAGCAAGAATCATGGAGCTGGCTCAGTACTGGGCAGTGTTTCATTTTGCTGTGCATAGGGTCACTATGAGTCGGAGGCAACTCGATGTCACCTAACAACAACAGCAACAACAACATGGGCAAAATATTGAATGATTCAGAAGCATCAAAAGATGGAAGGAATGCACAGAGACACCATACCAAAAATAACTGGTTGATGTCCAACTATTTCAGGAGGTAGCATAGGAATAAGAATCAATGGTATGGAAGAAAGAATCAGCTCAAACTGCACTGAAGGAATTGGCAAATAACATGGCTTCAGGATTAAACAGAATACTCTTTGAGATGTTTCAGCAAGTGGATGCTGGCCTGGAGGTGCTTACTAATTTATGTCAAGAAATTTGGAAGACAACTATCTCGCCAAAAGATGAGAAGCATTTGATATTTGCACACATGCCAAAGAAAGGTGATTCTACAAAATGTGGAAATTATAAAACAATGTCACAAACAAGTATAATCTTGCTGAAGATAACCCAAAAGTGCTTGCTTTGGGCAGTATTGACTTATTTACAATGTTCAGTCTTCCTTCCCATCCATGAGCATGGGATACCACTTTGAACATTTGTGACTGACCCAAGCAAGCTATAGAATTTTCACTAGTCTCATATGCATGAGAAAAGTGAACAATGAATAAGGAAAAATGAAGAAGAATAGAAGCATTTGAATTTTGGTGTTGGTGAAGACTACTGAAAATACCATGGACCGTCAGAAGAATGAACAAATCTGTCTTGGAAGAAAGGCAGGTGGAATATTCCTTGGAAGCAAGAATGTCTAGACTCTGTTTCTCATACTTTTGTCATGTTGTCAGGAGAGACCGTCCCTGGAGAAGGATATCATGCTTGGTCAATAGATGATCAAGGGAAGAAGAGAAGACTCTCAATGAGATAGATTGCCAAGTGGTTTCAGCAATTGTCTTAAACTAGCAATGGATGTGAGGATTATATTGGACTGGGCAGTGTTTCATTCTGTTATACATGGGGTCACAGTGACTGAGAAACAACTTGATTGCAACAACAAAACTCAGAAGGTTGGAAGGGATAGGAAAGAAGGATCAATGGAAAGGGTACATACATGGAGGAAGTGGGAAGAGTGCTGTTACCTTTTGGGAATTGCAGTCAACGTTATGACACAAAATGTATATGATTGCTGATGGAAATACAATTTGTTGTGTAAACTTTCACATAAATCACAATAAAAAGTAACAGAAATTAAAATTTATCATGTCTCCCTTCAGTCCACACAAGACATAATTCAATCTTTTTTTGTTTGTCTGTAATTGTTACTGTGACTAAGTTAGGTCTAAAAACCAAAACCAAAACCAAACTCCCTGCTTTTGAGTCAGATCTGACTCATAGCGAACACTCCTTGGATTTCCAAGGCAATGTCCCTGCAGAGTAGATTTTTCAATCTTCCGATGAGTGGCTGGTTGGTTTGAACCACCAGCCTTCTGGTTATCAGTCAAATGCCTGAGGCACAATGCCACCAGAGCTCCCAAGTCAGGTCCAGCGTACTCATAATTAAGGTAACAGCTTTCTAAAATTGTTGAAATAAAAGATTACAATGAAATAGTCATGAAAAAAAAAAAAAAAAAAAAAAAAAG
>NW_006922024.1:1220771-1243745 GCF_000298275.1 Orycteropus afer afer | reverse complement strand
TGGTCAATGACATGAGACAAAATATATGTGAACTGCTGTATGAAAAGTGAATTTACTCTGTAAATCTTCACCCAAATCCTAAAATATCTATATCTATATCTATCTATCTATCTATCTATCTAGATAAATGAAATCTATGTAGTAAAGAAAATAATTATTACTGTGCAAAATCAATTAAGAGCTCTATTTGAAGCAATAAAAAAATCAGAAGAAAATCTTAAAGGGATTAAAAAAAATTTCTGGAATATATATGGAGAACAAAGGCATACAAGTAGTGGTTAAGAATGCCTGGAAACCAATGCAATAAATTCCACTAACTGATATTAATAACAAGTCCAACTGATATTATTAAAGTTTAAATTGCTTACTTAATTTTGTTTTTGCTATTCAGTCAATTTTGACTCATAGTGACCCTAGTGTGAGGAAGTGAACTGTTTGTTCTATGGTGCTTTTAATGCTATCACTTTCAGAATATCTACAGGTCTTCTGAGGTTCCTCTGAGTCAGTTTGAACAGACACTCTTTTAGTTAGTAATTCAGTGCTTATAGTGTTTTAGGTATTAGTTCAGTGCTTAACCGTTAGCACCATGCAATGAATTCTGCTTATTAAATAGCCATCATCAATTTTACAGGTATAGTTTTTAAAATACTTGCCTGTCAAATTGTTGTGTTGTGGTGGCTTGTATGTTGCTGTGAGGCTGAAGGCTATGCGACCAGTATTTCAAATACCAGCAGGGTTATCCATGGTGGACAGGTTACAGAGGAGCTTCCAGACTAAGACAGACTTGGAAAACAGACTCTTCCAGGCTTAGACAATTCTCAAAGAATTGGCCAGTAAAAACCTTATGAAGAGCAGTGAAACACTGTCTGATATATTGGTGGAAAACTTTATGAATAGCCATGAATCTTTATCTGATACAGCGCAAGAAGATGAACCACTCAGATCACAACGCACTCAAATTATGGCTGGAGAAGAACTGCCTCCTCAAAGTAGAGCCAACCTTAATGATGGGAATGAAGTAAAACTTTTGGGACCTCTATTTCGTGGTGTAGTGCCTAAGACATTTGACTGCTAACCGGAAGGCTAGTGGTTCAAACCCACCAGACACTCCTTGGTAGGAAGGTTGGACAATTTACTTCTGTAGTGATACCGACTCAGAATCCCAGGAAGGGGTCACTATGAGTCAGATCTGACTTGACAGCAGTGAGCTTGGTTTTTTTTTTTTTTTTTTTTTGATTTGCTGATGTGGCAGGAACTTGGGATGAGAAGAAACAGGTGCAAACATCCATTAATAATCAGAACATGGAATGTACGAAGTATGAATCTAGGAATATTGGAAGTTGTCAAAAGTGAAATGGAACGCATAAAGATCATCAATATCCTAGGCATGAGGGAACTGAAATGGACTGCTTTGGGCCATTTTGAATCAGACAACCATATGATCTACCATGCCAACAATGCCAAATTGAAGAGGAATGGTGTGGCATTAATAGTTACACAGAATGTTTCAAGATCTATCCTGAAGTATAGCGCTGTCAGTAACATCCATATGCCTACAAGGAAGACCAGTTAATACTACTATTATTCAGATTTACACATGAGCCACCAAAACCAAAAATGAGGAAACTGTAGATTTTTACCAATTTCTGCAATCTGAAATTGACCAAACATGCAATCATGATGTGTTAATTATCACTGGTGATTGGAATGCAAACATTGGAAAGAAAGAAAAATCTCTGGCAGTTGGAAAATATGGCCTTGGTGATAAAAAAGGCTGGAGATCACATGATAGAATTTTGCAAGACTAATGACTCATTCCTCGGAAATGTCTTTTTCCAACAACACAAACAATGGCTGCACATGTGGACTTCACCAAATGGAGTACACAGGAATCAAATTGACTACAGCTGTGAAAAGAGGTGATGAAGAATCAGCAGTCAAGGCATGAGGTGATGTATTGCACTAGACAAATCTGCTGCAAAAGACCTTGTTCAAGTGCTGAAGAGCAAAGATGTCTCCATGAAGACAAAGGTACACCTAACCTAAGCCATGGTAGTTTCAGTTGCCTTATATGCATGTGAGAGCCAGACAATGAGTAAGGAAGACCTAAGAAGAGTTGATGCTTTTGAGTTATGGTGTTGGTGGAGAGTACCATGGACTGCGAGAAAAACAATTCAATCTGTCCTGGAAGAAATGCAGCCAGAATGCTCCTTGAAAATGAGAATGACCAGATTTCATCTGATGTACTTTGGTCATGTTGTCAGAAAGAACCATTCCCTGGAGAAGGATATCATTCTTGGTGAAGTGGAGGGTCAGCAAAGAAGGGGAAGCCCCCCAATTAGATGGATTGACACCATGGCTCCAATGAAGGACTTAGGTATAGCAAGGATTTTGAGGCTGGCACAGGATTGGACAGTGTTTTGTTCTGTTGTGCATAAGGTCAGTATGAATCTGAGCTGATTCAATGGCCCCTAACAACAACACAACAGCAACATGTTTTTAAAATGTGTAAAAATTGATATATGTGTATTTTTGACAAGTTTATTGATCATATACCTCTTCACAATAGCACAATGTCTTTGAAAATTACTAGAGAAAAAAAAAAATAAGGCCATATCTATATAGTCTCTCTCTCTCTCTCTTTTTTTTTTTTTTTCCTAATTGTGATTTGGGTGAAAATTTACAGAGCAAATTCAGTTTCCATACAACAGTTGACATACACTTTGTCTCATGACATTGACTACAATTTATGCCAATACAACAGCTCCCCTCCCACTTCCTTGAGAGTTATCTCTTCCCTTTGTCCATCCCTCCATGTACTCCTGCCCCCTGAGCTGTCTCCCTGTGCATAAACAGCCCTTTTTTCTCCCATGATTGATCTCTCAGTGAGTGTATCTACCTCAGGTAAATGTTTAACTCATATGCCTGTCTTTTGTTGAGCTGGAAGCCACAGGTGTGGGTTCAATTCCAGACCTGGAGGGCAGCTTGGTAGTCTCAGGCGTTCCACCAGGCTCTATCAGACCAGCAAAACTGACCCCCCTTTTTTTCCCCAGATGATTTTGAGTTTTTTTCCACATTGTTCTCCCTCTCTATCCAGGATCTCCTACATAGATAGCGCTCTGAGTGGTTGTTAATGGTAGCTGGGCACCATCTAGTTCTTCTGGTCTCATAGTCATATAGGCTGTGGATCACATGGTGTACCAGTCACTAGGACTAATTGTTTCCATGAATCTTTGGTTTTCTTCATTCTTCCTTGGTGTGGATGAGGAGAGATCCATCATTGCATCTAGATAGATGGCTGCTTGCAAGCTCTTAAGATCCCAGTTGCTACCCACCAAAGTAGGATATGAAACAATGTTTTGTGTAGTATGTTATGCCAATTGAGCTTGATGTCCCCTGCGTATAGTCTATCTCTTACAAACATCTTATTCATTTTTTTTTTTTTAATTGGAGCAAATAAAAGGAGATTGAAGTAATGATGCAATTAGTTGTTCCATTTCTTAAGTTGCCTATGAATAAATTATGTACACCATGGAAAATTCAGTGTAAGAAATAATCTTAATCAAAGGTAAAAATCATTTTATGAAGAATTTGCAATTTTTGCAAGAAACAAGTTGAAGTTTCTAGTGGTAGTGATAGGTAAAGTAAAGTACATTTTGGACTTAGAAAATAGTCATTTAACAAGAAAAAAAAATAACTTTTCCTGATTGTTTCATGATTTAATGCAGTTTCATTTAATACAATTAGGAATGAAGAAAAAGTATGTTTTGAAGAAGGAACATATTATATTAGACCTGGACCTGTTATTCAGAATTGTTAAAAAGCTTTAAATAAGGAGGAATTTGAAGACAAATATGTGAAAATGAATGATATAGGAAGATTAATATAGTGTATTTTAAATAAAAGAGTCTAGTATGAAATTTCATTTGGTTTGTGCAGTATGTTTTTTTCTTTTTCCTCTTTAACAGTGATAACCTTATAATTTGCTGTCTTCTAATGTTTTGGGAAAAAAATAAAGAATTGGAGAGATCATACAAAAGTTATCTTGTTCACTACAGATAAATATTTTTGACAGGATTTTGTTAGACTTATTAATAACGCAATTTTTAATGGAAGAAAATTATATTAAAGGACATTTAATCAGTATTGGTAGTCGTCAAGATTTTGAATGCAGAACCTTATGTCTCAAATTCTTCTCTGATTATAAAAAATAATGCTTCTTATAACATTTTTACTAACATGAAAGCTCAACATAATGTAGTAAAAATAGCTATGTATAATTATAACTATCCCTATTAGTAATTAGGAGCTCCGGTAGCATAGTGGCTAAGGCACTTGACTGCTCACCAGAAGGCTGGCGGTTCAAACCCACCAGCTACTCCTCAGAAGAAAGGTTGGGCAATCCTACTTCCGTAGTGATACTGCCTCGAAAACCCAAGGAAGGGTCACTATGAGTCGGGGCTGACTCGACGGCAAACAACAACAACAACAATTAATGATTATCTTTGAAACATTATCAATTTGTAAGTATGATTATATTGACTTAATTTAAATTTTTAATAACATTAAATGGAATTCAAGTAGAAGAATTTTAATTCAATTTTGTTACTCTGTGTTTCCATGTTAGCCTCTATGTATATTATATAATTGTTATGGTATTTTAAAAATTAACTTATTAAATAAAAACTAATATACATCTTAAAAGATGTATATTAGTGGAATATTAAAAATGATAATATGCCAAGATTTTATGTATATTTTAGTTCTTATTTACACAGATTTTCCATATAAATATAATAATGTTTAGTGAAGCTATGAGTTTCAGGTATAAAGGAATTATTCTGGAATATATTATAAAAGAACAATATAGTCTTAATTTTAGTGTGACATTTCATAGAGTTTTTGCTTGCTCTGTGATCCATATAGCCATATGGAAAATTTTATTATATCAGAATTATAAAAAAGGACAATTTATTTAGTCCTGTGTTCATAACTTTGAAAATCTAGCTGACAGCACACCTCTTATTTGACCCTTGGGGGAAATGGCAGGGGTTATGAGAGAGACAGAGATATCACCATCCAATAGCTATGTCTAGAAGCAATGTCAGATTAGTAAAATTGTGCATATTAATTGGTCTTTGTGCTTCAGTCTTTTAAAAATTATATATTAATTTATAGTCTATGTAGAATAATTCCAAACTCTGTTTTCTAATCAGAGATGTGTCAAGTATTACAATTCCATGTGTAGTTACGTAGAAGACACTACTCGTAAATCAATGCTGTGTGAAAATAGTACATCTATTCAATTTTATATTTAGGTTTAATTAAAAAGATTTTGACTTAAAATAATATCCCCCCTCCAAAAAAAAAAAACAAAAAACAAAAAACCTCACTGCCATCCAGTTATTTCTGACTCATACTGGCACCTGTAGGTTTTCCAAGGCTGTAAATCTTTACGGAAGCAGATAGCCTCATCTTCTGCCAAGCGGCTAGTAGATTTGAACCAATGACTTTTGGTTAGTAGCTACATGCCTTAACCACTACACCATCAGAGGTCACTAAAATAGTAAAAGTAATAAAAATTAAAACTTAAAATATAATTTCAGGATTAATTTTAAAACACATTATATCCAACAGTAATTTTATACATGTTTTTTTCTTTCTTTCTCTCCTTGATAACTATTTCATATCTTATCATTCATTCATTTATTTGGCATATTTGACTTATATCTAAGGTACAGAAGTCAATACCAAAATCAGTAATCAAAAAAGAAAAAAAAAAAAAAAACTCACTGCCATCAAATTGATTTCGACTCATGACTCGTGACGGCCCACTTTGTGTTTCTGAGACAGTAAATCTTTACAGAAGTAGATTGTGCCATCTTCCTTCTGCAGAGCGGCTGGTAGGTTTGAACTGCCAACCTTCTAATTAGCAGTCAAAGACCTTAGGCACCACCACCCCACCAGCGCTCCTTTAAGTCACTAATAGAGAGCATGTAGTTATCCAGATATCTAATTTAATATATTAGTTTTGTATTTGTGTTGTAACAATTAGCTTAACAACAGCATAAATTTATTATTTTACCATTCTGGAAGTCAGAATTTTGAAATGAATCTTACCAGCTTAAAATCAAAGTATCAACATGTGTTCCTTCCACAGGTTATAATGGAGAATCTTTATTTTTTTCCAGCTTCTAAAACTCTCCTTGCTCCCTTAAAATGATCTCTGGTGATGCTGTGGTTAAAGCGTTGTGATGCTAACCAAAAGACTGGTAGTTCAAACCCACCTGCCACTCTGCAAGAGAAAGATTAGGAAGTCTGCTTTCATATAAACAGCCTTGGTTACCCTGTGATAGAGTCACTGTGAGTTAGAATTGATGACAGTGGGATAGACCCTGACATTTCTTTGCTCATGATCCCTTTTTCTATCTTCAAACCTGACTGTGTAGTATCTTCAAATTCTTCTGTCTCTGACCTCTGCATCTGTTAGATATCCTTCTCTGTCTCATCTGCCTCCCTGCTTTCTTTATAAGAACCCCTTATAAGACCATATTTTCTCATATAACATGCTTACATGAATAATGTACATCTGCATATAATATGAATAGTGTGTGTAGGAAACAAATGCACAAGGTGATTGTGTGGCTTGCAAAGAACATATAATGTGGACATTATTTGCATAAGAGTATGACACATTGAGCACACTACATAATACAGGAAAATATGTTCTGTGTCAATATTCTTAAGAACGTGTATAATCCCTTTTATCATATGCAGCAGCATATTTATAATTTTTTTGGATTATAATGTAGATTGTAATTTGGGATGCCATTATCTTCTCTAGCACAGTAAATACACCTATATTTTTCTAACAATTTGTATTTATTAATGTATGCTTACATATTGGAGAAAAAGTCCTTTGGTATACTTGGTTCAGATATTAATACATTAAAATAACTTGCTACTGACTTCCATACACATTATTAAAGATTATAAAGTATGTTTCTTCATACTCTAATGTAAACAGAAATGTGAGTTTTATACTATCTGCTTAGATAAGTCTCAGCTTATATTTATAAAAGTATTTTTTATTATGGAATGTAAAAAATAGAGACAAATACAGAGAATATAACTTTGCTGCATTATAAATATTCAAAAAGTGAATATCTATTTAACTACTGCACAGGCAAAAACAGCACTTTGTCAGCACTCCAGAAAACTTTATGCATCTCTTCTAGAATAAAACTGTTAGAAATAACCACTAACCTAACTTCAGTAATCAGTTTCTCGATACCTGTAGTGCCTATACATGAACCATTACCCATACTCATACCTGTTTTGGAATAATATTTTGTACATTATTTTGTTCTTCATTTCTTTGCTATATTATAAGATCCATCCATCATTTTGTATGTAAATTTAGATAATATTAATTGTTGTATAGCATTTGGCAGTGAGATTTATTATTATTATTACTATCCTGTTAATTAATTTATAATGTAATAACTTTAGATATAACATGTTAAGGTATGTGAAGTAAAATAATAAAAAACTACTACTAATAATAATATAAGAATTTTATCAGAATTTATTAGACTATTCTGTGATAATAAATAATCTCCAAACTTCTTGATATAAAAATAACACAGGCTTATTTTTCCATGCAAGAGACCTGTGTTCAGTTCCCAAACATGGTACCACCGGTGTGTCAGTTAAAGTTTGTGTGTTGCTATTGTGTATGCTAATGAGTTTCAGCAAACATCCAGGATAAGAAATACCAGAAAGAAAGACCTTGAGATGTAATTCCTAAAAGCTAGCCAATGAAAACTTTATGAATCATGATAGTACAATCCGATTGTTCATGGGGTTACCATGAGTTGGCACCTGGACCAATAGCAGCTAATCTATCAAAAGTTTACTCCATCACCAATCTATTTCAACCAAACCAAAACCAAACTCAAAGCTGTCCAGTCGGATCCAACTCATAGCAAGCCCTCTTTGGGTTTCTGAGACGGTATCACTAGGGAAGTAGATTGCACAACCTTCCTTCCTAGGAGTGGCTGGTGGCTTTGAACCACCAGCCTTGTGGTTAGCAGTCAAGTGCCTTAGGCACTATGCTACCAGAGCTCCTCAATCTATTTCACACTAGTCTATTTATCAAGACTCAGTATGAGGCAGTAACAATATCTAAGTTAATGACAATTTCAGTGGAAAAGGAACAAAAAAGTTGATTGTCTTGTGCTCAGTCCTTCAAAGCTTCTGCCCAGAACTGACACAGTTCATTTCTTTTTCTAACTGGTTAACAAAATAAGTCACATGCCTACTTCTGCTTTAAACAAGGGAAGAAATTACAATCACACATTGTATCTCAAAGGATACAGAGATATATAGAGGAAAATACATGGAGCTATATGGAAAATTGATAATTATTTCACTGACTGCATGATAGTAAGTCAACAGATATTTAATTTGCTATCTTTTGTGCCCACAAATAGTACTACCCCTCACTGATGGAGGCAGTGGAGAAGAACTCTTCAATCAGAGCATCATGACCAAACTCCAGAATACCAGAGTTACAGACAATATTTTCATAATCATTGTATAAATCACAGTCATTGGTACATCCATTAGGGTGTTACTCTACCTCATCTGGGTACTTAGGAAAATAAAAAGATGTTATCTGCCATGCACTGATTACACAACATTCAGTATTAAAGAAGGATAGTGATGGATAAAGCTCTCAAGTAGATAGAGAGGGAGATAATTTGAGATACAAAGATGTTACTGGTATGTATTAGTTGGGAAATAACACCAGGCAGATATATGTTATGGGCATTCCACATGTAAATGGTGGAGAATGTTTCTTGATTAGGCCATAATACTGTTTTATATGATTTTCCATCATTATCTGTGACTTCTCAGTTTAGCTTCTAAATGGTGTTTCCTTTTCTGTACACATCTTAACTACATTGGAAGAAGACATTGGGGATTAGAATAGGTTTCCCTTGGTTACTGGGAATATTTGCCAGGTATTTTTTGTCTGCGGGTAGCAGAGATCTTAAATGGCAGTTAAACCCCTTCAAATCAGGGGCTCTTTCCTCTTAGAAAATGGTTGATAGTTGTCATTATTGTGTTTACCTCAGTGAGACTCTAACAGGAATATACCACAAATGGGTGGCTTTAACAAACAGGGATTTATTCTTATAGTTAGGGGGCTAGAAGTCCACATTCAAAGTGCTAAGCTCTAGGGGCTGGGTGAAAGCCCCTTGACCTTGTGCTTCAGCTGAGAATCTTGCTTCCAGCCCAATGGACCTGGAGGCATCTCTTCACTCAGGCAGCTGCTGACTGCTGAGGCTGACAAACCCAAGTTCGAAAAGTAAAATAGCACAGTCTCAAAATTATCAAACCACACAGTAGGCCACTATTTCAAGTCCATTAACAGTCTCAAAATTGGTAGAAAACATGATGGCTGCTGAATCATGACATATATTAGTGCAATTAAGTATTCTGGAATTCCCATTCTTCACAATGTTATCCATAATCTGTTACGATCAAAACAGTCAACTTCCTTTTCATATTCAGTAACAAACAGTTAAATATCTTTTGGGTATTCTGTACTCTCAACCAAGATCCATTTGGCATCAGCAATAATATCCCTTATTCTACATCTCTTTCTGAATCCACCTTGAATTTCTGGCAGTTCCCTGTTGGTGTACTGCTGAAATCATGTTTGAATCTTCTTTAGCAAAATTATATTTCCCTATCACATTAATGATACTGATCAATACTTTTCTTATTCTATTGCATCACTTTTCTTTGGAATGGGCACAAATATGAATCTCTTCAGGTTGGTTGGCCAGGTAGCTGTCTTCCAGATTTCTTGTCCAAGAGGAATGTGTACCTCCAGTGTTGCATATATTTGTTGAAACATCTGAAGTGACATTGTGTCAGTTTCTGGAGCCTTGTTTTTTACCAGTTCCTTGCACTTCTTATTTTAGTACCATTGGTTCTTGATCATAATCTACCCCCTGAAATGACTGAAAGTCAACCAATTTCTTTTGGTACAATGTCTCTTTGTTTGTTGTTCTTGTTATGTGCTGTTGAGTTGTTACCGACTCATAGCGACTCCTCCTTGGGTTTCTAAGGCGGTGTCACTAAGGAAGTAGATTGCCCCACCTTCCTTCTGAGGAGTGACTGGTGGGTTTGAACCACCAGCGTTCTGGTTAGCAGTCAAGTGCCTTAGGCACTAGGGTGCCAAAGCTCTCATGTCTCCTTGTATTCCTTCCATTATCCTGGTTACCTAGTGCTGCTCTGATGAGAAACATACCACAAATGGGATGACCTTAAGAAACAGGACTTTATTCTTACAATTAGGAGATTTTAAGTCCAAGTTCAAAGTACCAGACTCTAGGGGCTAGGTGAAAGCCCCTCAACCTTGGGGTACAGCTCTGCCTCCTGCTCCTGGCCCACTGAAGCTAGAGGCATTTCTTCACTCAGATAGCTGTTGGCTGCTGAGGCTGAGAAGCCCCAGGGTTGACAAGTAAAAAGGCACAGTCCCGATGTTACCAATCCACATGGCAGGCCATTAAGTTAAGTCCATTGTAAGTCCCAAGGTCAGCAGAGTATAGCAGGTTGCTGAGCAACGATACAGCTACATACAGGGTCCAAGCATGTCATAGGCTAGAGACCATTCTCAAAGTTTCTCCTAATATACAGGAAGCAGACCACATACCCAAAGGCAGCTACTCAGCTGCTCCTAGTATATTCCACCATGGAGTTAATTGCCAGTCTCATCATGGGGAATAACTACCACCAGCAGCCCAGCCACTCAACCAGGCCCAACCAAGTTGACATACATACATAACCATGACACACATAGAATCCTTCAGTACTGCAACTCAAGTCTTGAATTTTTTATTCAGTTCTTTCAGCTTGAGAAATTATTTTCCCTTTTAGTTTTCTGACTCCAAGTCTTTGCATATATTGTTAGAATACTTTACTTTGTCTTCCGGAGCCACCTTTTGAAATCTTCTGTTCAACATTTTTACTGCATATTTTTTTCCTTTTGCTTTAGCTATTCTATGTTCAAGAGCTAATTTCAGTCTCTTTTGACATTTATGTTGGCATTTTCATTCTTCCTTGTCTTTTTAATGATCTTGTGGTTTGTTCATGTGTGATATCCTTGATGTCATTCTACAACTCATCTGCTCTTTGGTCATTAGTGCTGAATGCATCAAATCAAGTTTTCAGATGTTTTCTAATTGAAGTGGGATATACACAAGGTTGTACTTTGGCTCTTAGGGACTTCCGTTAATTTTCTTCAGCTTAAACTTAAACTTTCATATGAACAATTGATTGTCTAGTCTGTCATCAGCCCCGAGCCTTGTTCTGACTGATGGCATTGAGCTTCTTCATTGTCTCTTTCCACAGATGTGGTCAATTTGATTCCTGTGTATTCCATCTGGCAACGTCCATGTGTGTAGTTGCCATTTATGTTGTTGAAGAAAGGCATTTACAATGAACAAGTCATTAGTCTTGCAAAATTCTCTCATGCTATCTCCACTGCCATTTCTAATACCAAGGCCATATTTTCTAACTATTGATCCTTCTTCTTTGTTTCCAACTTTCATATTCAAGTCGCTGGTAAATATTAGTTCATCTTGATTGCATATTTGGTCAATTTCAGACTCCTGAAGTTGGAAAAAATACTCAGTTTCCTCACCTTTGGCATTAATGTTTGGTATATAATTGAATTATAGTCATATTAAGTGCTCTTCCTATAGGGCTATGGATATTATTCTATTAGTGTCAGTGTAGTATCTCCAAATAGATATAGAAATGTATCTTTTGACGATGAATGTGATGTCAGTCTCTTCAATTTGTTAGTCCTAGCATAGTAGACCATATGATTTTCCAGTTCAGAATGATCACTGATAATCCATTTCATCTTATTAATGCCTACAATATTGGTCTTTATCAAGATCGTGTATTACATTTCATTTTTTTAAAATTCCAATTTTCCTAAATTAATACATTGCACATTCCAAGTCATTATTCATAGATATTTGCAGTTGTTTATTCTCATTTTTCATCATGCCACATCAGAGAATGAAGGTTTCAAAAACTTTGCTCCAGCCACATCATCAGTGTTGATCTTATTGACACTGATGGTACAAAGTTTTGGTTGTGAAAGTATCCTAAATCTTAGTTATATTTTTAATGTTTTTATTTTTTCTTTTTCATATGGTAATGGAAAATGAAATATTTTGCTTAAACTTATTACATATCTATGTTTTTTTATATTTCATTGCACTTTCTGCATATTTAATTTTGGTTATGTTATTTTTGGGACTTTTGTGAAAGAGCTACAATTTTTGTCCTTATTCTCTGAGACATTTTGTTCTTTAGAAGGAATATACTGCATGTCAAATATATTATTTGTGTTTTTTCTCTGAAATACCTCAAGCAATTGGAGATTTAAATTGTACATGTGATAATCATACTTTTATTCTGTCCTTGAGCAAGTCTGAGACAGAAAGCAAGTAAACATTGCATTCCAGAGTCTGACTTACATTGCTCTATATGTTACAGAGTAGCTAGAAGAGCTCCATAGATTTATTTTTGTTTTTTATGACTTTCATTTTTACAGAAGGAGATTGATAGATAGGCTTTTCTTATACAGCAGCAGACACAGATTTAGATCACCAATCTTTAGGTTAGTAGTCCAACCTTGATTGCTTATCTAGTAACCATTTTAAAGGGAGAAGGGAATGGAATCCTACCATGTGTCAAAAAGAAGGAAGAACCAGAAGTAATTGGTGGCTGATATTATAAATCCATTGCCATCAAGTGGATTCTGGCTCATAGTGACTCTCCATTGGGTTTTCAGGGTATAAATCTTAGTGATTGCTTTATCTTCCTCCTGCACAGCAGCTGGAGGGTTATGCTACCAGTAATAAGAGGATTTAAAAACATTTTGGATGTGTTAGTGTTTTCCTGTTGTTAGTTACCAGTGAGTCACCTTGTAATCCTATGTACAACATAATGAAAAGTTATTTGGCTCTGTGTCGTTCTCACAATAACCAAGGTGTTTGAGTCTCTCGTGTGGCTACTGTTGTAGTCTACCTTACCAAGGGTCTCACACACTCTTGTTGGCCCTCTCCTTCGCCAAACACAATGACCTCTTCGAGGGATTAATCTCACCTCATGTCACTTTGAAAGCAAGCATGTAGGATAGTGTTCCATTGTGATCCACAGGATTTTCATTGACTAAATTTCAGAATTAGTTTGCCAGACCTTTCTTCTTAATCTGTCTTAGTCTGGAAGCTCTCCTCAAACCTGCCCACATTATGCAACCATGCTGGTATTTGAAATACTGGTGGCATAGTTTCTGGCCTTACTGCAGCATGCAAGCAAGCCACCACAATATGACAACTGGCAGACGAATGGTAGAAATAATGGACAAATGGTAGAAATAATGGCATACTCATATTACAAACTGGACTTGGCTCATTTTCTTTCTTTACCATTCCTCTTCTTTATAAGGATATTTTAAGTGAAATCCTTTCTTTTATAGAAACTAGTGGAAAGCCCAGAAAGGCAAAGTAGATAGCTATTCCTCAAGCAAAACATTAAGTGTTCATTAAAACAAACAGTTGCCCTTGAGTCACTTCTGAGTTTGACTAATAATGACCCCATGTGGGCAGAATAGAACTGTTCTCCAAAGATTTTTCAATGACAGATTTTTTAAGTGTAGATCAGCATGACTTTCTTCCAAGACACCTCTGGGTGGGCTCAAACAGCCAGCCTTTTGTTTAGCAACTTTTGTACCACCCAGAAACTATTGAATGACCCTAGGTACAAAATAATTGACTTCCCTTATTTATTTAAAGATAACAGTGAGAATTAATTAAAAATAAATTAAAAAATATCATTTTCAGAATCACTGTTACCATCAAGAATGAAAGACAATCAATGCCATTTCATGAAACATGCATTTGTATGTTTATAGCCTGGCTGTGCCGTCATGATGTTTTTTTATGGTAATGTTAGTGCTTTCTTTCTGACAGTTGTCTCTGGTGACCATGTGAGCTCCAACCGCAGACTCTATCTGCTTCAGCCTTTGATTATCTATTTTCCCTAAAGTTCTATTAATTCTCTTTCTACTACAGCTCTACATATGTTAAAGGGATTTATGTCTGAGTGAGTAATTATTAATTATAGCAGTGTCAAAAACATTATACTATACATATTTAATGCTTTTCTTAATATATCTAGGTATTTTGTCATGTTACAAAAATCCTCCTAAACCATACTTTATAGAAATACACTGGAGTTTAATATAATCATCCCTTATCTACCAGTTTTGAGAATAGTATTTTCTGGAGATTAAATGTATTAGAACATTTAAGTTTGAAAGAACATTGGCAGTCTATATATCATGACATGGTTTTCTATGTCTACATAATTTTTGTGTCCAGAGAACTGCTTGCAGAAAATACGTTGCAAAAGAAATCTTTAAAATCTTAAAAGGCAAGGATGTCACTTTGATAAACAAGTTGCGCCTAACCTAAGCCATAGTATTTTCAATTGCCTCATATGCATGTGAAAGACAGATAATTAAAAAGGAGACCAAAGAAGAATTGATGCATACAAATTTTGATGTTGATGAACAATATTCAATATATTATGGAGTTCTATAGCAAAAAACAAATCAATCTTAGAGGAAGTACAGCCAGAATTCTCATTAAAAATGAGGATGGTGAGACTTCCTTTTTCTTACTTTGGGTACCTCATCAAGATGGACCAAATACTGGAAAAAATTATCATTCTTGGTAATGTAGAGGGCCAGTGAAAACAAGAGAATTCTCAATGAGATAACATTGTACAGTGGCTGCAGCACTGGGCTCTAACATATCAACAGTTATGAGAATGGCACAGGTAGGGGCAATGCTTAGTTCTGTTGTGAGTAAGTTTACAAGGAGTCAGATCCAACTGCATAGCAACTAACAATGCAGCATAGTTTTATTCAAAATCTGTTATCTATTATCATGTCATCATAATCATCTGCTGTAGCTGATAGTTTATCAGTAGTTATCTTAGTTACCTACTGCTGCTCTACCAGGAGCACCACAAGTAGGTGCCTTTAAAGGTAGAAATTGATTTTCTCACAGTTCTGGAGACTAGAAGTCCAAATCAGATTCTGGGTTGTGTCAAATCCAACCCTGATTAATCTAAACTCAGGAGTTCTTTGTATCTTTAGCAATCTCACATGACATCTGTAGCCCCCAGTACGTGCCCTCATCTGACTGTAATATACTCTTTTTATAACTCAGACATGATTATGTTTAGGATACATCCTACATTGGATAACCTTGTGGAGCAGTGAATTACTTAATATAACCCTTCTAGCCATAGTCTTTGTAACTCCCATTAAATGACTAGGTGGGACTTTGCACATATGAGGTGCTTGCAGTCCACCAAGGGGACTGGATAGCTTGCTAATAAAATAAATAAGGTGTGTGACACTCTTGTGGGGTGAGACCATCCAAATAAGTTGTAGGGAACCTTAACATGGAGTTTGGTCAGTTTTACCATCCCACTAGGTTTTAAACGAGCCATCCAAGATGTGGAAAGTAGGGATGTTAGTACTATCAGGAATGAAGAACTAGAAATGTAGTGCATCCTTTGGACCTAGCATCCCTGTGCTGAAACTCCTTGACCCAGGAGACAGAGAGCTGTAACACTGTAGAGGTGCAGAGAAGAGGCATCAGAGGCAGCAGGATCAGGAGACTGGCAGGAAGACAGCACAGTGGGCTTCCAGGTCCATGAGTGAGAAAGCTGAGTGCCTTCGGGCACAAGGCTTGCTGGCAGACTGGAGTGCCTCTGGGCACTTGATGAAGCTCAATTTGCCAACCCTTGGAGTTATTGTGGAGCACCTCTGGGCTGGGGTTTACTGGCAGAGTGAGATGCTTCTAGGCACTCTTTGGCATTGCTAAAAGAGCTTAGAAACTTTTGCCCAAGTAGCGAAGAGGCCAAGGGGCCATGGGGCCAAGAGGCCAAGGGCCAAAGAGAGGTGTGCCTACAGTCACAGCAAAGAAGAGGCTGTCCAGATAGAACTCTATCTTGAGTCATTTCTTGTCCTCAATTGTATGTAACATGTTACTTACCTAATAAACCCCATAATAGTGAGTATTATTTGTGAGTTCTGTGTTGGCATTGCCATGAATTATCAAATCAGCAGAGAAGTTGAGAGTGTGGTAGGAGGGATAATTAGCTTGGTGTTAGAATTGGTAAAAGGTTGGAGGGTGGAGGCACGTCTGACCTGGGATTCATAAGAATCAGTCTTGTGCTGCTGATAATGATCCTCTTCCTCTCTTTGAAATTAGAAAAGGTCAGAGGATACATACTGCCAAATCATTTTTATAAGCCTCATTAACATGACAATAAAACTATTTCCAAACAGGATTACATCCACTGGGATAGGGATTATGATTCCAAAATATATTTTAGGGAAGGGCATAATTCAATCCATAAAGGTGGTTATTTTCAGAAAATACACAATACCCAAGAATGTGTGTTAAACCATTATCATCCTCATCAAATACATACCAGAGAAGGGTGAGTCCTCAACCCTTCTGAGTAACATATTATAAAAAAGGACACAGAACACACAGAGGAAGGACGACATGTGAAGATCAGTCAATGAGCTAAGGATTGCAAAGGATTGTCACGAGTCACTAGAAACTGTGAGAGAGGCATGGGGCAGTTCCTGTCTCAGAGTCCTTAGAAGGAATCAACATGACCATTTCCCTGATTTGGACTTTCAGCCCCCAGAATTGTGAGATAATAAATGTCTGTCCTTACATGTCATACAATTTGTGGTATTTTGTTATAGCAGCCTTAGGAATCTAAGACAGATGTATTTTTTCCCTTTACACCTCGTTTTGACTTTCTTTCAATTGAAGATGATAATAAGTATTATTTTCTCCAATTCTTAATATATATCATAATTTTAGTATATTTATTTATGCATTTATTACATTTGTAGAATGAATTAATGACAACTGTTGACTGAATATATTCTATACTAGATTATCAATTACCTGTGAATAAAACTGCATCCTTTTATCATAATATCACATCCAAATCAAATATGCAATAACACTGTAAATGTGACCCATATACTGTAAGTGACCCATATATATACCACCTTTAGGATCCAATAGGTAATTGTCCATAATAGTGATATATCCATATTAGCTAATTAATGCATTATTGTTGAAAAGTATTCCCAATAATTAGGCACAATTTTATCAACTATACCTTTGAACACTAAAAAGCAAAATACTTAGTGTTTCAATATTCGGTTATTTATTTGGCATTGTGGTTTCTAAGTCAAGTGATGTAAAATACGTCTGCATTTCCAATGTCAACATTGTAGTAATTTCTTGTCTTATTCATCAATTTTTCATGGTAGGATATTTGAATAATAAACAATAGTTATATACTGTAGAAGGTTGATTGGTGGCCCCTCAAAAATATGTCCATATCCTAGACCCTTCTACCTGTTAATGTTACCCTATTTGGAAAAAGTTCCTTGATGAAGTAACTAAGTTAAGGATCTTGAGAGGTCCTTAACTTGAGAGGAATAGCTCATCCTGGATTTTCTGTGTGGAGATAAAAGCCTATGACTGGTGTCCTCATAAGAGAAAGGCAGAGAAAGATTGAAGTTTGACACTGACAAAAGAGGGGGAGTCAGTGTGACCATAGAAGCAGAGATTGGAGTGATGTTGCCATAAGTCAAGAGATGCAGACAGCCATAAAAAAACTAAGTTACAAAGAACAGATTCTTCACTTGAGCTCCCTGATGGAATGCAGCCCTGCCATATAATGGACTTCTAGCCCCTAGAGCTGTGAGAGAATACATTTATGTTGGTTTAAGCCAGCATGCTTGTGGGTTTTTATAAGGCTTCAGAAAACTAATTCAGAGTTTTGTTAGTGTCTAGTTCTTAGCTGTTCCTGTATATTTCATGCAGTTTTTCATAAATGCTCTCAACTCTGATTTTCTATAGAACATAAGAAAAAATTAACATACAAACTGCCAGAAAAAAAAAAAAAAAAAAGAAGAAAGAAAAAGTAGGTGTCACCCATTCAGACCTATGGTGACCTTGTGTGTGTCAGAGTAGAAGTGCACATATGCACTTCTTTTTGGATTTTCTGGAAGTGGAGCACCAGGCCTTTCTTTGTCAGGTACATGTCGGTGCATATGGACTCTAATCATTTGATTAGTAGCCAAATGCTAAATCATTTTTTGCTATGCAGAGACTCCTAATATACCAGTTACACAGTTTAAAAAAGTGTACCATATGTATTTTTATGCAGATAATTTGTGGTTACTATGTTTGTTTGCTAATCACTCCCTCCCTTACAGGAAATATTTTCGTAAATGCCTTATGCTATTTTTTTTAAACAACAGTCATTATTTACATAAAAATACTGCAATTGCAACAATTTATAGATGTTTTCTGTATGTTTATATATGATGTAGGAAAAATATTGAGGTTGATTTTTTTCAATTTTTATATTTAGTATTTCCAGAGAGTAGAGAAATGAGGAGATTCTTTGAAAATATATGTATACAATATGAATTTACCATATACATTTACTAATAGAGTCAACAACTGATACATGCATGCATATTTCTATCAAAGTATTCAAAATACCATTTCAAAGATGGATATGTAGTTCTATGTTTGAAAAGTATGAAATACCAAGTAAATAAACTCAACTTGCTGAGATTATCCACTATTAAAATTTAGTCATTTTGTAAAAATAACTATATTGTTATTTACAAATCCATATGTTATAAATATTTGCTTTAATAGAAATATACTGGTGATTTCTATGATAAGAAAACATTCGTCATAAACGATTGTATAATTTACTTGATGTAAATGTTGTCTACATGAATTCAGGACATAACACTAGTGACGTATTCTGAGGTTTATCCATAGTTTCTCTTTAAAAACTTATTTTCCCTATGGCTAAAATATGCTGTCAGGTTACTATTTAGAAAGTGATAAAAAAAATAATATCAAAATCTGTTTTAAAATCATAATTGATAAAATGTTTTTGCTCTGTGTTAAGTTCAGAAGTCATAGAGTAGTAAGTATAAGGAACACCAAGTTTTCAAAAATAGATAGTAGTGACAATGTATGCCGTCTTTTGGGATATAAACAGATTCTTGAATACTCTTAGTCATTGAACCAAAACATTTCTGTTTCAGTAATGTTGGCTAGGGCATCAGGGCCTCTGGGAGCAACAGATATGTTTCTAGTAAGCCAAAGCCATATTCTCAATATATGATTCTGTATTAAATAAATCCATTAACAGGAATATGATGATCATCACATCACTGGTAATATTTTTATTTTTCATTTCAGTAAAATTGGTTACTGATGATAATCGACAAAGTCAATTATAATTTTAAAAAGTATAAAATAAGAATCATTTGAGATTGGAAGACATTCTTCCCTCTGAACATCATAGATTGCTTTCTCTTGAAAGTGTCACCAGGTCTAGAAGTTTGTGTACTGATTTCTAGCTATTATTCACAGTGTTTGGAAAGAACGTACATTGTTATTTACTGTCTTTTTTTTTTTTTTTTTTTGTATCTCACTTTTATTCGAAACACCATCTAGCATCTTAAAAAATCACTATTTTCACTATTTTTAAATGTAATAACTTTCAAATCCACAGACTGCTTTTTCTAATGGAATTATTTTTGTTGTTACTTGCCACTGAGTTTATTCTGGCTCCTGCTGACTTCATGTGTGCAGAGTAGAACTGTACTCCATAGAATTTTCAAGGCTGTGACCTTTTGGAAGATGATGACCAGGCTTGTCTTTGGAGGTGCCTCTGATTGGTTTCACCTGGAATATATGGCTTAACTGTGTGTGCTACCAACGGACTCTCTAATGGAATAAAGGAGGGAATTAATTCATTGAAAAAACATATCTTCATATTTCTATGAGGATGGAATTACTCTGAGAAAGTTTATAGTGTTCAGCAAGAATGAAGATAGACTACTTATCTCTGGAAAGTCTTTATCAAAGAGCAGTGTTTTAAAGGGTCAGTAGATTCTCTCCATCGAGGAAGGGGTAATATCTTAAAACAATACATGTGTTCCCATCTTCGCAATTTTGTAACTTAGAATTTTTTTTTTTTTGATTCTGATATTATTGGAGGAAATAATATTTCATAATTTCAAAACTCATAATAATTTGTAAAGAATATTTTTCAAATTTTAGTAGAAATTTTGTAAAGTGACTACAAGTGTATATCCATAAGATGATATAATGTAGCTTAACACACATTTCTCTATTTTTTGTAAATTATTCTTCCATTAGGAGGCACAAGTTGTTTGGTGTCTCCCATAATGATTCTAGCAGCTGTTTATAATGTTTGGCTAGATCTCTTAACATTCTTAATCAGTAGAAAATGATGCTTTTTAAATCCCATCATTCATTCTTCTCTTATCAGCAGATGCTTTCATAAAGAAAATACATCCCCTCATCAATTAGATTGTTATCAGTGGTGTAAAAGAGATAAGATAATGTAATTATTACTTTTCAAAGTAAAGATTTATTTCCTTATCATCTTTATCAATGAACAAGTAATAGTTTTTGTAAACATAATTATTAACTCTTAGATATAAATGCAAATGTATATGTTTCAATCCAGTATTGTTATTCTTCATGATGTTGCTTAAATTATCTCATCTTTGACTCCTGAGGACGTTTTCAATTTAGCTAAGTCTATTTAACACAACCCTGCTGTTAAGATACTTGGCATAACAAGGTATTCCACACTTAACTGTCTCCTGCTTTGGACCAGGAATCAGATATTTATCCAAAGTGAATTTACTATTTTTAGTGGAAAGTGATATCTGTATAATGTAGCCTGGGTGTAAGTTATGCTCATTACTACTGGACTGATCTTTGTATGTATTACAGAGGATAAAACTAACAAATTTATAGAAATATGACAAATAAGTCAATAGGTAAATAAAATACATGAAAAGTTTATACATAATGTTCCAAATCGAATTCAGCACTTAAGGGGCTTTACATAATCTTTTCAGTGTTACAGCTTTATCTTGTTTCTTTTGCTTTTCTAGAAAATTGGAAGTAATTGAATTAGTTTAATATTTGCTTTTTGACTGCTAACCAGACAGTTCAAAGCCACAAGCCACTCCTTGGAAGGAAGGTTGGGCAATCTACTCCATAGTTATACCACCTTGGAAACCCAAGGAGGGGTCATTATGAGTTGGATCCAACTCGATGGCAGTGGGTTTTGGGTTTAGCCAGCAATGCACACAATATAATTTCAAATAGCAATATCAAACAGTAATCAGTAATACAGATAAAGTGAACAATTTAAGTGTTTTTTAATAGTCTGTCCTGTCTTGCTATAAATATATAGTCAAATTACTGTTTTAAAATCACTTAAAAATATGTAGGACTACATAAATGTTAGGTTGACATTTAAAATATTTTTTTTCTTTTGATTTATTCTAGTTAATAATGGTAAGTATGCAAAATATTGTACATAATACCGAAGTCATATATACAAAATAAGATATAGTGAAACAATTTGCATTTCTTAATCTCTCTCTCTCTATTTTATGTTATCTCCAAATTATTTCTTTAACTCATAGGGAGAGCAAACATTTTTAATTATTTGGTTATTTTTTTTAGTTTTAAAGTTTATCATACACACACACACACACACACCCCTGTCACATGTATTTTTTCTACTTTGCAATTTTGTCTTTTTTTTTTTTTTTTTGTCTTACTATATATGGGAATGAAGTCTTTCTAATATATGGAAGTATTTCTCATTGCTTTATTAGAGCTGTGATTCTGTAGGATTGGTATAGGTACTTTTTTTCCACCAGATCTTCATTAACAGGAATTTGGTTGTACTAGTTTGTCGATTCCAACTTCTAGTGACCCCCTTTGGGTTTCTCAGGCAGTAGATCTTTATGGAAGTAGATTACCCAATCTTCCTTCTGTGGATTGGCTGGTGGGTTTGAACGACCAATCTTCTGGTTAACAGTCAAATGCCTTAGGCACTATGCTACCAGAGCTCCTTTTGTATATGTGTGTGTGTATTTATATATGTCTATATCTGTATCTATATCTATATACAAATATACATATATGTATGTATATGCATATATATGTTTACCTACCACCTACTCAACGTTATGTATAGTGTTCCAATTCTTAGCATTGTTCATACATTTGTAACGTTTTTTGCCAGAGTATATTGTGGCGATTTTCCTAGAAAATAAATTATTGGGTCAAAGTATAAATGATTAAATAATTTTGATAAATATTATCAACTTGCTCTTCATAGGCATTTCTTCATTTTTTCCTCGCACCAGCAATGAATGAAAGATCATAATTAGCTGCTCCCTAGTCAGAAGAATAGGGACTCTGGTAGAGTAATGGTTAAGGCATTTGACTGCTAACCAAAATGTCAGTGGTTAGAACCCACCAGCTGCTCCATGGAAGAGAGATGGGGCAGTCAGCTTCCTTAAAGATTTAAAGCCTCGAAAACCCAATTAGAGGTCACTATGAGTCACAATTAAATTGATGGCAGTGAGCTTTGGAGTTAGAAAAATATATTGTTGAACTTTTGGATTTTTGCAAGTGGAATAGGTAAGAAAATGGCATCTCATTTTGTTGATCATTTCCATTTATTTTTGTGTGAGATAATTATTTTATTTTTATAGGGTTGTTGAGAATATTGTCTATTTTCAGATGATTTTATTAAGGATGTTGTTGTTGTTAAGTGCCGTCGAGTCGTTTCCAACTCATAGCGACCCCATGCACAGCAGAACGAAACACTGCCCGATCCCGCACCAGCCCCATAATCCCTGCTATACTTGAGCCCATCATCGCA
>NW_006922024.1:1200523-1217824 GCF_000298275.1 Orycteropus afer afer | reverse complement strand
CAAAGGAACTGTTTCAAGTGCTGAGGAGCAAGGATGTCTCCTTGAGGACTAAGGTGCACCTGACACAAGCCATGATATTTCCAATTGCCTCATATGCATGTGAGAGCTGGACAATGAATAAAGAAGACCGAAAAAGAGTTGATGCTTTTGAGTTTTGGTGCTGGTGAAGAATGCTGAAAGTACCATGGACTGCTAAAAGAACTAACAGATCTGTCCTGGAAGAAGTGCACCTGGAATGCTCCTTGGAAGCGGAGAATGGCCAGACTTCATCTCACCTTTTTGGTCATGTTGTCAGAAGGGACCATTCCTTGGAGAAGGATGTCATGTTAGGTAGGGTGGAGAGTCGATGAAAGAGGGGGAGGCCTTCAATGAGACGGATTGACACAGTAGCTGCGATGATGGGCTCAAGTGTAGCAGGGATTGTGGAGCTGGCACGGGATCAGGCAGTGTTTTGTTCTGCTGTGCATGGGGTCGCTATGAATTGGTTAGGTGGCACCTAACAACAACACCATTAAACCTTTGAGAATTAAAGTTTCAAATGTTTTTCCCAGTTTGACATTTGTTATTTATGGCTTGTGTGTCTTTTCCCATGTGAGTTTTTGTTTTTAACGAATCCAATTTTATATTATTTTAATTGCTCTCCACTTAACCCAGCACCACTTATTTAAAGTCCATCCTTGAATTGTGGTTTTTGATTTGCCTTCTTTATATATTTGATTTTCCATATATCCATTTACCAAAAACTGTGTTTTAATTTTAGGTTCTTTAAACTGTCCTTGCTTTTGTTTTTATAGTCCTTTTTCTGCTTTTGCTCTTTTTCTTTTCCTTTTATTTTTCTGTTTTATTTACCAGCAAATACTTGTGCTTATTTGTTCCTTCAAATTAACTTTTAAGTCATATTCTTATGTCCAGACAAAAAAAAAAAAAAGAATTGTGATTTTATTGAGTTGTCATAAATTACAGAGAACTCACACCCTGTAATATTGTCTTTCTATGCAGAATATGATATTTGTTTTGAAGTTCTTTATGTCTACTTTTAGACTATGCTATGATATTTTTTTTACTGTTCCAAAGTCAATTGTTATAATAGGCTATTACACAACTCAATATCAAATTTTAAAAAGCCATTTATAATTTTTCAAAAAGAGAAAATATTTCTCAAAAGAAGTTCAAGACCTGTACATGAAAACCAAATAAAATTTCTAAGAAAAATCAAATAAGAACTACATTTGAGTAGACACACACATTTTCTTGGGTAGTGAGACTCAACAATGTCAAAGTTTTAATTTTCAATTGACCTACAGATTCCATTCAATCCTCATCTCTCTCTAATTTTTAGGTTCAGGTTACTGTTAATGATATATCCATGAATTCCTTTTGTCATAACATGATATACCTTCAGAGAAATCCTTCTAAGTGCCTATCAAATACTTCTGCTTTCAAATACCCAATACATGCGTCTCTCTTTCTTCTTCTTTCTTTTTCTTCCTACATTCACAGATTTATCTACAGAAGCAAACAGCCAGATTATTAAATCTATGAAGTCTTGATGAATGGAATACTTAATAAAGAGTATATAAAGAAATATAGTTAGAAAGCACACTGACATTAGTGGAACTTCTTTATGAAAAGTCAGGAATCAGCATGCATGAGAAAACCAAAGCCATACATGATACACGGAAGAAAGAATGGTCACTGTAGATTGAAAAATGTTATTGCTGTTGACATTCATATCCTTCAAATAAGATCAGTTCTCAAGAAGTAATATTTAATAGGGAATTCAAATTGATAATAAAAGACAGTTTGATATATTAAAGTAATTTTATTTTATGATTATACTTCCAAATTTTTTTGTTTCTTATTCTTGAAAAACAAGGAAAAACTTTTATCTATTCTGATGTTGAAACAGAAGCAGAATGGAAAGCTTTGGAACTCATGCTGATATGAATTGGAAATTATATTTACAGTGGGTTCATTAAGTTTAATAAGAAATACAACAACAAAAATTTGTTTAAAAGTTTACTTTCTTCTTTTTGAATATGTGTAATGTTTCCTTTAGGTTAAACACTTAAATATTTATTTTACACTCTTTTAACCATTACTTTGGTTAAAAGAAATGAAAATTTACAGCACAATTGTCTAAAACATGTAAAAGCTGGACAGTGAATAAGGAAGACTGTAGAATAATTGATGCATTTGAATTGTAGTGTTAGCAAAGAATACTGAAACTAACATGGACTGCCAGAAGAAGAACAGATCTGTCCTGAAAATATACAGCCAGATTGGTCCTTAGAAGCACGAATGGCCAGACTTCATCTCATCTACTTTGGCCATGTTGTCAAAGGAAACCAGTACTTGGAGAAGCATATCATGTTTGGTAAATTAAATGGTTAGTGAAAACAGGGAAGGCCTTCAATGAGATGGATTGGCACAGTGGCTGCAATGATGGGCTCAGGCATAGCAAGGATAGTGAGAATGACGCAGGATGAGAAAGATTTCATTCTGTTGTATGTGGGGTCACTAGAGTAGGAGTCAACTGGAAGGTACCTAACAACAACAATACACATTAATAGCAACTTCCTGAAATTTTTATGTGTAATCATGATGATGAAAACAAAATTCATAAATTTGTTTTTGTTTTCGTTTTTAACTCCTCTAAGACTGAAAATAAAAATAAATAAATAAAAAGATTTGGTTGATGTTCATCCATTTCAGGAAGTAACATATGATTAAAAACTGATGGTATTGAAGGAAGAAGTTGAAGCTGCACTTAAGGAATTGGTGAAATACAAGCCTCCAGGTATTGACAGATACCCATTGAGATGTTTCAACAAATGGTTGCTGCACTGGAGACACTTACTGAGCTTTGCAAAGAAATTTGGAAGACAGCTGTCTGACCAACTCACTGGAAGAGATCCATATTTAAACTCATTCCAAACAAAGATGATCCCACAGAATGTGGAAATTATCAAACAATATCAATAATATCACACACACATAGAATCTTGTTGAAGATAATTCAAAAACAATTGCAGTAGTATATTGACAGGGAAATTCAAGAAACACAAGCTGGATTCAGATGAAGACATGGAACAAAGATATTGCTGATGCCAGATCTTGGCCAAAAGCAAAGAATACCAGAAAGATATTTACTTACATTATATTGACTATGCAAAAATACTTGATTTTTTTGGATCATAACAAATTATGGATAATATTGAGAAGAATGGGAATTCCAGAACACTTAATTGTACTCATGAGGAACCTGTACATGGACCAGAAGGCTGTCATTCAAACAGAACCAGGAGATACTGTATGATTTAAAATAAAAAAGGCAGTGTGTCAGGGTTGTGTCCTTTATTCAGTCTGTATGCTGAGCAAATAATATAAGAAGCTAGACTATATGAAGAAGAACATGGCATCAGGATTGGAGAAAGACTCATTAACACCGTTCAATATGCAGATGCAGATGACACAACTTTGCTTGCTGACAGTGAGGACTTGAAGCACTTACTGATGGAGATTAAAGACTACAGTCTACTGTATGTATTATACCTCAACATCAAAAAAATGAAAATCCTCATAAATCGTTAATGAGCAGCATCACAATAAATAGAGATAAGATTGAAAGTGTCGAAGATTTCATATTGCTTGGTTCCACAGTCCACACCAATGGAAGCTGCTAGCAGTCAGGACATCAGATCAGCTGCAAAAGACCTCATTAAAATGCTGAAGAGCAAAGATTCTTTGATGATTGAGATTCACCTAACTCAGCTCATGGTGTTTTCAACTGCCTCATATGCACGAAAGCTGGATGGTGAATAAGGAAGACCAAAAAAGAGTTGATGCTTTTGACTTGTTGTGTTGAGGAAGAATACTTAAAATATTATGGAGTGCCAGAAGAACTAACAAATCTGTCCTGGACGAAGTGCACCCAGAATGTTCCTTGGAGGTGAGAATGGCCAGACTGCGTCTGACCTACTTTGGTCATGTTGTCAGAAGGGACCATTCCCTGGAGAAGGATATCATGCTTGGTAAAGTGAGTGGTCAATGAAAAAGGGGAAGACCCTCAGTGAGATAGATTGATGCCGTGGCTGCAGCAATGGACTCGACTCGGGTAGAGCAGGTATTGGGAGGCTGGCACAGGACCAGGCAGTGTTTCATTCTGTTGTACATAGATAGGGTCATTATGAGTTGGAGCTGACTTGACGGCACCTAACAACAACAAACAGCTCTGAAAAGTATTTAACAGAATTAAATATGCATCAGAAACATTCAGTACTCATACGCCTAATGATTTTTTCTTAAGTAAAATACAATTTAGCTATTTGTTATTCTCCAGATGATCAGGGCAGTTTATAAAGCTAAATACTACAAACAAGATGAAGCCAAAATAGAAGTGGGTTAGAGGTTTATTGTCAAAGGGAAAAAATGGGTAGTAAAATAAATCCAGTAAAGAGGTTCTATAAATTATTGTTTATCCAGAAGAGAATTCTTATATGCAACGTGCAATGCATTATTCAAGACACTGAGGATAAAATGATGAATATATATATATATATATATATATGTGCCGTCCAGTTGGCCCTGACTCATAGCGACCCCTCCTTGGGTTGCCGAGGCAGTATCATTACGGAAGTAGATTGCCCCATCTTCCTTCCGAGGAGTGGCTGGTGGGTTTGAACTGCCAGCCTTCTGGTTAGCAGTCAAGTGCTGTAGCGACTATGCTACCAGAGCTCCTATATATATATATTTATATATTTAACTTAAGAACTTTACAGTTCTTTACAATTTAATGTAAAAGACAGACAATGACTCAGGTAATAGGAAATATATTTATCAATCGTAGTGTACTTAAGGAGCTTGGTAAAATAGTGAAGGGTGTGATTAAATTTGCTGGAGGGAAGCAGGAGGTTGGTAAAGCTTCACAGAAGAGCTGGTTAGTCACTATAGTGATGACAATATCTTTAAGTCACACTTCTAACTGGAACTTTTGCAGTAAGAGAAGCACATTTTTCTATATTCTTTACAGGTAATAAACTGAGATTGTGAATTGAATAATTTTTATCATTATGGGCTGTTATAAAATGTTGAATTCCTTTAGACATTAGAATATGATTATCCAAAATGTTAATTTTCTTTCAATATTTTAACATATTGTATTTCATGCAAATATATTTTAGGAAGATGAACTATTTCTATAGGTATTGTCACAACCTTACTTTGCCTTTAGTTTATAATCACACTTTTTTGTTTTGTTTTATTTTGTTTTCAACATTGACTATAAGATATTACAAAGGGAAAATTGTCTTTCTGATATACATTCTGATTTTATTTTTCTGAGCAGATGTTTAAATCTTCTTTCATAGTACATAAATATCCTATATGGACTTAAAGTTTTTGTTCTTAAATGTTAGGACCAGAAAAATGAAGGTTGTCTCTATTTTGTATATCGCAGAACAAGCATTGACATACATCATGGTTTGACAAGAAAGCAGATTAATAAAGAGCAGCTACTGGTAGATGCCTCACAGTTAATGTCACCTTTCTTTGATTGCTTTTTAATCAGATAACCTTTCTGGAAAATTCATTTATCTTTTAAGGAGAAGAAGATGGAAATTTTAAAACTTAGCTAAAAGTTGGCAAATGTACATACAATATTTAACCCTCAAAGCCAACAGGAATACATATCTTAGCTTTGAATTTTCCAGTAGAATTTTCAAAAGTAGAATCCTGATCCTGGAATTTTCATTGTGAGAAGATTTTAAAGTAACTGCAATTAGAAGTATTCACAAGTATTTAAGTTGTTACAGTTATTGATAGTTCTGAGAATTTCCCCAGTATATTCTATTGATGTTCAAATCTTTGCTTATAAATTGACTTGAATTTATTAATCTTTGAATAATTCTTAGAGTTGGATTTTTAAAAAATAATATGATTCTAGATCTATATACCTCAACTCTCATAAATTATTACTGCATTTACTTTTTTTGCTAGGAGTGCTTGCAAAGATCTACTTGTTTTTCCAAATATTCCACATATACTTCCAGCAACATTTCTTGAAAGTCAGTTTTTGCATATTTAATTATAATTGTACCATTGTAAAAAATGTCCATGTGATGTATTATGTGTGTGTGTGTATATATATATATATATATATATATATATATAGTTGTTAAGTGCAGTTGACTTGGTTCCTATTCGTAGTGACCCTGTGTAGAACAGGACAAAACACTGCTCCAGTCCTGCATCATCCTCAAAATCCTTGCTATGATGAGCCCATTGTTGCTGCCACTGTGGGTGGCTTGATCTGTCTCATTGAGTGTCTTCCCCATTTTAACTGAGCTCCTACTTTACCAAGCATGATACCTTTCTCCAGGGATTGGTCCCTTCTAACAACATGAGCAGAGTACATAAGATAATATCTGGCCATTCTCACTTCTAAGGAGAATTCTGATTGTGCTTACACAGATTTGTTCATTCTTCTGGCAGTCCATGGTACTTTCAGTATTATTTGCCAACACCACACTTCAAATACATCAGTTTTTCTGATATCTTCCTTACTCATTGTCCAGCTTTCACATGCAAACGACGCTATTGGAAATACCATGATTTGGGTCAGGCATCCCTCAGTCTTCAGAATGACACCCCCCCCACCAAAAAAAAAAAAGAATCCTACTTTATTGAGTCCATTCTGACTCATAGTGACCACCATTGTTTTTCCAAGGCAGTAAATCTTTACAGAAGTGCATAGCCTTATCTTACTTCCACTGAGATGCTGGTGGGTTTGAGCCGCCAAACTTCTGGTTAAGGGGTCAAATGTCTTAGGTAGTACACCACTAGAACTCCTTCTTAATGTTCATTAACACTTTACAGAGGTCTTTTGCACAAGATTTGCCTAGTACAAATTCTGTCTTAGTTCACTAGTGCTTCTTTAAAGGAAATACTGTAAGTGCATATATTAAAAATATATATATATATATTCTCCTACAATTTAAGGGATTATAAGTCAGAATTCATAGCTCTGGCTATCGTTCCACCAACAGCCTATTTGAAGGGATCTAAGGCTTTACTGTTTGGCACCTTGAAACTCTTCTAGACTCTACTCATTATCAAATTCCAAAATTGCTTCCATATTTTAGGTATCTGTTAGAGCAGCACCCCATGCCAGCACCAAATTCCATCTGATTTCTTGACTTCTGCTTTCAAGGATGTTGGTGGATCCAAGTGTTCTGGTTACCTAGTGCCGCTCTGACAAGAATATACCACAAATGGGATGGCCTTAAGAAACAGGAATATATTATCTTACCGTTTGGAGGCTGTAAGTCCAAGTTCAAATGCCAGGCTCTAGGGAGTGTGTGAAAGCCCCTCAACCTTGGGGTCCAGCTCTGCCTCCTGCTCCCAGCGCACTGGAGCTGGAGGTGTTTCTTCACTCAGACAGCTGCTGACAGCTGAGCTGACAAGCCCAAGGTTGACAAGTAAAAAGGCACAGTCCTGATGTTACCAAAACACATGAAAGGCCAGTAATTCAAGTCCATTGCAAGTCCCCAGGTTGGCAGAGCATTGCAGGCTGCTGAGCAATGACATGGCTACATGCAGGGTTCAAGCATGCTATAAGCTAGAAACCATTCCCAAGGCTTCTCCTTATATACAGGAAGCAGACCACATGCCAAAGGCAGCTACTCACCTGCTTGTGATAGATCCCACCATGGATTGATTGCCAGTGTTATCATGGGGAATAACTACTACCAGCGGACCAGCCACTCAACCAAGCCCAGCCAAGTTGACATACAATATAACCACCACACCAAGTAAAATAAAATCTCTGCAAATCTCTTTCTTTCCCCCATTTATCCCTTTACTATGATGTATTTATTGGCCAAATTGTAAGGATTTTTGTTTTATTTATGTTGAGGTATCATCCACACTGAAGGTTATACTCTCTGATCTTCATCAATGAATACTTCAAGTCACCTTCACTTTCAGCAAGCAAGATTGTGTCATCACAATATCACAGGTTGTTTAAGAGTCTTCTTCTATTTCATTCCTCATAAAGTCCAGCTTCACAAATTATTTGCTCAGGATATAGATTTAATACGTATGATAAAATGATGCAACCCTGACACATACTTGTATGGATTTTAACCTTTCTGAAACCTATTGTTCTGTTCAAACAACTGCCTTTTGGTGTGTGTATAGGTTCCTCATGAGCACAATTAATTGTTCTGGAATTTCCATTCTTCATCATATTGTCCATATTTTTTTATGTTCCTCACAGCTGAGTGCCTTTGCATAGTCAATAAAACACAGGTAAAAAATTTTTCTGGCATTCTTTGCTTTCATCCAAAATCCATCTGACATCAGCAATGATATCCCTTGTCCCATGTCCTCTTCTGAATCCCGCATGAATTTCTGGTAGCTCCATGTCAATTTTTTAATTACATTAAGCAAAATTTTACTTGCACGTAATTTTAATGATATGGTTCCATAATTTTTCAACATTCTATTAGATCACCTTTCTTTGGAATGGGCATACATATGGATTTCTTCTAGTCAGTTTGTGAGGTGTCTGTCTTCCAGATTTCTTGGAATAATTGAGTGCCTCCAGTGCTGCATCTTTGTGCATTCCATTTTCATTTTTGACAACTTCCAATTTTCCAAATTTCGTAGATTCGTACTGTGTACATTCTACATTCTGATTATTAATGGGTGTTTACAGCTATTTCTTCTTGTTTTGAGTCCTTCCCCATCAGCAAACGAAGGCCATGAAAGTTTTACTCTATCCACATCATTAAGGTCAACTCTACTTTGAAGAGGTAGCTCTCTCATAGTCATATTTTGAGTGCCTTCCTACCGAAGGGCTTATTGTGGCACTAAATAAGACATTGTTTCACTCGTTATTCATAAAGTTTTCCAGTAATGTTTCAGACAGTGTTTCAGTGCTATTCATAAGGTTTTCAGTGGCCAGTATTTTCAGAAGTGGATGACCTTGTCCTTTTCAGCCTGTCTGATTTTGGAAGCTCTGCTAAAACTTTTCTACCATGATGGCTCTCCTGGTATTTAAAATACTGGTGGCATACCTTCCAGCATCACAGCAACATGCAAGTCACCACAGTATGACAAACTGACAGACGAATAATGGTCAGAAAACATATTTACCTATTAATTCTACTTGTCATTATGTAATTTTATAAATTGGACTGTAAGTCATCTGTGAAAAAAATATACTTCTCCTTTCCAATCTGTACAGTTTTCTGTTTGCCTGTTTTTTGCCTATTCTATTACCAAGGAACTCCAGAACAATGCTGAATAGAAGTAGTGAGAACAAACATACTAATCTTGTTACTGTTCTTAAGTAGAAAACATTCATATTTCACAGTTACATATGACATAATGTAAGTTTTTTGTAGATATCTTTTATCAGATTGAGAAAGTTTCCTTCTGATCTTGTTTTCCTGATTTTTTTTTTTTTTCCCTTTTTCTGAATGACTGGGGCATTTTGTTAAAAGAGTTTCTGGCATTTAAGGAGAGAATCAGAGTGATTGATTGTTGCAAACAGTTAATACACTCAGGTGTTAATCTAAAGGTTGAAGGTGGAGTCCTCCCAGAGGTGCCTCAGGAAAAATATATGATGACTTGTTTCCAAAAATTCAGCCACTGAGAACCGTATTGAAGGCATTTCTGCTCTGAAACATATGGTGTTGCCATGAGTAAGAATTGACTTAATGATAATTGGTGGTGGTGGATAGAGATGATCATATGAGTTTTTGTTTGTTTGTTTGTTTTGGTTTTTATTCTATAAATGTTGTGATTTACAGTGTTTCTTATTCATCCCCAGGGTAAATCAACTTGATCATGGTGTTATCTGTGTTATGCTTTGTTGAATTATGTTTGCTAATGTTTTGTCATTTATAACTATTTCTGTTGACATATTTTTTCTCCTCATTATGGGTCACATTTCTATTATTGTTCATAAGTTTCCTATATTTTTATTTTACTTCATGATATGCATTGTGAATATTACTGAGTTTCTGGTTGCTGGTGTTCTTCTTTAAAACATGTTGTGATTTATAGTTACAGAGAATTTATTTGAGGATTAATTGCTTAATTAAGCAATTTAAAGCTTGTTTAAAGGCATTTTTAGGAAGATGTAGAATAAACATTACTCTAGAACTAGTTTGTCTTTATTTAAAAGAGTGTCCTTTTTGAAGTCTCTACTGATTGCTCCACTAACACAATAAATGAGTCCAGTCTGCAAAGTTGGAACTTGGAAATCTGTCTGTTTATGTGAGTTCTAGTAGTTTTTGAGCTTATATTATCCAGCAGTTGTTATTTATCTACTCAAGAAAAGCTTACTAATCAAAAAAAAAAAAAAAAAAAAGACCTGTAGAGACCTTTATGCATGTCTCTGGAGTATCTTCTCTGTGTAAGGAGCTCTGATGTCATAGTGGGTAAGGCATTTGACTGCTAACCAGAAGGTCAGCAGTACAAACCCACCAGTTGCTTATTGGGAGGAAGGTGAGACAAAAGAACCCAGTAAGGGTCACTAGGAGTCTGAATTGCCTCAATGACAGTATTTTTTTTTTCCCTGCCTCTGTGTAGGCTTTTCTTCTCTAATACTCTGTCTCACAAATTTTAACCACTTTAATTCCTGTCTGTCTTGGATTTCTGTCTCCAAAATTCACAGACACTATGTACTGTGCTCAGTATCCCACACATTTAAAAAAATGTGTACTAGATGTTCCATGGAGGAAAGTGGGGTGATTGTAGGTCAAATTTCATTTTTCCATTTTGCTCAGGGGTCATGTTCTCCACTGCTCTTTGTTCAATTATGAAAACAATCTTTTAAAAATATTTATCCAGATTTTTCAGTTGGTTAAATAAGAGGGCTTATCTGAAACCAATTATACAATCATGGTCAGTAATGGAGCTTCTAGTACCTGTTTTTCTGTTTAATAATATATTCTCCATTGAAAGTCTTTACAAAATTTGATTCCTTCCATATGAATCACAATCTCTTTATTACTTTGTCCCACTCCTTGATATTTTGATTTAAATATATATATATTTTTTTGTCCCAGGAAGCTCTCTTCTATCTCCATGTTCAGATGTCTTTTGCCCATTTTATTTGTAGCTATAAAATTGTTTGCATTCTCTATCAGAACTTTTATGATACTACATCAAACTTCTTTGCCCATTGACTTGTTCATATTCAAAACAAGAGAGTATGTACAAAATCATGATAGTAGAAAAGTAGGAGATGTTTAGTCTCATAAATATGAATAATAAAATTAAAATTTAGAGGAAAAATAAATCAATACTATGTTGCAAGAGAAGACATTATAGACCATTTGGACAAAGGAACAGGAATTTAAAAAATACGATTTAATATGTGAATGGTAATATAATGGGGCAAACTCTGAAGGACATTGAATGAGATAAAGTGATAAGGGAAAAATTGCATTCAACCCATCAAAAATTTTTCAGCAAGAGACTGATAGGCAAGATAACAGTACAAAGGTCGAGGAGAAAGACTTATTTGGACCCTGTTAAAATATCCAGGTCAAGATGCAGTGGTCAAGCATATGTGTGAGAGTGAGGTAAGAGAAATGTTAAAAATATATTCTTAGTTTTAATTTTTAATGTGGCTGAATATATCTCATGCTTTTAATGGAGGTAGAGTACATGACAAGTAAAACATTTTCAGAAAGAGATTATATCAATTTTTAACCTATCAAGTTGGTGATAATTGCTGCAAGTTTAGGAATATATGTCTATTTGACCCTTAAATTTTCAGTCTCTAGTTAAGGAAAAAAAAAGAGAGAGAGAGAGAGAGAGAATGGAACAAGTTAGATGTCACCAATGTGAAGCAATGAGCCAAATCCACGAGAGACATTCCATAGATCCCAGAACAGTTTTATCTAGCATATCAGTTATGTGGGGGGGAAAAAAAAAGAAAGAAAGAAAAGGGAGTTTTAAGAGTTGTGACAACCAATGCACTATATGAATGTTTTTGATCAGGTTTTGAACAAACCAATTATAAAATATTTTGAGGGATTTTAGGAAATTGAATGTGAATGGTATAGTATATGATATAAAAGAAGGAAGTATTTTAACTTAATTAACTATGAGGATGGTATGGTTTTTTTTTAAAAAAATGAATCTATTAGTAAGAGATACATAATGAATTTATAGATTAAAAAGCATAATTCTTTAAATTACCATTGGAAAAATATTAAGGAAAGAGATAAAACTAAATTGACAAAATACTTATCATTATTGAAGCTTATTGATGGCTGCAGAGAAACTGTCAAGCATTATATTATACATTTGACAATTTCCATAATATTGAAATATTAAAAAGCCATCTGAAAATTAAAAGTCTTTGACTAGAGATAAATATTTAAAATAGATAAATGTGTAAATGTGTGTGCTTATATATGCGTGTGTAAAATACTTTGAGTTATAAAATATGTAAGATTACTATAGAATATAGATTTAGAAGGTGAAAAACGTGCATAATGGAGCTAGTAATGAAGATAGTTGGGAAAAGATTAGATGTGGAAGAAGATCTACAAACAAGTAGAAAATTGATGGCTTTCATTGTGGTGATAGAATTTTTAAAAATGAAGAAAGAAAAGATATAAGATTTACCATTGTTTTGATAAAATTCACAAAGTTAGCAACTGGATCAAGTTTTAGGGCAAGAGTGTGGAACAAGTTCAGCTTTGAAATTAAGATTTCGTAATTAAATAACAGGAAATATGGGTAGTGATACCATCAAATAAAGCAGTGAAAGAAGTGGAGCCATAGGAAGGAATATGATGATGTAATGTAAGATAGCAATTAAAAAAAAGAAACTTCAGAAAATGTGTACCATGTGAGTACTCACCAAGTTGAGTGGCATCTCATTATCCGTATGTACACTTGGGCTTTTGAATTTTGGTTAGTACCATTCTTAAAATGTTTTGATTAGAATATGTTTAAAAATGTTATTATTTAAATTTTCAAAATTTAACAAGAAGACTCATTAAAATGTTACTATTATTTTATATAGGAGCTCTGGTGGCATAATCCCTAAGGCATGTGACTGCTAACCAGAAGGCTCGTGGTTCAAACCCACTAGCCGTTCCTTGGAAAAGGTTGGGCAATCTACTTCTATAGTGATACTGCCTTAGAAACCCAAGGAGGGGTCACCATCTATGCATCTATGAATTATAATCTTTCTTGCTTCTTCTTTTATTTAACATGCATGACAGCTTGGTCTTGCATTAGTTGTTGTTGTTGTTGTTTGCCGTCGAGCCGGACCTGACTCATAGACACCCCTCCTTGGGTTTCCGAGGCAGTATCACTACGGAAGTAGATTGCCCCATCTTCCTTCTGAGGGGTGGCTGGTGGATTTGAACCGCCAGCCTTCTGGTTAGCAGTCAAGTGCCGTAGCCACTATGCTACCAGAGCTCCCTTGCATTAGTTATCCATGTTTATTACTCACATTACTATGGCTATCAAAGTGCATTTTTGTCTCCGTTTTCATTTTTTTGAAAAACAGTTAAATATGCTATTAGTAATATAATCTCACCTGGGAGTTGACATGGACCTTAATATTGGTCTTGGCTCATTTTTAGAAATAAAATCTTTAATAAAATGTTAATGGAACCATTTTAATATGCAAATATGCTAAGCAATTTCAGATCATTTAAACATGAATTTTACAATTGCAATACAATTTTGTTTGTCACTTCTAAAAATGATGGTATTTTAAAAATGAAATTTGTAGCAATACTGTCCTTTACAGCCATGAGAGAAAACATTTTTAATAATAAGACTTAAAAAAAAAATCCTCAATAAAGATGTCTAAAATGCTAAGAAAGACCTTTGCAGACAGTCCTTTACTAATGTTTAAAAATAATCAGTAATTACTCTAGTTAAGCTATATAATATCTATAACCTTTATTGTAACACCTTCCTTTCTACCTATTAAGGTATTTCTTGCTTTAGTTAGGTCTAAATTAACTCACCTTAATGTTAAATGACTAACTTGATGTGCTTATAGCAATCAGCACTTTCTGCTTCCTGCCCTATAAGTTAATATCTGGAAATATTTTGGTATCACCCCAACACATTTTCTGTCTCCACCACTGCTCTCAGGCAAGCATACACTAGAATTAAAATAATAATAATAATAATAAAAAAATGAGAAAGGAAAACAATGCAAATGTAACATGTTTTTTCATAATGCTTTTGTCTCATTGTAAATAATGAAGCATGGTTTTTCAAATTTTGATTAGGGTAGTGAAAGTTTACAGAGTAAATTGATTTTCCATTCATTCTGTTTTCTGACTTTTATTGCATTTCACAGACTGCAACAGTATTCTTCCCACTTCTCTATACTCATCTCTTTCCTTCATTTTTCCTTCCTATTCCCTCTGGCTTTCCTAGCTCTATCCTTGGGCAGATTCTGCCCTCTTGATCTCATATGCTTCATTATACTAATCACTGCTTAACCTCTTGATATTACTGTTCACTTAATAGGCCTATTGTTTGGCTGTCAGTTGAGTCAGAGGGATTAAGGTCAGTTCCTAACTTGAAGAGTGTCACCAGTCTTTATTAAAGCAGAAAGCCTTGTCTTTTTTTTTTTTTTTTTTTATGATTTTGAATTATGTTCCACATATTCCTCCACTCTATTCAGGATTAGTTATTGTGACCCCCTTCACAGCAGTCAGAGTAGTAGCTGGGCACTATCTAGTTCTGGTCTCAGGGTCACGGAGGCTGGGGTTCACATGCTCCATTAGTCCTTTGGACTAATTGTTTACTTTAACTTTGATTTTCTTTCCTCTTTCCTCTGGATGGTGAGAGACAAATAGTTGTGCCTTAGATGATCATTCACAACCTTGAAGTGCATGCATCCAGAGTGCTCTTTGGAAGTAAGAATGGCCAGACTTTGTCTCACCTACTTTAATCATGTTATCAGAAGGAACCATTCACTGGAGAAGGATATCATGCTTGATAAAGTGGAGGGACAATGGAAAAGGGTAAGACCTTCTAAGATGGATGGATATAGTGGCTACAACAATGGGCTCAGGTATAGCAAGGATCATGAGTGGGCACAGAACCGCACAGTGTTTCGTTGTGTTGTGCATAATGTCTCTATGATTCAAAGATGACTCGACAGCACCTAACAACAACACCAACAACAGTAACAAAAATAATGTGAATTTAAATTATTAGTATTAGATTCTAAAGGAATGAATTTATTCTGGACACACTCAAACAAAATTGATTAAATAGATATACATTCATCAAGAACAATAATATTTTCCCATTAAAATATTATACTAGGAATATTTATATATTTAGTCTGGGTATATTAATAGATAGGATAATATAAGTATTATAACAATAGTTAAGAAAAGAAAAAATCACTCCATAATCCAATGACAGTGGTGCTACTTTTTTTTTTTCGGTTGTTTATTTAGTTGCCTATAATAAACACCAAAATCATAACTCTGGATATCAGGTATAAATAAACAGGTGAAGGAGGTAGATATGTAGAGATAGAGAGAGAGACATAAAGAGAGACAAGTATAGTTATAGAGCAAGGTGTAGGTTACGTCTTGTTTTGTAGGTGGTATTATTTTATTGATATTTTCTAGAAACAGCTGAAGTTATATGCAGGAATGAGAAATTTCCTGTAATACCCACAGGTATAACTCTATACAAAGGTGTGAATATGTTGCAGTTAAAATTTATCTCATAGCAAAGACACTGGAGAAATCCTGATTCATGAACAGATCACATCTCTTCTAATAGGGACTTTATTGTATAAGTTTAACCTTCCTCTCCTTCCACAGGGGCCTATTATCTTTTCTTGGTGTCAAAAATTGTCAAAATTTCTAATTCCATGCATAGGCAGTTTTTAATTCACCACAGAAGAACAAATATATTTCTATAGATTTTTTACATGTTTTCTCTAAAGGACTCTAACATGCCAGCCACGTGTTCCTTATTCCCATGGAATACTTCTCTATTCATCTGTGGACTCATGGCTATATCTCTCTCTCAACTGATATGTTACTCACTGCTGCATTAATAGAAAAGAATTATACCCTGCCCTGAATTTTGACAGGAAGAGTAATTCACCACTTAAATCTCAGCTAAAATTAACTTCCACATTGGGGAAAAAAAAATATGAACACCTTGTTATGTCCTATGCAATGCCATTGAGCATTTTCCCTGGCTGCCATGCTTCGGCTTTTAGCCTTAACTATATTTCACACATAATGTTATAGGTTTTGGTATCTCTATGAATGGATAAAAATAATGATTTTTACAACTTCACATATTATTTTGGAAATAGTAAAGTTTGTAGTCTTGAAGAGGACACATAACTTTATGTTCATAAAGCAATTACATATTTAAAATTTTAGAAAGTAATCTTAGCTCACCTATTTGTACTTTTTCATGTAAATGAAAGGGAATAATTGTGTTCATTCCACTTTATAAAGTGATCCCTGTTATACAGTATCCAAAGTGAGAAGGTCCTTCATATGACATCATCTGAATTTTTAAAAAGGATCTTCATAAGACATGCAAAGAACAGCTGCCTGTACTTGCAGCTGCAAGACAGAAATATTTTTGTACACAGCTTCTATTTGTAACAGGGCAGGTGAAATATAGAAGGGCCCACTCTTGGCAAAATGATGAAGTCTTTGAAGTTTTTTTGCTTTTGTTTTTTCTAGACAAATAAACTTCTCTACCACCACCCCCAGCAAATCTTCTCCGACTGCAGGGATGTAGAACCTAGATGTGTATTTCATTCTGCTATGGAAGTTACTTGTACTTAAAAGGAGTGAGCCATGTAGATAGAAAGTTTTGGATTCTGAACTCAAACTGCTCTGGATTTGAATCTAACTTCTCTAACTTACTAGTTTTGTGACCTTTGGAAAGGGAATCTCAATATATTCTCATATATCTGATGGCTAATAGTTACACAACTGTTCTAGTCGTCTGTATAAAATACTGACAAGCCTCCTTTGTTTGCTTAGAAGAGTTAAATAAAATAATTTAGACCACTGAACAGAATATATGGAATTGAATGTATATGGAATAATTTAGAATTTCTTTTCTTCTGTTTATTAATGATTAATTGCACTTCAAAAATTTTTGATGTATTGTTGTTCTTGTTGTTGTTAAGTGCCGTCGAGTCGTTTCCGACTCATAGCGACCCCATGCACAGCAGAACAAAACACTGCCCGATCCCACACCAGCCCCACAATCCCTGCTATACTTGAGCCCATCATC
>NW_006922024.1:1196192-1198243 GCF_000298275.1 Orycteropus afer afer | reverse complement strand
TTTGTTTCCAACTTTTGCATTCCAGTCACTAGTGATAATTAACACATCCTGATTGCATGTTTGGTCAATTTGATGTATTATATACACAAAAATACAGACAAACACTCTACACACACAAGCACACACACACACACACACACACACAGAGTTAGAGAGTTAGCTATGTCTTTGGACATCCTAGAAATTTTGATGGTAAAATGAGAGTCTGACTTTATTGTAAGAGGTGTCTGCATTCAACATACATGTGAAGCATAATGACAAGGCTCCAACATCATTACTTTATTGATCTTGATTTAAAATAACTTGTTCTTCAAATATTAATTGTTTCATCCTGGTATGTGTCATATCTGATTAAGCACTGGATCACTGAAGAGTATTAGAGAGATATCAATTCCTTTTTGGTTATTAATAATACAAGAATTTTGGTCACAATTGCATCATATCCCTTCATGATTTAACAAAGAACTCTGTGGAATATTTGTTGAGAACATTAGACTACTTACCTATATATGGATCATTGTTTTTGTGTCTATCTAGCACAATTGTACTAGACAACATAAAAAAAAAAACTAAAACCAAACACACTTCTGTGGAGTCGGACCTGACTCATAGTGATCCCTCCTTGGGTTTCCAAGGCAGTATCACTATGGAAGTAGATTGCCCAACCTGACTTCCAAGGAGTGGCTGGTGGGTTTGCAGTCAAATGCCTTGGGCACTATGCTATAAGAGCTCCTAGAGAACATAGAACAGAAATATTTTTATGAATTAGCTGAGACGATAAAAGGCTGTATCATGGAAAACAAAATTACTACTTTATATAAATAGAAGCTCTTGTAGCGTAGTGCCTAAGGCACTTGACTTCTTACCAGAAAGCTGGAGTTTCAAACCCAACAGCCAGTCCTCAGAAGGAAGGTTGGGCAATCTACTTCCATAGTGATACCACCTCAGAAACCCAAGGAGGGGTTACTATGAGTCGGGTCCGACTCAACGACAGCTAACAACAACAGCACTTTATATGAATATCATTTGCAACTGATTAAATAGGGAAAAAAAAAGATCAATAATGTTAACACATAAAAGGAATTAAATGTTTATAAGGCATTTGTTGCACTAGAATTATCGATATGTATATAATTTTCTTTCATTAATTTTAAAATATGAAATCAATATGTACTGTGTGCCCAGATTTACAGTGCTTTTTTGGGAGTAAGGATTGCCTTTATTATAATCTGTTATTTGCAACTCAACTCAAAAAAAACAAACTACTATCAAGTCCTTTCCAACTCATAGTGGCCTCCTTTGGAATTCCAAGACTGTAAATCTTTATGGAAGCAGACTGCCCCGTCTTTCTTCCTCAGAGCAGCTGGTGGGTTTGAAACACTGACCTTTTGGTTAGTGGCCAAATGCCTTAACCACTAAACAATCAGAGCTCCTTACAACTCAATAGATGATTAATAGAAGGGCTATTTCAAATGATAGTCCATTAAGCAGAACTTAAGATAATGATAATTGAGAAGTACTGAGTGATTTCAGTGCTCTCATACATAATAGTGTACGGGCCCAATAGATACACAATAATGTAAGGGCCAATGTTCACATAAAGGCCATAGATTAATTAGAAGAGCTAGAGATGCACCAGAAAATATCTGATACCTTAAGGCTAAGGAAAATGAATAGAGATTTACAGTAGTGGAAGATGAACAAAATTCTACGTTTGCAGGAGAGATAGATAATCATCATTTGCCTAATGTGCTTTAATTGTATTAATGTTTTACTGTTAGGCATATTTTAAAATTTCTTTGGGTTTTATAGTTATTTAATATTGGATTAAGGAGTTTCTATCAAGTTTGATAGCTTTGGGTCCACATGAGAAGATTGTAATTTTTTTTAATGAATTTTATTGAAATATTATAATCTATGTTCAGTGAAATACACAAAGCTAAAGTGACATGGGTCAATTCTTTTTTTTTTTTTTTTTCCAGTGTTTCTTCCCCTCCCCTCCCAACGCTGTTAACCAACAAAGAAAGTTTCCCTCCATATATAAACCTTTC
>NW_006922024.1:1195326-1196092 GCF_000298275.1 Orycteropus afer afer | reverse complement strand
AACCAACAAAGAAAGTTTCCCTCCATATATAAACCTTTCTTTGACTCTCCACAACGATGAACCAATACTATATTTGTCCTTCTGTGATTGACTTATTTCGCTCAGCATAAAGTCCTCCAAGTTCATCCATATTACATGGTGTTTTGCAGACTCTACATTATTCTTTAGTGATGCATAGCATTCCAGTATGTGTATGTAGCATACACATCCACTCCCGGTCATCCATTTTTCCACTGATGGGCACATAGGTTGTTTCAATCTTTTTGCTATTGTAAATAGTGCTGTGATGAACATGAGCATGCATGTTGTTTTTACTATGGTCCTATCCTGGCTCTCACCTCTCTAGGATAAATACTTAGTAATGGGATTGTTGGGTCAAATGGTATCTTCAATTCCAACTTTCTGAGGAATCACCATATTGCTTTCTACAGTGGTTGTGTCACTTCACAGTCATACAAGCAGTGTATGAGACTTCCAATCTCTCCACATCCCCACCAGCATTTGTTATTTTCTGTCTCATTGAACCTTGCCATTAGTGCTGCAGTGAGACGGTATGTATATCTCTTTGTTGTGTTGATTTACATCTCTCTTATGGCCAATGATTGTGAGCATCTTTTCATGAATTAGCTGATCACTTGAATGTCCTCCTTAGTGAAGTTTCCATTCATGTTTTCTGCCCATTTTTCAATTGGATTGCTAATTCCTTTGGTGTTGAGGCATTGGAGTTTTCCATCAATCTTAGAGATAAGTCCCTTGCCAGATATGT
>NW_006922024.1:1191871-1193726 GCF_000298275.1 Orycteropus afer afer | reverse complement strand
TCAAACCCACCAGCCACTCCTCGGAAGGAAGGTTGGGCAATCCTACTTCTGTAGTGATACTGCCTCGGAAACCCAAGGAGGGCTCGCTATGAGTCAGGTATGACTCGATGGCACATAACAACAACATATGTTGGGGTGACTTGCCCACAATTTTTATTTTCTTTGTTTTGTTTATATGTTATCTATACAGGCAGGGCACTGTGCTGTGCTCCTTTCTTCACTAGTTGGCAGCACTTATACACTCACCACCTGTCTCCTTTCCTTTGTCAGCCTCTCATATGTCTTTGCCGACACTGGCAAACAGAGCCTGTTCTTAGGTCCCTGGAATACGAATGAGAATGCTATTACTTTAAAATCCAAAATAGTTGCCACTTGTAAACATTCAAAATGGCTGCACCCTCAGTCACTTAAAAATCCAATATGGCCGCTGCTTGTAAACATTGAAAATAGCTGCACCCTTGGTCACTAAATATCCAAAACGGCTGCCACGTGTAAACAATCAAAATGGCTGCACCCTCTGGACAGCAGAAAGTCCACATCTCCGGTTTTCTCCCTCCTTGCTGTTTCCCTTCCTAGTCGTAGGCCACCAGAGCAGTTGTCCCTGCAGCCCTTGGTGACCAAGACAGATCTTTAGGTCAATTCTCAGGTCCCAACACCACTTGGCAATATTCAGGCTGTTGGTCTCATCAGAGTAGCTGAGAGTCCGCAGCTCTGACTATCTCTGTACTCACTGTTTTTGTTCAGGTTTTTTCACTAGTTGGTGCCTAATCCACTTCTGTATAGTTCCTTTCAATGCCCAGGGTTCCAGGATTATCATCTGTATCTCTGTCAGTTGGTTTTTCTTTTCTTTGTTGAAGAGGGTCTGGGTTGCTTGTCTGCCTATTCCTTCATATTACTGGAAGTCTCAAGGTTGTAATTTTGGGTTTTTGTTGTTGTTGTTATGTGCCATCAAGTTGGCCCCGACTCATAGCAACCCCTCCTTGGGTTTCCAAGACAGTATCACTAGGAAAGTAGATCACCCATTTCAGGTAGTGCATGGATTTATACATTTGAAAATAATTTAAATGTATAGGATATATGATATTAAAATATTGGCCATCATTTTTATCATATTTGAATTGAAATAAAACTGAAGATTAGAAGTATATAGTTAGGTGCAGTTTAAAAAACTTGTAATAATTTGATTCATTGAATACCATGATGCATTGTAAAAGAGTTAAAAATATTTGATTTCTCACTCATTCTCTGAGGTTTTTTTTTTTTTTTTTTAATCAGAAATGATAGGTATTTTGGCAGAGGGATTCACTGTGTCTCTCTCACATATAAGAGTATATTTAGAGATATTTATTACAACTTTCATATTTGCATATTCAGATACAGCTTATACCACTTTAAGAAAAATATATTACTTCCACAAGCAGTTGCAGAAATAAGTTCAGGAATTGATGTTTTTCATACAAAACTTCATTTGTAATACATTTAAAATGTAATTAAATTTTGAAAACCAATCCTAGGACATAAATTCTGAATGATTTTATAGAATGAATGACAACTCTCATATAAATTATGAAAAATATCCTTCTTATGAAACAAAAGAAAATAGTCATGTGTCTGAGAAATATACATAAAACATATAATTGAATGTTTGATGATTTACCAGGTGGTAAATTTTCACTCAACGTTATGCTTAAAAATTTGTTTTAGTACCAGTGTAGGAAGTTGCTATCATAAAATATCATAATTTGCATATAACTATAGACTGTCATCGGGAGCTCTGGTAGCATAGTGCCTAAGGCACTTGACTGCTAACCAGAAGGCTGGCAGTTCAAACCCACCAGCCACTCCTCGGAAGGAA
>NW_006922024.1:1181613-1191061 GCF_000298275.1 Orycteropus afer afer | reverse complement strand
TACTTCCGTAGTGATACTGCCTCAGAAACCCAAGGAGGGGTCGCTATGAGTCGGGGCCGACTCGACGGCAAACAACAACAACAACAACATAACAAGGCCAGTTAATACTATTATTCAAATTTACACACAAACCACTAAAGCCAAGGATGAAGAAACTGAAGATTTTCACCAACTTCTGCAGTCTAAAATTGACCAAACACTCAATCAAAATGTATTGATGATTATCGGTGATTGGAATGTGAAAGTTGGAAACAAAAATGAATCATTGGTAGTTGGAAAATATGGCCTTGGTTATAGAAATAACTCAGGAGATCCCATGATAGAATTTTTCAAGACCAACAATTTATTCATTGCAAATATCTTTTTTTCCACAACATAAATGATGGCTATACCTGTGGACCTTGTGAGGTAGAATACACAGAAATCAAATCAACTACATCTGTGGAAAAAGGTCAAGAAGCTCAGTGTCCTCAGCCAAAACAAGGCCAGGAGGTATCTCAGAACAGACCATAAATTACTCATATTCAAGTTCAATTTGAAGCTGAAGAAAATTAAAACAAGACCATGATAGTCAAATATAGCCTTAGTTCTATCCCACTTGATTTTAGCACCATCTAAAGAATAGATTTGATGTATTGAACACGAATGAAGACCAGAGGAGTTGTTGGATGATATGAAGAGAGCATGTATGAAGATATATGAAGAAAGAAAAAAGTCATCAAAAAGACAGGGAGGGAAGAAAAGACAAAAATGGATGTCAGAAGAGATTTTGAAACTTGCTCTTGAACAGAGAGTAGCTAAAGCAAATGGAAGAAATGACAAGATAAATGAGCTAAACAGAAGATTTCAAAGAGTAATTCAAGAACATAAAGTAAATTATTCTAATGAAATGTGCAAAGACTTGGAGTTAGAAAACCAAAAGGGAAAACTACTTTCAGTGTTTCTCAAGCTGAAAGAACTGAAGAAAAAAAATCATTCCTCGAGTTGGAATATTGAAAGATTTTATGGGAAAAATATTGAATGATGCAGGAAGCATCAAAAGAAGATGGAAAGAATACAGAGTCACTGTACCAAAAAGAATTGGTGGATATTCAGGTATTTCAGGAGTTGGCATAAGATCAAGAACCAATGGTATGGAAGGAAGTTCAAGCTTCACTGAAGTATTTGGTGAAAAATAAGTTTCCAAGGATTGAAAAAATACCCATTGAGATGTTTCAACAAATGGATGCTGCACTGGAAGCACTTACTTGTCTATGCTAAGTAATTTGGAAGACAGTTACTTGAACAACTGACTGTAAGAGATCCAATTTTGTTCCCATTCCAAAGAAGGATAATCTAACAGAATATAGAAATTACCAAATAGTATCATTAGTATCACACACAAGTAAAAGCTTGCTGAAGATAATTCAAAAATGGTTGCAGCAGTATGTTGACAAGGAACTTCCAGAAATGCGAGCTGGTTTCAAAAGAGGGTATAGAATGAGGGACATCATTACTGATATCACAAGGATCTTGGCTGAAAGTACGTAATACTGGTTACTTGTGTTTTATTGACTATGCAAAAACATTCAATTGTGTGGATAACATTGGGTTATGCATAACATTGAGAAGAATGGGAGTACCAGAGCATTTAATTGTTTTCATGAGGAACCTGTACATAAAACAGAAGGCTGTCATTCAAACAAGGGGATACTGTATGGTCTAAAATCAGTAAGAGTGTGTGCATCAATTATATTATTTTGCCAAGCTTATCCAATATATATACTGAGAAAATTATTTTGAAAAGCTATACTATGTGAACAAGAACATGGCAACAGGATTGGAGGAAGACTCATTAACAACTTGAGATATGCAGAAGACATAATCTTGCTTGCTGAAAATGAAGAATACTTGAAGCACTTACTGATGAAGGTAAAAGACTACAGTCTGCAGTATGGATTATACCTCAACATAAAATAAAAATCCTCACAACTGGACTGACAACATTATGATAAAAGAGAAAAGACTGAAGTTGTCAAAGATTTCATATTACTTGGGTCCACAATCAATAATCATGTAAGCAGCAGTCAAGGAACAAGACAGCTTATTGCAGTGAGCAAATCTGCTCCAAAAGACCTCTTTAAAGTGCTGAACAGCAAAAATATCTCTTTGAGGGCTAAGGTGTGCCCAACAGAAGCCATGGTTATTTTCAGTAGTCTCATGGAAGGAGCTCTGGTAGCGTAGTGCCTAAGGCATTTGACTGCTAACCAGAAGGCTGGTGGTTCAAACCCACCAGCCACTCCTCAGAAGGAAGGTTGGACAATCTACTTCTGTAGTGATACTGACTCGGAAACCCAAGGAGGGGTCGCTATGAGATGGGTCCAACTTGATAATACATAACAACAACAACAACAACATATGTCCTAGAGGACATGCAGCCAGAATGCTTCTTGGAAGCAAGAATAGAATGGAAAGACTTCATCTCATCTACTTTGGTCATGATGTCAGAGCGGACCATTCCATGGGAAGGATATCATGCTTGGTAAAGTATAGAGCGTCATGGAAAAAGTAGAAGACACTCAACAACATGTATTGACACAATAGTTGTAATGCTGGGCTCTAGTATAGCAAGGATTGTGGGGATGGTGCAACACTGGACAGTGTTTCCTTCTGTTGTTTGTAAGGTCACTATGAGTTGTAGTAGACTGGAAGTTGCCTAATAACAGCAATAATATAAACTGTCAGCAAGAGGTGTTGCAGTCTGCTCCCATAAGGTTTTCAGGGCAGTTCTTCTCTGCTCCATAGCCTTTCTGAGTCATAATTGTCTCTACAGCAATAGGTTTTGTTTGTTTTGGATAGATTGTGAATGGAATTGGAGTATATTTTGATAACAGAAATACTTTACATAAGATAATTGCCCTCTCAAGGCCATACTCTTAGAGAAAAGGTCCATTATACACTTACCGTAGTCTTCCATTTGACATATGTATTTAAGTGGTCACAATTATGAAGAAGGAGGCAGTTTTTTGTAATAAATGGCATGGATCTAGATACAGACAAAGGCCTGTGAAAGACCTTCTGTCAGATTACCTAGAATCCTAGGAAGCAAGTCATCATTATTACTAAGTGTGCATCAACACCAATCTGAAACACATCCTTTGTTGGTGAAGAAACCAGCCTGACATTTAATCTTTCAAAAAATAACATGTACAAGAATGTAGTTGAAGTTTGTCACTTTGAATAAATTTGGCAGTTCCTGTGGGATTAAGCTGCCTTTATATAGAGAGTAAAAAGGAAAGTCCCAATTGCTTACTCAGTCCTTCTGCTGAAAATAATAAAGTGTCTAATTAGCATGTTCTTTCATCCTCTTTCCAAAATAGTAATGTTGAAGCAAAAAGAGAAATTCATATAATCATATATTTCTGTCCTTGATGCTTGACATTGAATTAATGATGTCAATGATATAGACTAGGAAATAAACTCAGCAATTCCCCTGAAGAAGCTTTCCCACTCCAGTGAAAATAAAGATAAATGCATTACTTTTCAGTGGTGACAGCCAAATAGAGGTCAGTGATTACCTGTAGGAGAGAGCATGATTGGAGTACTTCAAAGGCAGTTTACTAAAAGAGATGAAGCTCCAGAGGGATCTAGGGAGGTAGAAGATAAAATAAAATCTCTATTATGATTATAAATGCAATACACCTTGCTCTCCCTTCTTTACTGTGCTAAATATTTTTGATTAAACAGCATTCCTCCCTCTTGAAGTTTATTTATTTTTTCTTTTGAACAGTAATATTTTTAAGTATTTGTTTCCTTTCTAACACACAATTCTCAAAAAAAGATAATAACACTATATTCATGTATATAAATACATAGGAGCTCAGGTGGCATAGGGCCTAAGGCATTTGACTGCTAACCAGAAGGCTGGGTGTTCAAACTCACTGGCCACTCCTCAGAAGGAAGGTTGGGAAACCTACTTCCATAGTGATACCACCTTAGAAACCCAAGGAGGGGTCGCTATGAGTTGAATGTAACTCGATAACAGTGAGTTCACTATATATATATATATACATGTAAATATATATGTATTTACATATGGCCAGTGGATCAGGATTCTGCCTACAACTGTCTGTGAGAGAATAATTCACCATTTGGCCTAGAGATCTTGGATTCATCATACGTTGGAGTCAACAGCCAGTATATTGCTGGCCAACCTTGAGCTCCTCAGCCCCTGCAGCTGCATGAGTCAGGAAAAGCCTCCAGCCGGATGTTTGACCCAAGAACTTGGGACTTGCCAGCTTCTACAAATATAGAACCCCTCTGCTGCCATGAGGGAAGCTGAAGGAAAACGCTGCCTAGGAAAAAGCCTCCAGCTTGACATTTGATCCAGGAACTTTGGACTTACCAGCTTCGATAAGTGTGTATGGAGGCATCCTTATATCCGAGTAACCAAGGACATGCCGGACCTGGACGACTGAAGAGGTGTGACATTCCCCTTGTTACTCTTATACCCCACACTCAGAGGTTTGGCCATCCCCCACTCCCACCCACCTTCTGGGCCTGCAGGAACTCCATCCCACTCTGTGTGCTTGGATGGAGCCTGGGTGACCTGCCCTGCCCTCCCTCGATTTTTTTTTTCTCTTTCTTTTTTTCTGGTTTTTAGTTTGCTTGCTTTTGTCTGTTTTAAAATTACTACTATTATTAATACTTTTGTCCTTTTTACTATCATTCTTTATTCTTCCCCTCCCAGGTCCTAGTTTTCATGTTTTTTCTTTTCCCTGTTCCTGGTTGCAATTTTTTTTTTTCCTTCTTTTTTCTCATGGTTAACCCTGTTCCTTGTTTTGCTTTTTGCACTTTACCCATTTTCTTCTTCATTAGTCTCCTTCTCTGCCTTTTTTCTCTTATTGCCCTATCCCCAGATATTGAAGGTTTTCTTGTTTTTTTCCGCTGACCTTCTTGTTTGTCTGGAGGGTGCAGCCATTTTGATTGTTTACACATGAGAGCCATTTTAGATATTTAAAGTGACAGAGGGCACAGCCATTTTGGATGTTCACAAGCGGCAGCCATTGTGGATATTTAAAGTGCCTGAGGATGCAGCCATTTTGAAAGTTTACAAGCGATGGCCATTTTGAATATTTAAAGTGACTGAGGTGCAACCATTTTGAATATTTACAAGTGGTGGCCATTTTGGATTTTAAAGTGATAGCATTCTCATTCAGATTCCAGGGACCTAAGAATAAGGAGCGAGATGGGAAACAGGAACAGGACAATGAAAAGGACCTAAGAACAGGCAGCGAGGTGAGAAGCAGGAAGAGGACAAAAAAAAACAAAGGGGACTGGAAAAGATTGAGGGGTTAGGCACAGGGACCCAGGTGAATAGAGGGAACCCAGGCCATGCCCATCAAGGAATGAGGCAGGAAGGCAGAGAGAGGACAGAAAAGGCAAAGGGGATAGGAACAGATCGAGGAGTCAACTGCAGGGAGTCAGGTGAGGAGAGGGAACCCAGGCCACCCCCCACAAGCAGTGAGGTGGGAAGCAGAGAGAGGACAGAAAATGCAAAGGGGACTAGAACAAATCAAGGAGTTAGCTGCAGGGACCCAGATCAGGGTGGTTGGAGGGGTTTCTAACAGCTAAGGAAGACAAACTTGTGTGTTTGTTTGTCCTACTGTGTTGATGTATTGCTGTGAGTCTTGAGGCTGTGCCATTGGTGTTTAAAACCCAGTGGGGTACACCTGTTGCACAGGTATCAGCCCGGATTACAGGCTGAGACAGACTAGGAAGAAGGAGGAGGCCATCCACTTCTCAAAGAATTGGCCAGGGAAAAACCTTATGAATAGCACAGACACACTGTCTGATACATTACTGCTCAAGTTTATGAATAGTCTAGAAAATTGTCCAATACAGAGGAGGAAGATGAGTCACTTAGCATCGAAGGCTCAAAAATAGGACTGGGAAAGAGCTGCATTATCAGAGTAAAATCAGCCTTGCACAAATGGGTAAGGTAAAGCTTTTGAGACCTCCATTTGCTGACATGGCACTACTCAAATTGAGGAGAAAGAGCAGGAAACATCCATTAATAATCGGAACATGGAATGTATGAAGTATGAATCTAGAAAAACTGGAAGTTGTCAAAAATGAAATGGAACACATAAAGATTGATATCCTAGGTATTAGTGAGCTGAAATAGACTGGTTTTGGCCATTTTGAATCAGACAACCATATGATCTGCTATGCCAGGAACAGTAGTTTAAAGAGGAATGGCATGGCATTCATCATCACAGAGGATGTTACAACATCTGTCCTGAAGTACAATGCTGTCAGTGATAGGATAATATCCATATGCCTATAAGGAAGACCCGTTAGTACAACTATTATTCAAATTTATGCACCAACCACCAAAGCCAAAGATGAGGAAATTGAAGATTTTTATCAACTTCTGCAGTCTGAAATTGACCGAACTTGCAATCAGGATGTGTTATTTATCATTGGTGACTGGAATGCAAAATTTGGAAACAAAGAAGAAGTACCGGTAGTTGGAAAATTTGGCCTTGGTGACGGAAATAATGCTGGAACCTGCCAGGTAGAATTTTGCAAGTCTAACGACTTGTTCATTGCAAACACCTTTTTTCAACAACACAAATGATGGCTCTACACGTGGACTTCAACAGATGGAACACGAATGAATCAGATTGACTATATCTGTGGCAAGAGGCAGTGGAAAAGCTCATTATCTTCAGCCAAAACCAGGCCAGGAGATGATTATGGAACAGACCATCAACTGCTCATATGTAAGTTCAACTTGAAGTTAAAGACAATGAAAACAAGTCCAAGAGAGCTAAAATATGATCTTGAATATATCCCTCCTGAATTTAGAGACCATCTAAAGGATAGATTTGATGCATTGAACACCAATGACAGAAAACTAGAAGAATTGTGGGAAGATATCAAGAAAATCATCCATGAAGAAAGCAAAATATCACTAAAAAGACGAGAAAAGAAGAGAAGACCAAAATGAATTATAGGAGAGACTCTGAAACTTGCCTTTGAGTGGAGAGTGGATAAAGCAAATGGAAGAAATGACAAGATAAAAGAGCTGAACAGAAGATTTCAAAGAGCAGTTCGAGAAGATAAAGACAATTACTATAATGAAATGTGCAAAGACCTAGAGTTTGAAAACCAGAAGGGAAGAACATGCTCAGCATTTCTCAAGCTGAAAAAATTGAGGAAAAAATATAAGCTTCGAGTTGCAATATTGAAAGATTCTAAGGGCAAAACATTGAATGATGCAGAGAACATGAAAAGAAGATGGAAGGAATACACAGTCTCTGTACCAAAAAGAACTGGTCGATCTTCATCCATTTCAGGAGGTGGCATATGATCTAGAACCAATGGTACTGAAGGAGAAAGTCAAAGCTGCAATGAAAGAATTGGCGAAGAATAGGGCTCCAGGAGTTGATGGAATACCCATTGAGATATTTCAACAAACGGATGTTGCACTGGAGGCATTCACTCAGTTATGCCAAGAGATTTGGAAGACAGCTGCCTGGCCAACTGACTGGAAGAGATCCATATTTGTACCCATCCCAAAGAAAGATGATGCCAAAGAATGTGGAAATTATCGAACAACATCATTAATATCACATGCAAATAAAATCTTACTGAAAATAATTCAAAAATGGTTATAGCAGTATATTCACAGAGAACTTTCAGAGGTGCAAGCTGGATTCAGAAGAGAACATGGAACAAGGGACATCATAGCTTCTGTCAGATGGATCTTAGCTTAAGGCAAAGAATACCAGAAAGATGTTTACTTGTACTTTATTGACTATGCAAAGGCATTTGATTGTGTGGATCATGACAAATTATGGATAACATTGAGAAGAATGGGAATTCCTGAACACTTGATTGTACCCATGAGGAACCTATACCTTGACCAGGAGGGTGTCATTCGCACGGAACAAGGGGACAGTGCATGATTAAAATCAGGTAGGGATTCATGGTGGTATCCTTTCCCCATATTTATTCAATCTATGTACTGAGCAAATGTTCATGGTTGTATCCTTTCCCCATATTTATTCAATCTATGTACTGAGCAAATAATCGAGAAGCTGGACTATATGAAGAAAAACATGGCATCAAGATTGGAGGAAGAATCATTAATAACCTGAGATATGCTGATTATACAACTTTGCTTGCTGAAAATGAGGATGACTTGAGGCACTTACTGATGAAGATTGAGGAACATAATCTGAACTATGGATTACATCTCAATATAAAGAAGACAAAAATCCTCACAACTGGACCAATAAGCAGCATCCCAATAAAAGGAGAAAAGATTGAGGTTGTTAAAGAATTCATGTTGCTTGGTTCTACAATCGAAGCCAATAGAAGCAGTAGTCAGGACATTAGATGACGTGTACCTCTGGGTAGGTCGGCTTCAAAGGAACTCTTTCAAGTGCTGAGGAGCAAGGATGTTTCCTTGAGGACTAAGGTACACCTGACACAGGCCATGATATTTCCAGTTGCCTTGTATGTATGTGAGATATGGACAATGAATAAGGAAGACCGAAGAAGAGTTGATGCTTTTGAGTTTTGGTGCTGGTGAAGAATGCTGAAAGTACCATGGACTGCCAAAAGAACTAACAGATCTGTCCTGGAGGAAGTGTGGCTGAGATGCTCCTTGGATGTGAGGATGGCCAGACTTTGTCTCACCTACTTTGGTCATGTTATCAGAGGGGATCATTCCCTGGAGAAGGATGTCATGCTTGGTAAGGTGGAGGGTCGACAAAAGAGGGGAAGACCTTCGACGAGATGGATTGACACGGTGGATGTGACAATGGGCTCAAGTATAGCAAGGATCATGGAGCTGGTGCGGGATCAGGCAGTGTTTCCTTCTGCTGTGCATGGGGTCGCTACGAGTCAGAAGCAACTCAATGGCACCTAACAACCCCATATATATATATAAGCTCTGGTAGCATAGTGCCTAAGGCACTTGACTGCTAACCAGAAGGCTGGCAGTTCAAACCCAGCAGCCACTTCTCAGAAGGAAGATGGGGCAATCTACTTTTGTAGTGATACTGCCTCGGAAACCCAAGGGGGTGTTGCTATGAGTTGGGTATGACTTGATGGCACAACAACAACAACAACAACAAATATGTGTATCTATCTATCTATCTATCTATCTATCTATCTATCTATCTATCTATCTAGATAGGTAGATATATAGATATATACACATTATATATCGATATATATATATATATAAACTGAAACCAAATTCATTGCCTAGGAATCAATTCTGACTCATAGCAACCCCTGTTGGGTTTCTGAAGAAGCTTAAATCTTTAGTGAAGTAGATCACTCCATCTTCCTTCTGCAAAATAGCTGATGGTTTTGAACTGCCAGCCCTCTGGTTTACATCCAAAGGCCTTATCCACTATGACACCAGAGTCTGTGTGTGTGTGTGTGT
>NW_006922024.1:1178675-1180687 GCF_000298275.1 Orycteropus afer afer | reverse complement strand
CTTTCTCCTGCTCTTCCGGCCTGCTACTCTGGGCAGGCCTGAGATTCCCCTCCTCACCTAATCCCTTTGGCTGATATAAGGTAAGACACTCTATTTTGTTTCTCTCTGTGTCATTGCTTAAATATGGTGAAGCCCTCTTTCCCTCATTGCACCATTGATTTCCAAGTGGTTGTTTGTACTTCACCATCTCTACATAATAGATTGGTAGAATAAAATATTTCCAGTCATTCAAATATTTTGAACTTGAGTTGCATTTCATCAAATTGTACTGATAACTGAATCAAAATATTTATATTCTTTGCCATAACTAGTTAAGTGCCCTGGTAAAATTATTCCTTTATCTCCAATTAATGTTTTTGGTTCCATATTTCCAATTTTTTTAAATCTCTTTTTGTTATGTGACTGACCTCTGTGTAATAATTTTAAGTTTATTTATTTATTTATTTTTAATGTTCTTCTGGGAGCTTGAGGGGGGATTTTGGTATGTGAGTGTGTGAGAATTTCCTTCAAAGCAAATACTATTTTGTAGTCTCTAGAGAGTTCTGGTAATATAACTTAAAATAGCAATGGCACTTTCCTCTTCAAACATATTATGCTGTACAACCACATCACACAAAAAAAATAATTATTAAAGATAAATTTTATAGAAGAGAAAGGCATAACAAAAATGAGATAGGATTTAATTTCACATGACAACTGAGTCTTTGTTACTTAGTTTGAATGATTTAAGTGAACATTACCACGTGTACAATACACTGTCATTAAAAATCTTATGATTTGCAAACCTCTGCCTTTTGTTTTAAATGTACTTGGGCACACCTTTCAGCTTTAAATTTTCATATCGTAATAGATTACATGGTCAATTAGACAAGGGTGTGGTAATGTATTTATAATGTTACACTTTGAGCCACTGGTGTGATTAATTGCCATGCATTAAATATTGGCTGAGAAATGACTCTTGGAAGTGATCATAGGATTTTCTCTTTCAATAGTGGTTCTAATCTGAGGGAAGGTAAAGTATTATAACATGTTTTCTTAAGCTATTATTTCAGATTACAAATTTCAATATTCCACTGCAGGAAAAATATGAGACATATGCAATTTAGAAGAAAATAATAGTAAAATCTAAACTAATAATGAGAACTTTGTATATACTAAAAAATTACTGCCATTAAGCCAATTTTAACTCATAGCAACCCTATAGGACAAAGCAGAACTGTCCCAAGGCTGTAAATCTTTACAGAAGGAAAGAGTCTCCTCTTGCTCCTGCATAGCTGATGGTGGCAAACCACCAGCCTTTTTGTTAGCAGCCTATTGCTTTGACCACTACACCACCAGAGCACCTCCTGTGTGTAGTGATAATAAGAGACTTTCCATGGATAATGTTATTTAGGAGCTCTGAAGTGTAGTGCCTAAAGCACTTGACTGCTAACCAGAAGGCAAACCCACAAACCACTCCTTGGAAGGAAGGTTGGGCAATCTACTTCTGTACTGATAATGCCTCGGACACTCAAGGAGAAGTTACTATGAGTTGGTTCTGACTTGACGGCACACAACAACAATGTTATTTAACACTTCAGTTATTTGTATTTGGTAGGATATATTTTTATACCATTTTGGGATTGAGGAAACTCTAAGGTACCCAGAGATAAAGTAAATTGAAAGTTAGATAAAAAAATGATGTTAGGTGTCAAAGGGTCTTGTCTCTCGAGTGTGTGCCTTGTAGGTTTTTATCACAATGCCTCCCAACTTGCTCTGTTGCCACTCAGGGCAACCATTGACTGCCAATGAGTGGACTATCAGGAGCAATGCATTTTGAAGAAAGTATTTGATTTTTACCATTTTCCAGGTCAAAAATCACATAAGAAGATTGATGAACAAAGAGAAAGAATGAAAAAATAAGTAATATATCATACATATTTTCTGCAGCTTAAAGGTAATGGAGTATAGTTAATTGAATTAAGAAACAGGAAAAGTTATTTCACCTGAGTGTGCTAATGTGGTGGAACAGA
>NW_006922024.1:1175078-1178575 GCF_000298275.1 Orycteropus afer afer | reverse complement strand
ATATATATATATGTATTTATTATATATTTATGTTATGTATTTATTTATGTATATATATTTGTTGTTGTTGTTGTTATGTGCCGTCGAGTCGACCCCGACTCATAGCGACCCCTACTTGGGTTTCCGAGGCAGTGTCACTACGGAAGTAGGATTGCCCGACCTTCCTTCCGAGGAGTGGCTGGTGGGTTTGAACCGCCAGCCTTCTGGTTACCAGTCAAGTGCTTTAGCCACTATGCTACCAGAGCTCCCATACGTATATTTAGAGTTATATATATGTAAGTCTAAAAATCTGCAAACTCAATATCTTTACTGATTTTCAGTTTTTGTGTTTTTCTTTACTTGTTGTTATTGTTAGATGCCATCAAGTTGGCTCCTACTTAAAGCGACCCTATTTTCAGCAGAGCAAAACAGTGTCCAGTTGTGCGCCATCCTCTCAATCTTTGCTATACCTGAGTCCGTCATTGCAGCCACTGTGTCAATCCATCTCATTGAGATCCTTCCCCTTTTCCATTGACACTGTACTTTACAAACATGATATCCTTCTCCAGGGAATGGTCCTTTCTGACCACATGACAAAAGTAGGTGAGATGAAGTCTAGCCATTCTCACTTCCAAAGTGTATTCTGGCTGCACTTCTTCCAGGACAGATTTTGATTTATTGTTATTCTCCACTTTTCTTCTTTATACATGTGTTTGAGAGAGCAAACATACATGTGTTAAGTGTTAATGCATTTAAGGTTTTATTTATTTATTTAATTTTGTAGTGTATATTTCCATAGATACCAACATGCAGTGATAATACTAACTAAATTTGTTTACCATTTGTAGGCAATACCTGTAAGACTTTGTATCTGTTATCTTTAAAGCCATTGAAAAATCCTATTAAGAACTTACTATTATTGATCCAGTTCATAGATTGAAAAAAAGGAGAGACACATTTGCATAAATATAGAGGGTTCACATCTACTAAATGGTTCTGAGCCAAGTGTCCCACATTCTAGCTCTAAATATTACAAGGTTTCAACAATAGGTCTGATGGCCCCAGGTTTTTTTTTTTTTTTTCTTAGCCCAATTTATTTGTATTGGGGCAATACATAACCTAACAATGAGATTCCTGGTATCATTGCAGGTATCTTGGAATCTCAGAAAATACTCCAGGACCCAGGAAATTTTTTTTTTAATTTAGAGTGGACAACTGCCACAAGGTGGCACCAAATACAATGAGAAATAATTGGGTGCCTCAGGCATTCCAGGTTGTGACTAGGCTGGCTCAGTCTTATCATTTTTGTCATTCTGTACTTTACATTATTGGAATTTTGTTTGGACTTCACTTATCTTGCTGTGGTGGCATATTTATGTACTGTTATTTGAAATTGGGAAAAAAAAAAAGTCCTGGAAAAGAATATTAACCATTTCAAGAATGGTTACAAATAGTTTTAGGGATAAATGTGAAATCCAGGTCTTTTGAAACAGAATGTGAAGTGTTTAAGGAAATTTAAAAGCCATTATTTCTAACCACATGGCATGATTGAATTTTGTTTTCAATCCCTTTGCAAGCAAGTAGAAATATTGCCTGGATAGCTCCAGTGAGAAGAAGCACTGTCTCCAGTGAGCCATCTTTGATTAGATGACAGCTTTATAAAATTGAGGTGACATCTGTATTTTCATAATGTATTAGTTTCCTAGTGCTGCTAGGCACAGAAATACCTCAAGTGGATGGCTTTAAAAAATTGGAATTTATTTTCTCACAGTTCAGAAGGCTAGACATTTGAATTTAGGGTATGCCTCAGGGTGGACCTGGTCCATCTCAGCTTCTAGTAGCCAGCAATCTTTAGAGTTCTGGGGCTTGTAGATACATCAGTCTCCATCATAATCCAATAGTGTCTGTATTTCCCCTGTGTCTGCTGTTTTATATTTCTCAGAAGTGATTAGATTTATCCCATATGCTGCATGGATATGGCTTGATTAACATAACACAGAAAACCCAGTTTCAAAATAGTATTACTTCCACAGGTGTAGGAGTTACAATCCAAGTATATTTTGGGGGAATCAATTCAATCTATAATATATAACTTTTGTTACTGCTTCTAGTTCTAATTTTTGAGCTATTGTAAAACCACATAAGGCCCTTGACACCTAACACTTCTTTAGATAGTTAAAGAAAACTATTATAATTTTTAAGGCTATTTCTCAAGCTAAATTATCATACTAGTATGTATTCATTTATTGATTGAAAAAAAATATTAAGTGATTACTCTATGCTTTGAACTGTGCATGATGTTAAATAACAGATGGTGAGTCAAAGAGACAAAAATTCCTCCCCTTATGGAGCTTACATTCTAAAAGCAGAAACACAATTCACAAGCAAATTAATATTGTGCTTATAGCTTATGTTGAATTCTCTGAAGGAAACAGATAAAGACTTGCTATAATAATTCTTACAGCACAATTTTTGAGTCCTTATCATATACGCAGACATTGTTTTAAATACTCTTCATGTACTATCTGATTTAATTCTCATAACAACCTTGTTAGGTGGTGTGTTGGAGATCCCTCCCAAGCTACTCTCAAATTTGAGGATTTATTCTAATCACTCACGAGTCTCAGAAAATCTGCTATACTCATGGGTACAGTTCATCATAGTGGAAGGACACAGATCAAAATCAGCAAAGGTAATATTGTGTGCAGTGACATCCAGGAGAAATCAAGCTTATAACTATTCCCTCACAGTGGAGTCACAACTATGAGATGTGCATTGTTTTCCCAGTCATGATAGGTGACAACATGAGCAAAATGCTTTCCAAGAGGGAAGCTCATAAGAACCTTGGTGCCAGGGTTTTTATTGGGGTTCAGTCACATAGGCATGTAGCATCCTCATGCCTGAATTCAGCTACTCATATTACAGGTTCTTCCCTCCCAGAAGAAAAACAAACACTCACATGATTAACATAAATTATCTGTGGCCAAAGGACTTAGCCGTTCAATGATAGATATTCGCTGTAGTTAAAGGGTAGATCAAGGCCTCACAAAAAGCAAGCCCACTGCCACTGTGTTGTTGAGAATAGAACTGCCCTATAGGGTTTCCAAGGCTGTAAATCTTTATAGAAACAGACTTTGCCTCATCTTTCTCCCATGGATTGGCTGGTGGGTTCTAAATGCTGACCTTTTGGTTAGCAGCCTAATGCTTTGTCCACAGTTCCACCAGAGCTCCTTCTCAAAGCCTCGAGCATACAGAATTGCTTACCAGGCAGAATATTGCAAAGACTTAGGGGTTATCCCCCAACAGCTTGCTAAAGACTGGTCTTAAAGACAGGTCTTTCTTGGTAATTAGCCTGTTTTGCACAATTCAGTCCTGCTAAGATCTGGTAGCATAGTGGCTAAGACACTTGCCTGCTAACCAAAGGGCTGGCGGTTCAAACCCACCAGCCACTCCTCGGAAGGAAGGTTGGGAAATCCTACTTCCGTAGTGATACTGCCTCGGAAACCCAAGGAGGGGTC
>NW_006922024.1:1164877-1168033 GCF_000298275.1 Orycteropus afer afer | reverse complement strand
TGAGCTAATTAGTATGATTCAAAATATATTTTCCTAAATCACAAGAACTTCTGTTCATTTATTCTTGAAAACATCTAATCATTTAAGCAAATGAATTTTTATAACTTCTATTCTCCAGCAACCTCACTAATGTTGCCATTCCTCAATTTTCTTTTTGTTTTTATCTGACCAAATATGTTGTTGTTTTTATTAGGTGCCATCAAGTCTGTTTTAACTCATAGTGACCCTGTGTACAACAGAACAAAACACTGCCCAGTCCTGCACCATCCTCACAATCCTTGCCATGCTTGAGCCCATCATTGAAGTCTTATTGAGGGTCTTCCCTTCTTTGGTGATCTACTTTACCAAGCAAGATTCCCTTCTCCAGGAACTGGTCTCTTCTGACAACATGATCAAATTCTGTGAAACAAAGTCTATTCATTCTTGTTTCTAAGGAGGATCTAGGCTATACTTTTCTAAGATAGATTTGTTTGTTCTTCTAGCAGTCCATGGTACATTCAATATTCTTTGCCAACACAACAATTCAATGTATCAATTCTTCTATGGTATTACATATTCGTTGTCCAGGTTTCACATGCATATGAAGCTATTGAAAATACCATGGTTTGGGTCAGTTGTACCTTAGTCTTCAAAGTGACATCTTTGCTATTAAACATTTTTAAAATGTCTTCTGCAGCACCCAATGCTGTATGTTGCTTGATATCTTGACTTGGAGTGTGGGTCCAAGTAAAATAAAATCCTTGAGAATGTCAATCTTTTCTCTATAGATCATAATGTTGCTTTTTGGTCCAATTGTGAAGTTTTTTTTTTTTTTTTTTCCTTTGTATTGAAGTGTAATCCATAATGAAGGTTGTTGTCTTTGATCTTCATCAGTAAATGCTTCAGGTCATCTTCCCTTTCAGCAAGCAAGGATGTGTTCTCTGCATATTGTAGGCTGTGAATGAGTCTTCAACATAAGATTGAAAAATTATAGTGAAATAATACAACCCTGAGCAACCCTAAGAGCAAGTTTCGGAGTCTCTTCTGTCATCCATTTTGGTCTCCTTGCCCTTTCCTGTCTTTTATTTTCCTTTTACTTTCTTCATGTATGATGTCCTTGATGTTATCCCACAACTCATCTGGACTTTAGTAACTGATGTTCAATGCATCAAATCTATTCTTGGCAGATTGTCTTAAATTCAAGTACGATGTGTTGTTGTTGTTGTTGTTGCCAGGTGCCATCAAGATGGCTCCCACTCATAGCGACTCTATGTACAACAGAATGAAACACTGCCCAGTCCTTAGCCAGCCTCACAATCCTTGCTATACCTGAGCCAATCATTGCAGGCACTGTGTCAGTCCATCTTGTTGAGGGCCTTTCCCCTTTTCCATTGGCCCTCTACTTTACCAAGCATGATATCCTTCTCCTGGTGTGATATATGCTACATAGTATTTTGGCTCCTGTGGACTTGTTTTCATTCTCTGCAGCTTCAACTGAAGCTTGCCTGTAAGTAATTGGTGGTCCATTCCACAATTAGTGTCTGGCCTTGTTTTGACTGATGATATTGAGCTTCTCCATTGCATCTTTACACAGATATATTCAATTTGATTCCTCTGTATTCCTTCTGTCAAGGTACATGTTTATAGTCATTGTTTATGTAGTTGGAAAACAATATTTGCAATAAATGAGTCACTGATGGGTTAAAATTCCATCAAGTTGTTTCCGGCATCATTTTCTTCACCTAGATCATGTTTTCCAACTACTGATGCTTCTTCTTTATTTCCAACTTTTGCATTCTCATCACCAGTGATAATTTATAGATTTTTATTTCATAAATGCTCAATTTCAGACCACAGAAGTTAGTAAAAATCTTCAATTTCCTCATCTTTGATTTTAGTGTTTGCATAAATTTGAATAATTGTAGTATTAACTGGTCTTCCTTGTAGGTGTATGGATATTATCTTATAATTGACAGTGTGATACTTTAGTTTAGATCAGAAAATGTTCTTTTTAATGAAAAATGTAACAGCATTGCTCTTCCATTTGTCATTCCCAATATAGTAGACCCTATGATTGTCTGATTCAAAATGACCAGTACCATTCTATTTCAGCTCACTAATGTCTAGAATAGTGATCTTTATGCATTCCATTTAATTTCCTGTGACTGCCAATTTTCCTAGACTTCTACTCTGTACATTCCACGTTCCAATGATTGAGGGATATTTGCAGCCATTTCTTCTCATTTTGAGTTGTGTCACATTAGCAAATGAAGATCCCCCAAAATTTACTCCATCCACATCATTAAAGTTGACTCTAGTTTGAGCAGACAGCTCTTCCCCAGTAGTATTTTGAATGCCTTCCAACATGAGGAGCTCATCTTCTGGCATTATATCAAACAATGTTTCCCTGCTATTCATAAGATTTATGGTAGCCATTTTTTTTTTTTCCCCCTGAAGGACCTTACCATTTCCTTCTTCATATTCTGTCTTAGTCCAGAAACTTTTGCTGAAATCTGTCCAGCATAGATGAACTTGCTGGTATATGAAATACCTCTATTAGGTAGAGCTTCCAGCATAATAACAACATGATAGCTACCACAATAGGATAAACAGACAGATGAGTGATAGGACCAAATAGAGATGATACTTTTTTCCAGTGCAATGCCCTATTTATCCTTTTTTGCCATCTTGGATTTGTTTTAAAATCAAATAATGACAAAATGATTACTTTGGGTAATTAGTAGGAAAAATAACAGATTTCCACACATACAACCTCAAGATTAAATAAATTAATAAATAAAATTAGATAAAGTAAAAACCTTAGACCCCGATATTCCCCTTAAGAGTTTCATAATATTAATAATATTGGTAACATGTTGCAAATCATCACTTATCACTCTTTTTAGACACAATTATATCTTTATTAGGTAACCTAATATAAAATCTTGAGAAGTTAAAATAAAAACAAAAAAACATATATATATGTATAGACACACACACATACATATAGGAGCCCTGATGGCATTGTGTCTAAGGCACTTGACTGTTAACCAGAAGGCTGGTGGTTCAAACCCACCACCCACTCCTCAGAAGGAAGATTGGGCAATCTACTCTCATAGTGATACCACTTCGGAAACCCAGGGAGAGGTCGCTATGAGTTGGGTCTGATTTGATGGC
>NW_006922024.1:1162437-1164777 GCF_000298275.1 Orycteropus afer afer | reverse complement strand
AATCCTACTTCCGTAGTGATACTGCCTCGGAAACCCAAGGAGGGGTCGCTATGAGTCGGGTTTGACTCGACGGCACACAACAACAACAACAACAAAGATAGCCATTTACTGTCCAGTCCACCTCTAATCCATCTGCCTAGACTCTTAAAAAAATAGAATCTTTTTTTTCTAAGCATCTACTTTTAAGATAGTATTCATATTTTCATTATAGAACAAATCATTAAGAACTACAGAAATATATGCTATTTTTTCCTAACAGAATTGGCCCTGTACGTAAACCAGATATTGTTATGTATAGGTATAATTATAATTGACCATGATTCAGTTATGTCTGAGTTCCAAGTTGGTTGGGGACATAACAGCTTGCCCTGTCTTAGTTCACAGGCTTGTCAGAGACTGGTTACTGGTAGACATACTTGGATGTAATTTAATTTGAATAGGCCATAAGGTCTCGCATAATTTTTCTTGTCGTAAGAAAGGCCTGTTGTTGCCCAGTGGAATTTGGACCCCTCTATGTGATGCCTACTGCTTTATTCCCATCAGAAACTAATTGTCTTTTTCTATTCTATTTAACTGCGTCCCATCCACAAAAAGAGGCCAGACAGCTGCTATATTTTGTCTTATAAGCAGGGACAATATGATCAGTCTACTGGGAGTCCACACAGTCTTATGGCTTGGTGGGGAGTTGTTTTTGGAAATTTTTTCCCAAATAACATCCTTTATAGTAGATGTAACCTGAAAAATAAACAGTCAAAAGATACTGGTATTTTCTAAAGTTTTGCTCAGTTATTAAAAATTAGTCCAGATCATCATCATATTATATGGCCAAAATATCTCCAAAATGTTGCCACTCAGATTTCAGGCTTCCATTTGACCTTGTAAGATTCTAAAATGGGATGGGCTTGGCTAGCATATGGCTTTACCCTTTCAGGTATCTAGTATGTTAATGCTAAGAGAAAAAGATCTTATGTTGGAATGTGCAGAATTTGAACAACATAAGCCTGATGTATTGACTCTTTACTATTCAGGTAGCCACTTTTTGTGTCCAAAAACCAAACACCAAAACAAACGAACAAACAATCAAAAATACCAAAATTAGTAATTAAGGAAACTTGTACATATGGGCAATACTCTGCTCAAAACCTGAGGAGGCTACTTTAGAAAGGTTGGTCAAAGAAGGCTTCTGTGACAGATGGCTTTTAAAATGATATCTAAATAATGAAAAGTAGTTAACCATACAAAGAATAAAATGACACTCTCTACAAGGCCTTAACATATGTGAAGTCCAGGGGAATCCTAGAATATTGAGACAGTAGAGAAAAGGTAAATGAGGATATAAGGTAGTCAAGATGAGTAAGGGTTACATGGTGGGAGAGGAAATTGAAGAGATTGACAAGATTATACAGAGCTTTATAAACCAATATATAAGATGTAAAATGACATATTGATATTTACATTTTATAAATTAATCACATTTTTGGTAGGCACTAAATTATAGCAGAAGAGGAAGATAAAATTCATTTAAGTAGGTTGTAGTATTAGGCGTGGGGATGATTGCAATGCAAAAAGTCGTGCACTTGAGATACATTTTGGAGGTAAAATCCAGAGCACATGGAGATATATTGGAATAAGATGTTTAGGATAAATCAGTGAAAAACCAAGGATAAAATGCTTGTCCTCACGGAGCTCATATTATGTTTGAGAAAGATAGGCAATAAATACAACAAATAAATTATGTTTGTATAACAATAGGGAAAAAAATATAGCAGGGTAAGAGAGTTAGGGATAAGATGGAAAGGTATAAACTACTTTAACCAGAATAGTCATAATGGGCCTTATTGAAAAGGTAGAATTTGATCAAAGACTTCCATTATTTGTCCATATAATTTGATTCTCTTGTCTTACCTTTAAGGAGCTCTGGTTGTGCAGTGAGTCCCTAAGACATTTGACTGCTACCCAGAAGGCTGGTGGTTCAAACCCACCAGCTTCCTTGTGGAAGGGAGATATGGCAATCTGTTCTATGAAGTACTGCCTTGGAAACCCAGTGAGGGTCACAATGAGGGTCACCATCCGGCACTGACTTGATGGCAGTGTTTTTGTTTTTTTCATGAAGAACAAAAATAATCTCCATCTGACTAGGTTTCTAGTTATGATAAGTGATATAAGGTGGTTGTTGTTGTTGTTAAGTGCCGTCGAGTCGTTTCTGACTCATAGTGACCCCATGCACAGCAGAACGAAACACTGCCCGATCCCGTGCCAGCCCCACAATCCCTGCTATACTTGAGCCCATCATCGCAGCCACCATATCAATCCATCTCCTCGAAGGCCTCCCCCTCTTTC
>NW_006922024.1:1143491-1158117 GCF_000298275.1 Orycteropus afer afer | reverse complement strand
ACTTATATCCTATCTGTGCACATGATAAATGACACATCAAAACCATACCTTATTTTTATATCTTTTACACATGTATATTTAATATTATACAGTTTTAGTCATATGCAAATATATAAGCACTTCATTCATGAAATTTTCCATAATTATGTAAGAAAAGCAAATGCACCTGGTTTAAAAGTATTCCAACATTTAAATGGGCAAAATGTTTCCTTTCCCTAAATGACACCATCAATTTTGAGTAGTGCTGAAGACAATCCATTAGTACATTAGTAGATGAATATATGCCATTTAAAATATTTATCTAACTGAAAATTAAAGCCTTATAAATTGTTTCAGCTATGCTGTTGGCTGAGATTTTTCTTAAAATTTACAGGCATTTTAGATATATTTTCTTATACATCTCATACTTAGAATTATTTTCCAAATAGAGAATTTATAAAGAAGAAATAAACAGTACATATAAAATGTATTTCTTTAATTCACTTCTACTATTTGATCTTCTATTGCTTCTTTCAGTTTTTATCCTGTGATATTATTTATGAGACTCAATGATAGTAGACTTGACTAATGGTTACAGTGTAAAATATACCTTTACCTCATTTTCTGCAAGAGGTTTTGAGGATACTAAGCAAACCAAAAACCAAATGCACTGTCGTTGAATTGGATCTGACTCATAGGGAATCCTCCTTGGATTTCAGAGGCTGTATCATCACTACGGGGGTAGATTGCCTAACTTAAGTAATGTAAATAATTCTTGTAATTGAATTCATGAGGCTTAGAGGATATACAAACATTGTAAAATTGAATTGTAAAAATTTTGTGTTTATTATAAATAATAAAATAAATTTCCTGTCAATCTAGAAATGCATCTCAGAAAGGGCCTATTCTCACTCATTTGTTAATTCTTTGATATATATTTGCAGTAGTTAAGTTTGTGTGTCAACTTGGCTGGGCCTGGTTGAGTGGTTGGGCAGCTGGATCTAGTATTCTTCATGATGAGACTGGTCATCAACTCCATGGTGGAATCTACTGTGAGCAGCTGAATAGCTGCCTTAGGGATGTTGTCTGCTTCCTGTGTATAAGCAGAAGCTTTGGGGAATGGTCTCTAGCTTATGGCACACTTGAACCCTGCATGTAGCTGTGTCGTTGTTCAGCAGCCTGCCATGTTCTGCTGACGTTGGGGCTTTCAATGGACTTGAATAAATGGCCTGCTATGTGGTTTGGTAACATTGGGACTGTACCTTTTTACTTGTCAACCTTGAGCTTGTCAGTCTCAACAGCCAGCAGCTGTCTGAGTAAAGAAAAGCCTTTAGCTTCACTGGGCCAGGAGCAGGAGGCCGAGCTGAAGCCCAAGGTTTAGGGTCTTTCACCCAGCCCCTAGTCTGTCACTTTGAACTTGGACTTAAAGCCTCCAAATTATAAGAGAATAAACTCCAGTTTGTTAAAGCCATTCTATATGTGGTATATTCTTGTTATAGCAGCACTAGGTAACAAACAAGAACAACACTGTAAAGAAGAAGTACAAAGTTCAGTGGAATTAAACATGATAGACAATGGAATGAAGAATTATATACAGTATTGTGTTTCAAATGAGTTGTATATCAGAGAAGCACAAATTTTCTTAATAACATATCAATATAACTGCTTTTCTCCCCTTATTTATATGCAATTTGCAAGGTTGGGCAATCCTACTTCCGTAGTGATACTGCCTCGGAAACCCAAGGAGGGGTCGCTATGAGTCGGGTCTGACTCGACGGCACATAACAACAACAACAATGTCTAGTACAGTGAAATATTTAATATGGCTCTTATATTCATGGTCTTTGTGACTGTCACCAGATGAGTGGGTGAATGTAAATGTGAGGTGCTGTGCCCCACCAAGGTGGTTGGATGGCTTGCTGATAATTCTACAGTGTCAATAATGCAAATAAGGTTCATGGCACCTTTGTGCATGTGGGACCTTGCAATTAAAGGGTATGGAATCCTAATGTGGGGATGCTGCCTCAGAAACCCAAGGAGGGGTCGCTAAGAGTTGGAGACAAACTCGACAGCAGATAACAACAACAACAACAATGTGTATAATATAATATATATCTTTTTATATATTATACATACTTCTTTATGTGTGTGTGTGTGTGTGTGTGTGTGTGTGTATTTATTTATTTTTAACCTGTCTAGAAATTTTCCCTCCCCTCCCATCCCATCCCTGGTGAGCAACAAAGAGAGTTTCCTTCCATGTATAAAATTTTCCTTCTTTTTACAATAGTAGACTAATCTACTTTTGTAGTGATGCCCACTCGGAAACCCAAGGAAGGGTTGCTATGAAGTCGGATCCGACTCAACAACAGTGCATTGGGTTTTTTAGGGGTTTTTTAGACTAATACAATGTTTTCCTTCTGTGATTGACTCATCTCACTCAGCATAATGTCCTCCAAGCTCATCCACGTTATGTGGTGTTTGCAGATTCTACATTATACTTTAGGGTTGCATAGTATCCCGTTTTGTGTAACAGTTTGTTTATCCATTCCTTGGTTGAAGACACTTAGGTGGTTTCCATTTCTTTGCTGTTGTAGATAGTGCTGTGATGAACATGGGTGTGCCTATATCTATTCATGGCCTGCCTCTCACTTCTTTATGATATATACCTAGTAATGGGATTGCTGGATCAAATGGTATTCCTATTTCCAACTTTTTAAGGAATCACCAAACCAATTTCCACAGTAGTTGTATCATTTTACAGACCCACCAACAATGTATGAGAGTCCCAAACTTTCCACATTCTCACCAGCATTTGTTGTTTTCTGTCCTGTTGAACTTTGCTATTAATGCTGGTGTGAGATGGTATCTTACAGTTGTTTTGATTTGCATCTCTCCAATGGCTTATGACTGTAAACTTTTCTTCATATGTTGGTTGGCTGTCAAATATCTTCTTTGGTGAAGTTTGTCTCTGTCCATTTTAAAATTGGACTGTTTGTCTTCTTGATGTTGAAATGTTGGAGTTTTCTATAAATTTTAGAGATAAATCTTTTTTTCTGGTATGACATTGCCGAATATTTTTTTCCCATTCTATAGTTTCTTTTACTCTTTTGGAAGAGTCTTTTAATGCACATAAGAATTTAATTTTTGGAAGGTTTCAATCATCTAGTATATCTTCTGCTGTTGATGCATCTTGGGTTATACCTGATAGTCTATTTATGCCATAAATTAGGTTCCTTAAGTTTGCACCTACTTTTCCTTTGTTGAACTTCATAGTTTGAGTTTCACACTTAAGTCTTTGATCCATCTGGAGTTTTTTTTTGTGTATGGTGTGAGATGTGCATCTTGTTTAATTTTTCTGCTAGTAAATATCTAGTTTTGTCATTACCATTTGTAAAAGAGACCATCTGTTCCCCACAGAATGGACTTTATCCCTTTGCCAAATATCAACTGACCATAGGTCAATGGATCTATTTCTAGGTTCTAAATTCTGTTCCACTGGTCTATGTGTCTGCCATTGTATCAATACCAGGTTATTTTGACAACTGTGGCTGTAGAGTGGGTTTTGAGGTCTGGGAGTGTGATACTTCCTACTTTGTTCTTCTTCAGTACTGGTGTGCTTATCCAAGGTCTCTTCCCTTTCCATATAAAATTAGTGAATGTTTTTTCCCTGTCTTTAAAGAATGTTGATCAGTATTGCATTGAATGTATAGATTTCTTGGGGTAGTATTGAAATTTTCACAATGTTCAATCTTCCTATACATCTTCCTGTAGTATGTTCTTGCATTTATGTAGATCTCTTTTAGTGTCATGAAGCAGTGATTTGTAGTTTTCTTTGTCCAGGTGTTTCTGGTAAGTTTTATTCCCAAATATTTTATCTTTTTTGGTAGCTATAATAAATGGTATTGTATTCTTTATTTCCTTTTCAGAGTTTCTTTGCTGGTGTAGAGGAATCCAACTAATTTTTTTATGTTGATCTTGTATCCTGCCACTATGCTAAATCTTTCAATGTTGTTGTTGTTATGTGTCAAGTCAGCCCCAACTCACAGCGACCCCTCTTTGGATTTCCGAGGTGGTATAACTACGGAAGTAGATTGCCCAACCTTCCTTCCGAGGAGTGGCTGGTGGGTTTGAACCACCAGCCTTCTGGTTAGCACTCAAGTGCCTTAGGCACTACGCTATCAGAACTCCTAATCTTTCAATAAATTCTAGTATTTTTCTGCTGAGTCTGTTGGGTTTTCTATATATAGAATTATATCATCTGCAAATAGGGATAGTTTTACTTCTTCAGTACCAATGCAAATGCCTTTTACTTCCCTTTCTTACCTTATTGCCCTGGCTAGGAATTATATACAGCGTTGAATAGAAGTGGTGATAGAGAGCATCATTGTCTGGTTCCTGTTCACAATGAGAATTGTTTCAGTCTCTCTCCTTTGAGAATGATGTTGGCTGTTGGTTTTGGATATATGCCCATTATTATGTTGAGGAATTAACCTTATTTCTATTTTTCTGAGAGTTTTTGTCAGGAATGGCTGTTGGGTTTTATTAAATGCCTTTTATGCATCTAGTGATAGGATCATGCAATTCTTTTTCTTTACTTCACTTATGTGATGAATACTTTTAATTAGTTTTCTAATGTTGAGCCATCTTTGCATACCTGGTATGAATCCCACTTTGTCATGATGTATTATTTTTTTGATATTTTGTTGGAGTCTGTTGGCTAGGATTTTGTTGAAGATATTTGCATCTATATTCATGAAGGATGTTAGTCTGTAGTTTTCCTTTCTAGTGTTGTCTTTGCCTGGTTTTGGTATCAGGATTATGCTTGATTTATTTAGGAAGATTCAATCCTTTTCTATCTTCTGGAATCGTTTGAGTGGGATTGGTGTCATCTCTTCTCTGAATGGTTGGTAGAATTCTCCATTGAAATCATCTGAGCTTTTTGTTGGTGGTGGTGGTGGTAATTATTTTTATAACCTCTTCAATTTCTATTTTTTAGGGGTTTATTCAAATTTTCAACCTCAGTCTGTGTTAGTTTAGGTAAATAGTGTGTTTCAGGAAATCTGAAAATTTCTTCTGGATTTTCAAATTTGTTGGAGTACAATTTTTCATAGTATCCTGATATTATTTTTATTTCTGTTGATTCTGTTATGACACTACCCACTTCATTTCTTGTTTATGTTTTTTGAATCTTCTCCTTCTTTTCCTTTGTTATGCTTATCAATTTAATTAATCTTAAAAAAAAAAAAACCCATACCTTCTAGTCTTACTGACTTTTTCTATTGTCTATTTTCTTGTTTGTGTGTTTGTTTCTTTTATTTCTGTTGGGATCTTAATTATTTCTCCTCTTCAGGTGACTGTAGGCTTTTTTTGCTGTTCTTTTTCTAATTGTTGAAGATGTTACATTACGATGTTACTGTTGGCTCTTTTTCTTTTTTGACGTTTGTATCTATTGCTATAAATTGCCTACTGATCACTGTTTTTTTATGTCCCAAATATTTTGGTTAGTTGTGTTTTAAATTGTGTGTGATTCAATGAATTTTTTAATTTAATTCTACCCATGCTGTCTTCAGTAAGTGGAGCCCGCTCCTAAGTTGTCATTCAGGTAAAAACACCACTTGCATATATTCAAAATCGTCCCACTTGCCACTTGTGAATATTCAAAATGACTGTACCTTCCATTGGAAGTCCACAGGTCCATTTGTCTCCTTCACTGTTTTCCTTTCTGGTTGTCAGGTGCCAATACAGTCCTTAGTGATCAGAGTTGATTCTTGAGTTGCTTCTGGGAAATATTCTAAATGGCTGTGGTCTCAGGACAGCTGGCACTCCACAGCTCTATTTGTCTTCTTATTCACTAATTTCATTCATGTTCTTCTACTATTTAGTATCTAATCTACTTCTTTATCCTTGCCTTCAAAGCTCAGGGTTCCAGGATCTGTTTCTATGTTGTTTTCAATTGGTTTTTAAGTGCTTTGTTTCATAGGGTCTGTGTAGTTTTTATACCTCTTCTCCCATCTTGCTGGAACCAGATGGCTCTCTTTAGCAGAGCTCATGGAGTTTGTCACACTTGTCCCACGAGGGCAGAGGCCAAGGCCAGAGAGAATCATCTCAGTGGTACAACTGAGAAGCTGTCCTGATTGAAATACTATATCCAGAATTGTTTCTGATTCTGAGTTGTAACCTGTTACTTCCCTAATAAATCTCATACTTGTGTGTATTGTGTGTGAGTTCTTTGTGGCCATTGCAACAAATTAGTGAACTCAACATAGAAATAGTGATTGCCATGGGAATGACAGTTGGTGTCAGAATTGGTAAAAAGTTTGGAATGTGGCAGCATGTGTGACCTCTGTCTCATAAGTGTCAGACTTGTTTTGTTCATGTCATTCTGGATTCTCCTTCTGCCTTGTGAAGTTAGAGGTAGTTAGAAGTTGCCCCTATATCCTTTTTGCACAGTGAACTTGGTATCCAGTTGGAAGGGGACCATGGCAGTGAAGTCTGAAATAATGTATTGTGTGAACCATTATTTAGTGAACAATCATGATGCAGTAGAGAAAAATGTGAGAATATCCTTATAAAACATGCTAAGTTAAATTTATTAACTTTTTTGCTTAGAGTAATTTTTAGAGTATAACTCTGAAGAACAATGGCCTGCAATAGACTTATGCAATTAGTAGCTAATATATTAATAGCCTGGCAGTCTTCCTGCTTCCTTGGAATAGGAATTAGTATGTTTAAAAAAATAGATACACGGGCTACTTTTCACATTATCTGCTGTATATGTCATTTTTTATCAACCAGATTTCCAATGAACTTTGCGTTTCAGTCTGTTTAAGGTCATGTTTGCTAGCAAACCCAGAGTATAAGGATTCCAATGGTCTGATTTTTATAAATCATCAGACTTAGTTATTGGTGCAGAGTTTTGAAAATAAGAGTCTCAAAAAAAAAAGCTTTTATTTAGAGTCAGCCATTATCTTGTCAACCTTGTCAACATACACTATGCTCTGTGTTAGTGCTGCCCAATTTAACAAATAATATAAAACACCTAGTTAAATTACAGATAAACATTGAATTATTTACTAGTCTAAGTATCTATAATGTAATCCTTGGGACATACATATACTAAAAAAATACATATATACACATATGTGTGTGTGTGTGTATATATATATATATATATATATATATATATATATAGTAATTTATCTGAAACTCAAGTTTAACTATGTGCCCTATATTTTTTCTTACTATCTTAACTGAGATATGTAGGGCCAGTCAAGGCGGGGCATCATTTCTGACACCTGGCCAACACTGCCAGGATTATGAACTTCCTACAAGATTCTATGTTTATAGAAGGAAATGAACATGAATTTCATTTTTTTATCCTATTTACTAAAATCTATATATTGATGTTTACTTTATGTAAAGAATTCTGTTCAGCACTTGCCAATGAAAAAATTGTCAGAATCATTGCCTTGAGGGAAAGAGAAAAGTTTAACTGGGAAACTGAAAATAAACAAAATGAATTAACAATTTAATTGTAACTGGAGAAATATATACAATAAAATAAAGACAAAATTAATGTGAGAGGAAGGCATCTTTAGATCAGAGAAAAAGTATTTGAGAGGACATATTTTGAGGTAAAGCCTGAAGGTTAAGAATGAGCTGAGATAGTTTTACCAGGAACTGAGATAAGAGTATTCCAGGAGTGGAATACTCTTATTTATACATAATAATGCCATAAATCAAGAAAGGACTTGATGTCAAATGAATTGGGAAATTATTTCTGGAAGATAGTGAAATGTTTTATAGCCAAATAATATAGGTACTCGTGAATTATGGTGAAAGTCATCAAATGTGCATTTTTTTTCCTTTTCCCATTAGAAAGCCATGGGATGTATTAATGCAGAATACTGACATATTTTGGTCTGTGTTTTTAGAAGATGAGCCTGTTTAACATAGGTAGAATATGGTACATTGGGGAAGAGGAAGAGTACAGTCCATGAGGCATTAAGAAACAAGTGCAATAATCCAGGTAAAGGGTATTGGCACATTGTGTAACTATGGTGGTAGCATTAAAGGTGGTAAACAAAGAAACAAAAAACAGTTGCTGTCAAGTTGATAAAACTCATGGCAATCCAATATGTATCAGAGTAGAAATGTACACCCTCAGGTTTTCAGTGACTAATATTTCTGAACTATATCACCAGGCCTTTTTTTGAAGGCACGTCTGAGTAGACTTTGCCAAATATTCAGTTAGCAGCTGAGCATGTTAAGTTTTGATCACTCACTCAGGTACTACACAGGGGACAAAAGAAGGGATTTAAGACTTTTTTTTTTTTTAAGTAGTGACAAGAACTTATATTTTTGGTAGTGGTAGTTGCAGGCAATTTTATGTATAATAGGATGAAACTTTGCGTGGTTCCAGTTCATCTTCATGATGAAGCCTGTTTCATGTTTCACATGTCTATTCATTTCATTGATGCTCTCCCCCAATTTAGCTCACCCTACCTTGTGAAACATTCTTTTTATTCTAACAATTTATCTTTCCCAATCATGTGTCCAGAGTAAGTGAGCTTAATTCTGGCCATCACTGCTTCTGTGGAGCATTCTGATTGTATATCTTGTAAGGCTGATTTGTTTGGTCTTCTGACAGTCCACAGTATATTTGATACTGTTTATCAACACCAAAATTCAAATACATCAATTTCTTCTGTATCCTTTTTTTCATTGCCTAACTTTTGCATGCACATAGCCAAACACATAAGGTGATTGAAAAGACCATGGCTTGAATCAGTTGCACAAAATAGCTATTTTTTTCTTAGAGACTTTCAAGCTTTCTTAGATTCTCCCTTTCCTCAACTCCCCAGACAGCCTTTTACAAAGTCTCTTACATGGCTACTGCTCTTAACTCTTTTCCTTCTCACCAAGACTTCTAATGTCTTACCTCACATTGACTCTTTTTGTTGGAGTCTGCTTGCACAGCCCACTAACAGACTCCTCGCCAGAAGATTACTTCTCTTTATTTATTTTGCAGTCTGTTAACCTGTAAACTCATGTAACTTTGATGTAAGTGATGGAAGTGGTTAGAGTCTCCAAATTGGTTTTCAACATCTCAACACAAAACACAGTTACATTTATTAAATTGACAAATATTTATTGTATGCTCAGGCACTGTACAGGGTACTAAAAAACTTTTTGTTATGAAGTAGAACATTACTGTCCTCATGGAGTTTAGATTTCACTGGGGAGGCAGAACATACCTGAACACACAAACAAAGGTAAGGATTGTGGACTGAGTCTGAAAAACCCTGCTTTCTTAGGAGATAATGCTTATCAGTTACTTGATTTTGAAGATAAGGAAACCTTTTTTTATTATTATTATTTTTTGGCTTTATTATGGTTTCTGAATCATTTGATTGGAAACATAAGATTTTTAAAAAAAAGTAAAATATATACTATGTTAGTGATAAGTGCTTAGTTGAAAAATAAAAACTGATGATAATGTGAAGGGTGTGCATGTAGGACACAGCAGGTATGTAGTTAATTTTTAGGTAGAGTGTCCAGGGAAGGCCTCCATGATAGGGTGACTTTTGAGTAAAATTAAGGAAAGGGAGCCAATCCAGGGGCTGTGTGGTGGAAGACCATTCCCAGGAAAGTAAACAGCATTTCCAAAGGGCATTGGGATTATTCCTGGTTTATTCAAAAGCCTGTGTCAGTGAGTGGAGTGAAGGGAAATATGTAGGAAAAAATGTCAGACAAATAACAGGCCAGATTTTGTAAGCCTGTGGAGGACACAGTATTAACCCTTTGGCTGTTAACTAAAAGAAATATGAGGCCATTGAAAAGTTTTAAGCAGTGAAATGGAAAAGTTATAGTTTAACATGATTACTTCGGTTGCTGTGTTGAGAGCAGGCAGGGAGGTCATAAAAGGTACTAGCAAACCTATCTGGCAGGTATTTTGAATAATGTGTTTGAGAGATGTTGATTACTTGGAACAGGGTGGTGACTGTGATGTGGTAAAAGCTGATCCTATAGTGGAAATATATTGAAAGTAGTACCAGTGAATTGACTGTGGGGTCGAAGAGAAGATGTCGGATGGAAGAGAAAAAGGAATCCATGATGCCACCAAGATGTGAGCAACTAGAACAAAATTGCTGTTAGTTGAAATGAAGGAGACATAGAAGGTGGTGGGATATACTACAAACAAACATACATATGAATGTAAGGATTATGGACTGAATCTGAAAAATTCTGTTTTCTCAGGAGATAATGCCTATGAATTACTTGATTTTGAAGACAAGTAATATTTGTATCATTCTATTATGGTTTCTGAATCATTTGACTGAAAATTTTAGAGAAAATCAATTATGCATACTAAGTCTCTACTAATAACTCCAGTGCCATTTCCAGTTTATTTGACTAAAATTTATCCTTGGAAAAATCACACAAAATCTTGTAACCATATATATTGAGACACAATATTTCAAATATCTTTGTAGAGTTAAAATATTCTAATAGTGATGGATAATCATAATTGAATTTTGTTATTAATATTTCACATCCATTTGCTGATACATTATTTGTTTTTCTAATAAATACATGTTTAATATCAATCTAGTCTTTAGAAATATCATTGACTCTAGACTTCTATGAAAATTAAATGAACATTTGACACATTAATGATAATAATGTCGAAAGTTGAAAGACAATCAAAGTATAAATGAAAATTTGTACAGGAGTAAAATATTAAAATATAATATTTAATAAATTTTTATCTATAAATTAAATTTTTTTCAGAACTTCACTTTCTATGATGAAAGCTTGATATCGTCTGTATTTACACACACATACATATATGACTTTTGCAATCTATTCATTGTTAAATGAAAATATAAATATTTTTCAGGCTACATACAATCATGAAATTATACTCAATGGTAATATTGTTAAAATAGGTGCATTATATATTTTTCATCACATATTCACATTTGTCTATATGAGATCATTGCTATAGTACTCTATGATTCAGGATTATAGAGGTAGTTTTTGATGGGGTGAAACAACACCAACAATGAAGAAACTAACAAAAGAGGAACCACAGAAAAAATTAGAAATTAAAATCTTTCCAACATCATGACGTCTTAGAACCACAACCATAGTGCCTCTTAATAAAAATGTCTAACCTATTAAACATCAATGCTTATTTACTTACTTTTCATATTGGCCCAAACTTAATGAGTTCTGTAAATACAATATAAACTACATTAAAAATAAAGTCCAGCAGGCAGGCAGACAGAGGAGAAAGGAAGTAAGGAAAGGAGAAAGAGAAGGAAGGAGGGAAGGAAGAAAATATGGAAGGCAAGGAGAGACAAAGAAAGAAAGCTATTTGTAAGAGGTATTGTGAAAGTTATTTCCCAAACTTTTTTTTTTAATAAAAATTAGATTCTGTTGAAACTTATATGATGAACATATACAGAACCTTAGTTACAGATTCTGTGTCAGTATTGTAGTATTTGTAGGCTATATTGCCTACAGTTTGTCAATATGAAGCACTATTCATTTTCTCTTTATATTTTTGTAATTCCTGTATCAGTATCAGTTACATGTTTATTTGTGTTTTCAACTATCATATTTCTCTGACTTATCCATATATATTCATGAGATTTCTAAATGACTTTCCAGAATGTCTAAAAATGTACTGTATCTTCCATAAAGATGTCAGAAAGAAATTTAGACACATTTATTAATTAGCATTACTGAATGCCCCTGAAATGCTTACCATTTTGTACAAGCAACACCAAACAATAACAATAAATGACTTATAGTGCTTTTTTAAAAAATTCATATTCTTCCATAAAATATTTTATCATATAACATTTATTTAAAGTCAGTAAAGGAAAAGGAAATAATGTATAAATTTATTTTTTTGAAAAACTATTTTAATGAAATTATAGTCTTTGTAATGCAATGTTAATATATATTCATCTCTCTTTTTTGCTCTGTCTCTTTCTTCCTCTTTCCCTTTCTTGTTTCTCTTCCTTTTATATAAAAATGACCACACCATGTTCCATTTGATGAAATGAATTGCTCCATCTTCCTTGTCATGTTGACCATCATTACTTTTGTCATGGGATAACATTACTGGTAGAGAAGTTTATAAAATAAAAGGATAAATGTTTTTCTTGATAGTGCCTGACATATTTTTGGAAAACATGTCATTCTGGTTTATATCTTAAATATAAGTAATGATTAATAGCTTTAAGTTGATATTTTTTAGGTTGTTATTTTGAACATTAATTATTGGATTATATAGTTAACATGTTCTGATAGGTGATATATTTGCTCGAACTGAATATTTGAAAAACCAAAAAAATGAACTCAGTGCCATCGAGTCAGATCTGACTCATAGTTACCCCTTCTTGGGTTACTGAGGTGCTATCACTGTTGAAGTAGATTGTCCAATCTTCCTTCCGATGTGTATTTGAAAGCAGTACAAATATGTATACCTGAAATATACTGAATTTCAGACTTAGATTCCTCTTGCTTCTTCTTTATGACTGAATTGCCTAAGACTTTTTTTAAAAATATGAAAATATTAATCAGAAATTCCAATCAATTCAAAAATGACATTCTCTGAGCATGCTATTGGCATTAGCTATAATTAATATCAACAGCTGTTGCCTTGTTTTATGTGTGACATTTGTCAAAAAGCCATCCATGTATTTATTACTGTGTGTTTGGATTGTATCATTAAATTAGAAAAAAAATTTACTTTGTTATTGAATTTATTATAGCATTTAGATTATTATAGAAATAAATATCTGGTTATTTGTGGCATTTTCATGAGAAATATTTAATTGTTTTTACAGTTAATTTCGTAAGAGCAGATGTAGGACATTATAGATTTATGCTAATGTAAACTTAATTATCAGACATGTCCCCAGGAAGCAGCATAGGATCTAACCCACAGGAACATTCATCTGTTCCTTTAGTTTAATAATGATGTATAACAAGAGAGCCCCAAACTTAATAGCTTAAAAGGAAAGCAATTTATTATTTCTCATAATTCTGTTGGCTGGTTTGAATTTCTTCTATTTTGGTGTGAACTGGGAAACTGGGATGCCTTGACAGTCCAGAATGGTCTAATTTATATGACCAGCTATTGCAGGCACTATCATCTCAGGGATCAGCTGGGGCTTTCATCAAAGACTCCCTTAGTCCTCTCTGTTGCTTTTCCTCATGACTGCTTGGGTTTAGTCATAGAATGAAGGCTGAATTCCAAAAAGGAATGTTCAAATTGGTGACAGCAGAAGCTGCGGAACTTTTAAGACTCAGACTTAGAAGTTATTTGATGTCACATATGCCTGATTCAATTTGCCAAATAGCTTGTGGGACCAGTTCATAATCAAAGGCTGATAACATTGAACAATTAGTTTATTCATTCAATTTATGTTAGCTCATTTCTTAATCTGTTGAAGATATTCTGGTACATGTTGAAGTGATTGAAAGATGACTTTTTGTTCACCCATCATTCATTCATTTATTCACTAATTAATGATATGCCTTGTTTCACAAAAGAGTAACACACTGTTTTGTATAACAAAAAGTTCAAAGAGATATCATAATCAGATGGAAAATATGAAGCCATCATCCCAAGAAGCAGGAAGGGTATTATTTAAAGTAATGCATATGGTGTTTTCTCAGATCTCACAACATAGTGAAGCTGTGAGAAATTCAGAAACAAACATTCTCTTACTATGAAGTTTTCAATGTATTATTTTCAAAACGTGTATTTGTGTGTGTGTTTATATGTGTGTGTGTATTTATCTAAATGTGCCTGCGAGCATGTGAAAGTGGCATTTTTCACCCCTTTTTGTTGTTATGTGCCATCGAGTCGAACCCGACTCATAGCGACCCCTCCTTGGGTTTCTTAGACAGTATCACTGCGGAAGTAGATTGCCTCATCTTCCTTCCGAGGAGTGGCTGGTGGGTTTGAACCGCCAGCCTTCTGGTTAGCAGTCAAGTGTCTTAGCCACTTCCACCAGAGCTCCCTTTTCACTCCTAGGACTTATTTATTTATTTTAAGACTACCTGTAGTCCTCATTTGTATCATGTAACTAAAAGGTTCATCATTTAATCTATTAGTAAAATATTAACATATAATATATAAATATAATATAAAAATTATATAATATAAATGCAATATAAAGGGAACACTCTAAGGCTATTTACTGAATATAATGCTTAAAGTTGTTACCCATTACTTCAGTTTAATTTATATCAGTGACAGAATATTTAGTAAAAGGAACTAGATTTATATGATTCATTCAATAGATATTTTATGTGCTTCTATTCTGTAATTGGTGATCAAAAAAGCTTCTATTAGAAAGTATAGCTCAATTTAAATATTACAGAGTAACATTTCATCCACTGAAGGACAAAATGTATGTGATACAGACAAATATCTGCTATGCTAAATTGTGAATTCTTTTCAAGAACATTTAGAGTGTCCTGGAATGCAGAAGTTGGAAACAAATTAGAATCACCGGTACTTGGAAAATTTGGCCTTGGTGACAGGAATAATGCTGGAACTCGTATGGTAGAATTTTGCAAGACCAACGACTTGTTCATTGCAAACACCTTTTTCAAC
>NW_006922024.1:1138599-1140851 GCF_000298275.1 Orycteropus afer afer | reverse complement strand
GGTGCGGGATCGGGCAGTGTTTCGTTCTGCTGTGCATGGGGTCGCTATGAGTCGGAAACGACTCGACGGCACTTAACAACAACAACAACAACAATGTAAGTTAATATTGGGCATAAATTTCAAACATATCTCCATGTTTGAAATAAATATATTAAATACATGCATATCGGACACCCACTGCCATAGAGTTGATTCTGAATCTTAGCAACCCTAAATGGGAGAGAAGGTGCCCCATAGAGTTTCCGAGGCTGAGATCTTTACAGAAGCAGACTGCTTCATATTTCTCCCATCCTATCATAATGAGCACATATTTATAAAATGCTTCATAAATCAGTAATGTTTTCATTAGAAAACAAGATAGGGAGTAGAGAAAATGGATTTAATTAAGATCAAGATTATTATAAGGAATGGTGGAAATAATATATATTGGGTCAATTGTTTTTGTCAAGTCAAATCTGACTCATTGAGACCCTGTGCACAACAGAACCAAACACTGTCCAGTCCTGTACCATCCTCACAATCCCTGCTGCGCTTGAGCCCATCATTACAGCCACTGTTTCAATCAACCTTGTTGAGGGTATTCGCCTTTTTCTTTGACCCTCCACTTTACCAAGCATGATATGCTTCTCTAGGGACTGGTCTCTTCTAACAATATTACAAAGGTAGGTGAGAAGTCTGGCAATTCTTACTTCTCAGGGTCATTCCAGCTGCACTTTTTCCAGGACAGATTTGTTTGTTCCTCCACGGATTTTCAGTATTCTTCTCCAACACCACAATTCAAAGGCATCAATTCTTCTTCAGTATTAAGGATTTCACATGCTATGAGGCAACTGAAAATACCATGACTTTATTAGGTACACTTCTGCGTGCAGTGGTTCAAACCCACCAGCTATTCTGTGGAAGAGAGATGGAGCAATCTACTTCTGTAAAGATTTACCATCTGGGAAACCCAATGGGGGTCTCTACGAATTGGAATTGACTCAAAGGCAACGAGTTTGGTTTTTTGGTTTTAAGTTAGTCTACAAAGTGACATGTTTTCTCTTCAAAACTTTAGAGTTGCCCTTTGCCCAGTGAAATACAATGTCTGATTTCTTGTCTTATGCTTCATGGGTGTTGATTGTGGATCCAAGTAAAATGGAATCCTCAACAAATCAATCTTTTCTCCATTATGTGGATGCTGCTTATTGGTCCAGTTGTGGGATTTGTTTGCTCATTATGTTGAGGCGTAATGCATACTGAAGACTGTATCTGCTGATATTCATCAGTAGGTGCTTGAAGTCCTCTTCACTTTCAGCAAGCAAAGTTGTGTCATCTATGCATTGTAAGTTATTCATGAGTTTTATTCCAATCCTGATGATGTCTTCTTCAGATAGTCCAGCTTTTTGGATAGTTGCTCAGCATACAGATTGAATAAGTATGGTGAAAGGATGCAATGCTCACACATACCCTTTCTGATTTTAATGTATGCAGTATGTACTTGTTCTGTTTGAATGACAGCCTACTGATCTATGTACAGTTTCCTCATGAGCACCATTAAGGGCTCTGGAATTGGCATTCTTTGCAACGGTATCCATAATTGGGTCAGTTATTGTTAACCACTTAAAAAAAAAAAAAAACTCACTGCTGTTAAGCTGGATGTGACTCATAGTGACCCCTCCTTGGTTTTCTGAGGTGATATCCCTACAGAAGTTTCATCTTCCTTCTGAGGAGTGACTGGTGGATTTGATCAACAGTTGTTGTTAGTGGACATCGATTTATTTTGACTTATGACAATCCCATGTGTTATAGAATAAAATAATTGCAAGGAGTTTTCATGGCTGTAATCTTAGAGGAAACAGATCACCAGTCTTTTTCATTTGTGGGTGGGTTTTGAATCATTAAATTTCACATTTGCAGATGAATGATAAATCATTTCTGCCACTTGTTGTTGTTGTTGTTAAGTGCCATCGAGTTGTTTCCGACTCATAGCGACCCCATGCACAGCAGAATGAAACACTGCCCGATCCCGCGCAAGCCCCACAATCCCTGCTATACTTGAGCCCATCATTGCAACCATCGTTTCAATCCATCTTGTTGAAGGCCCCCCCCCCTTTCCTTGACCCTCCACCCAACCAAGCATGACATCCTTCTCCAGGGAATGGTCCCGTCTGACAACATGACCAAACTAGGTGAGATGAAGTCTGGCCATTCTTGCTTCCAAGGAGCATTCTGGCTGCACTTCCTCCAGGACAGATCTGTTAGTTCTTTTAGCA
>NW_006922024.1:1123601-1135968 GCF_000298275.1 Orycteropus afer afer | reverse complement strand
AACGGACTATTCCTAAAGGTGTGCGGTAATGTACCAAACAGTGTTTCTTTGCTATTCATAAGGTTTTCCCTGGCCAATTCTTTGAGAAGTGGACGACCTCTTCCTTGTTCCTAGTCTGTCTCAGTCTACAAGCTGGGCCGTTACCTGTGTACCAGGTGTATCTCGCTGGGTTTTAAACACCAGATGCTCAGCCTCAAAACTCAAGTCTATATGTCACCACAGTATGACAAACCGACAGACAAGTTTGTCTTGCTGTTGGAGACCTCTCGTTATCACCCCCAACTGGGTCCCTGTGGCTGAGTGTACCTCTGTCTGGCTTTCTGGCTTTTAATCCCCTGTCTCCTGCTCTTCTGCCCTGCTGTTTTGTGTGTCCCTGAATTGTCCCTGGGGCTGACTGCTCTTCTGTCAGGGTTCCTTGCTTTTATCCCCTTTCTCCTGCTCTTCCGGCCTGCTACTCTGGGAGGGCCTGAGTTTCCTCTCCTCACCTAATCCCTTCAGCTGACTGCTCTTCTCTCTGACTTCCTGGCTTTTAATCCCCTTTCTCCTGCTCTTCTCGCTTGTTAGTTCGGGCGTCCCTGCATTGTCTCTCCTCACCTGTAACCGTGGGGCTGACTTAGGGATCTATTAAGTCAATAGAGAGTATGAAAGTTTATGTCATACACTTGTATCTGTTTATTTGAATTCATGTAATCTTTATGAAATACAATAAAATACATCTGTATCTCTATCTAGCTTAACATTACATTTTTGACTGATCTAGCCTCCATTTAGTGTTATAGACTTATTTTTCTCAGATTCTGAAATCTGCTTTGGCTTTCCAGTTTCATGTGTTTATTCACATCATCCTACTTGGCGTAGTCTTGACTCTACATTTCTCTCTGTCTCAGATATTTTCAAAACAGTTATAACTGGGCTCCACATGAGCTTGCTTAGATCACAAAGCTTGTTTAGTTTTAAATATTATCAAGAAATACAATTTAGATTGAAACACTTGGTCTCCATTAGTTTACCACTCAACCAACAAGTGACCAGAGCTAAGGAGACAGGAGATTGAACACAAGTGAGAAAGAAAGTACCCACAAATGCATGCTCTTTTACACCATCAGTCTAAGGGAGTGCATAATAATGCCCATGTGTCTGCGTCCCAACATTCGGCAATATATTTCTGAGTCTCAATTGTACAGTCTCATGTTCCATTACTTAATCTACTGTCAAATGTAAACATAGTAAAATTTTGTCTGATTTTTTTTATTTTTCTTTTAAGGTAAGTACAGTAAGAATCATATTGTATGTAGTAATGAACCTGGTGCTTACAACTCCATAGCATTTGAAATGCTCTATTTTTATCTTTAAAACTTGTAATATTAACCAGAATAAACATCTGTATCATTTAAACTTTTAAGCTTTCCATCCAGTTTCTGATTCTTTTTAGTTTACATGAATTTATTGAAATCATTCACTAATCATTTGTTACATTACATTGAACATGCACCTATTTGTATGACAGGCACTGTGCTTTTAAAAGTTAAGTGTAAAATGTATTTAAAAAAAGGCATGGTTTCTGCTTCATGAAGCATGCAATCTATTGAGGAAAATAGATTTAAAAAAATAAACAAATGAAAGCAAACCACAATAATAATTCATTTGGAAGGAAAAAAAAAGTTACATGGTTTAATGGTAAGATACATATTTTTGTAGAAATAATAACAAAGATTTCTCATAGAAATGATTGTTCAGGTTAGGGCTGCGTGTACTGTTATATGACAAACTGAAAATATATGGTTGGAGAGAAGGGAGTAAATGGGAAATGGGAAAGTTAAATAAGATTATGAGGCATTAACCAAAATAATAATGATAAACAAACCCCCCTCCATTGAGGGAATTCTGACTTACAGCGATCTTATAGGACAGAATAGAACTACTCCATATGGTTTCCAAAGGTGTAAATCTTTTCGGAAGCAGACTTCCTCATCTTTCTCCCATGGAACAGCTGTCCAATTCAAACCACTGACCTATTGGTTAGTAGCCAGATGCATTAACCATTGTGCTGTTAGAATTCCTGAAGAAGAATTGAGAGAACTATAAATTGTTGAAAACAAAGCAACTTTCATTGATTGTATTTGGTATTGTACAGTATTATATACAATGCAATAATATAAGAAAAATAAAATGGTAAATGGAAAAGAAGTAAAATTATATGTTTTTACTGATGACATGATCAAATAGGTAATTAAAAAAAATATTTTTCAAACTAAATAACTTAAGAATGAATTCAACAAGGGCATAAGAATAAAAATTGGTGATGCACAATAACGTTTTTTTTTTTTTTTTTCCGGTACACCTGGCCAAATGTAATAATATATCCATTTGCTAACTCATGTTTTCTGTGTTTCTAAAATACCCCCAAGGACTCTGTTAGAGTACAGTAAAATAAATTTTCATCATTTCCATTATTGGTAAGGGATTTTAAATTAATGAGTTATGTGTATAATTTTTTCAGGACCTCAGTTTCTTATTCTGCTAGCGAAAGGATGTTTTCAATATTGAAAGAAAAATAATTCTTCATGTGACTTCCCTACTTAGTCCTTGCATCATTATCTACTTGGAATTAGTTCTAAATGAGAAAATATATTAAATATTAAACAATGTTACTCTGCTTATGTTGGAATTTCTTTTGTTACCAATAAAGGAAAGAAAAAATAAGTACTTGGCCCTCTGTAGTTTTTAAAGATAATTCCACTAAGATCGCTATAGATGTCTATCATTTTATGCTTTGTACTGAAGACCTACTACATTTAGAGTCAGTACTGCATATTTATTAGACTCTGTTAGAGACAATATACCAGCAATATAAATGAAGTGCTAGAGTAACTTGAAGTTGGATGAGTTAGACAGAAAAGAAGGCAAATTGCCTGGAAGAGCTGATAGTTGCATTAAAAGATGTGAATTAAAAGATCTTCAAAGATCAATATATTATAGTTTGGAAGAAGGAAGAGGCCAGCATCATTTGGACAAATGTATATTTGAAGGAATGCATATTAATTTACACACACACAAGCACACACACACACACACACATACACAAACACATACATACATATATGTTTGTATTTATTGTATTGGTGTTAGGTGCCACAGTTGATTGTGACTGATAGTGACCCTGAATGAATTACTGCCTCCTCACATGGTCCTGAGCCATCATCACAATTGTTGCTGCGTTTTTGCCCATTGTTGCAGCCACTATGTCAAACTGGCTCATGAGAATCTTCATATTTTTGACTGACCCTATGCTTTACCAAGCATGATGGGCTTCTCCAGGGACTGGTCCCTCATGATAACATGTTTAAAGTTTGTGAGATAAAGTTTCACTATCCTCACTTCTAAAGAACATTCTGGCTGTACTTCTTCCAAGACAGATTTGTTCATTCTTCTTACAGTCCATAGTATATTTCATTATGGTTCACTAACATCATAATTGAAATGTATCATTTCTTCATCATTCTTCCCTATTATTCATTGTCCAACTTTCTCATGCACACACCCACAAAGACACACAAGGCATAGCTTGTGTGTGGAGAAGATCAAAAGTGAGAAAATAGTTTGGGACCAATGTTTAAAAAGTCTTTCACAATATGTTAAAGTGATTAAAAACTTTCATTATAGAGACATGGTCCCCAAAGAGGCATACTCTTGACCAATAAAGTTTACATGATAATTTGAAACTTAACAAGGAGTATTAGAACAATATTAGTTTTAAAAGCATAGCCAAAGAGAGGGAATTAAATTTTATTATTAGTATTTAGAGCTATACTGATATTCCCATAAAACTTATGTATCTACTAGAAGGGGATTCATCATCAACAAGATAATAGTTACACAACATTGAGTTAACAGTGACACTCTAATTCATAAGTTTGCCTTAAGCATATTATGATATATTGTGGTTTATGTGGCCATGCTAAGTAGATCCATGGAAGTTGATTTTACCTAATTTATCTGAAAAAAGCAAAATAAAAACAGAAGTGGCTTTTACAAATTGTTGCAGAAAAATAAAATAGGCAATCCTAAAGTGTAAACGTAAGCTAACAACATTTATAGAGCTAACAATTCTACTTCTAGTATGATGACTTTGTTGAATTATGACTAACTACAAAAATGATAATCTAAAGAGAAATGACAAAGAGAGCCAAAATCTAAAATTTTAAGTAATATTCAGTAGCATGGTAGCATAGTGCCTAAGGCACTTGACTGCTAACCAGAAGGCTGGTGGTTCAAACCCACCAGCCACTCCTCAGAAGGAAGGTTGGGCAATCTACTTCTGTAGTGATACTGCTTTGGAAGCTCAAGGAGGGGTCACTATGAGTTGGTCTGACTCAACAGCACATAATAACCACAACAACAACAACATAAATAATGATGAGCCTTACTAAGCATATCTTATGCCATGGACGAACTAACACAATGGTAGTATGAAACCATTGAAGTTAGAAAAAAAAAAATTAAATGAACAACCAAAACATCAAGATGAAAGTCTATTTCTACACTGAAGTTTATTCTATACAGTATTCAGAGGAGTATTCACTGAAACTCATTCCATTTAATGATAAATGTTTAAAATTGTCTCTTGATAGCTATGCTTATTTGCAAAACTTAAGTAAATAAAAGCTACACACAATTGAAGAAACATTTGCTCTCCTATCACAGTAAAGATCTTAAATAACACAGAGAGGATTTCTAATGTGAGGGAAAAAAAAATATATATATATATAATAAAGGTAAATATATATATATATATATATATATATATATAATATTACTAGAAGAATCATAGATATTCTTGCTAAAACTTTGAAGAAATAAGACCTAAACTGAATTATGTAACATTGAGGGGTTACCAAATGCATGGATGGAATAACATATATTTAGGGCATGTCTTAGGTGTTGATGTTTATTACATTGTATATCAATGACCACTTTTACCAAAAAAATGATTTTTGTACTTTATTGGAAAAAAGAAAAGTAGTAAAAATGATGTATTCTTAACAATAACTGGCATATTTTGTATAGCCAACATCCTGCAGAATCTGGTAACTTCACCTTATCCTTTCTTTCCTCTTCTTGAGAAGAGAGGTAGATTATATGTCCTAGCCTGTTTTGCCACCACTTGTCTGTTAGCTTGTCGTACTGTGGTGCATGTTGCTGTGAGGATGGAAGCTATGCCACAAGTAATTCAAATATCAGCAGGGTCACCCATGGTGGACAGATTTAAGCAGAGCATCCAGATTAGGACAGATTAGAAAGAAGTATGTGGCAGGTTCACTTCTGAAAAAAATAATTTGCCACTGAAAACCTTATGAATAGCAGGGAAACATTGTCTGAAATAATGCCAGAAGATAAGCACCTCAGGTTGGAAGGCACTCAGAATAAAATTGGAAAGACCTTCTTCCTCAAAATAGAGTTGACCTTAATGACCAGGATGTAGTAAAAGTTTTGGGACCTTCAGTTGTTGATATGGTATGACTCAAAATGAGAAGAAGCATCTGCAAACATCCATTAATGATCAGAATATGGAATGTACAGAATATGAACATTGGAAAAATGAAATGGAATGAGTAAAGATTGATATCCTATGAATTAGTGAGCTAAAATGGACTATTATTGACCGTTTTGAATTGGACATTCACATGGTCTGCTATGCCAGGAATGATAAAGAGGAATGACATCATCAAAAAGTACATTTCAAAAATATCCTGAAGTACAGTGGTGCCAATGATAGGATAATATCCATATCAATGATAGTATAATATCCATATGCCTACAAGGAAGATCATTTAATACTCTGTTATTCAAATTTACACATCAACCACTAAACTAAAGCCAACAATGAAGAAATTGAAAGTTTTTACAAACTCCTGCAGTCTGAAATTGACCAAACATGTAATCAAGATGCACTTATAATTACTGGTGATTGTAATGTGAAAGTTGAAAATGGTGATAGACAATGATGCCTGACATCACTTGATAGAATTTTGCAATATCAAAAACTTATTCATTGCAGATACCTGTTTTCAACAACATAAATGGTAACTGTATTTGTAGACTTTACCACATGGAATGTATAGGAATCTAATTGATTACATCTGTTGAAAGGGACAATGGGCCATTTCTATGTCATTAATCAGAACAAGGCCAGTGGCTGACTGTGGAACAAAAAGTGAATTGCTCATATGCAATTTTAAGTAGAAGCTGAAGAAACTTAAAACAAGAGAGCCAAAATATGACCTGGATCTATCCCAACTGCATTTATACATCAGCTGAAGAAAAGATTTGAGGCAGCGAACACCATGGATCAAAGAACAGACAAGTTGTGGGATGACATCAAAGATTTCATACATGAGGAAAGCAAAAGACAAGAAAGAAAGAAAATCCAAAATGACTGACAGAATAGACTCTAAAACTTCCTTTTGAATTTACTGAAGTGAAGGAAAAAATGATGAAATAAAAAATAATAATAATAAAAAAAAAAAAAAAAGATTTCAAAGGGTGGTTTGAGAAAATAAAATAAAGTAGTGTTAGGAAATGTGCAAAGACCTGGAGTTAGAAAATCAGAAGGGAAGAACATGCTTGGTATTTCTTAAATTGAAAGAACTTAAAAAAAAAAAAAAAAAAAAAGCCCCAAGTTGCAATATTTAAGGATTCTATTACCAAAATATTGAGACACAGAAAACCTCAAAAGAAAAATGGAAAAAATACACAGATTATTGTACCAAAAATAATTGGTTGATGTTCAGAATTTTTGGAGGTAGCGTATGATGAAGAACAAATGGTATGGAAGAAAGAAGTTTAAGCTGCACTGAAGGTATTGGTGAAAAACAAGTTTCCACTTATTGATGGAATATCCAATGAGATCTTTCAACAAATGGATGCAGTGCTGGAAACACTTAACTCATTTCAGCAAAGATCGAAGACATCTGCCTGGCCATCAGAATGGAAGAGGTCCATATTTTTGCCCATTCCAAAGAAAGGTGACCTATAGAATGTAGAAATTATTGAACAATGTCATTTATATTACATGCAAGTAAAAATGTGCTGAAAATAATTTAAACGATGTTTTCAGTAGTACATTGGCAGGGAACTGGCATAAATTCCAGCCAAATTAAGAAGAGGACTTGGAACCAAGGATGTCATTCCTGATGTCAGATGGATCTTGGCTGAAGGCAGAAAATATCAGAAAGATAATTGCCTGTGTTTTATTGACTATGCAGAGGCATTTGACATAACAAACTATGGATCATAACAAATTATGTATAACATTGTGAAGAATGGAAATTCCAGAACACTTGATTGTGCTTGTGAGTGTCCTGTACATAGATCAAGAAACAGTCTTTCAAAAAGAACAAAGGTATACCACATGGCTTAAAATCAAGAGAGGTGTGTGTTATGGTTATATTTTTTATCACCGTACTTAATCAATCTGTATGCTGAGCAAATAATCCAAGAAGATGGACTGTGTGAAGAACAAAACAGGATCAGGATTGGAGGAAGACATATTAACAAACTGTGATGTGGCGATGACACAGTATTGCTTGTTGAAAATGAAGGAGACATGAAACAAATACTGATGAAGGTCATAGACTACTTCTTCAGTATGGACTATATATCAACAGGAAACAAAAATCCTAACAACTAGACCAATAAGCAGTATGATGATAATTGGAGAAAAGATTAATGTTTAAGGATTTTATTTAACTTGATTCATAACCATCGCCCATAGAAGCATCAATGTGAAAATCAAATGTTTTATTGCATGGGAAAAATATGCTGCAAAGGAACTCTTTAGTGTATTAGGGAGCAAAGATGTGCATCTGACCTAAGCCATGTCATTTCAATAACCTCCTGTGCATGCGAAAGCTGGACAATAATAAGGAAGACCACAAAAGAATTGATGCATTTGAATTGTAGTATTGCCAAGGAATATTGAATATACTATGGACTACCAGAAGAAAGAATGAATCTGTCTTGGAAGAATTACAGCCAGAATGTCCCTTAGAAGTGAGAATGTCCAGATTTCATCTCTGATGCTCTTGTCACATTATCAGGACAGATCAGTCCCTGGAGAAGGATATCATGCTAGGTAAAGTAGAGGGTCAGAACAGAAGGGGAAGGCCTTCAAGGAGATGGATTGACACAGTGGCTATATGATGAACTCAGTTATGCCAACAGTTATGAGGATGCCACAGGACTGAGCACTGTTTCATTCTGCTGTACATAGGGTCACACTGAGTCAAAACCTACTCAATCACACCTTACAACAACAACCACCTTCATTTCAGCTAGGTTTAGCCTTGTGTCAGAGGTCCAGCCATTAGAGTGTGAGTGAAAGTGACCTGTGTTATTTGGGCACTTAAATTCTTAAAATATCCCTGGGAAAATCCTCCATGCTCTTTTTCCTTCTACTGGCTACTACTTGATGGAGGACAATTGTTGAAAGCTGCAGCCAAAATTTGGAACCTGCCACAATTTACAATTCTCCTTTGTAGGACAACTGTTTGCCAATGAGGACCATTTATATATTATGGTCTTTCTTCTTTCTGCAACTTCTACTGAGATGCTTTTCTCGAGGTAACTGAAAAATTGGCTCCTTTATCCTTCTCTCAGCTCTACACTGAAATAATTCTGTCAGTCCCTCAATGTTTCCTGTTTCCTTCCTTTTTTTTTTTTTTCCTCAAACTTTATTACCATCAACCATACCATATATTATTTTATCAGTCTGCCTTCTATCTCCTCCCATTAGGTGCAAATTCTCTTATTACAGGGATTATTATTTCTTTAACATTGTTCATAATTTTATTCCTAGAACCTAGAATTGCAACTGGTACTTAGTAACCATTTAATAATATTTCTGAGTGAATGAAAGAATGAATTGTGGTTGAAGAAATGGTAACTCAGCATTAATATTAATAAAATGTTTAACAAATGTGATTGGTGTTGATATGTATACCTTCCATTATGAATATTTGTGGAAGATTAATTAATAACTTTATGACAAGATGCATTTTCCCAATAGCAATGGATAATACTTATCATTTTGCACTTTGACACATCTCAGTGTGAGAAACAAATATTTTTAACATGAAGTGTCTAAATAATATAAAAATGTTGTAACAATCAATTAAGACTGACTATGATAGACATTTTCAAAGAAGCCCAAAGTATATTTTCTGATGATATGAATCCCTTAAGATGTTCTTTGGTTTTGGTTCATAAGAGACAGTAGCTTTGATTTTTATATCCATCTCCATTATGCTAGTTATTAATGTGTTTCAAGATCTTAAATAAAATGTGTAATTTTTCATGAATTTTGTCATGAATTTCCTTTATCATAATCATTATTGTTTTACTCTAGTTGAACTGATTTTGATAAAGTTTGTTTTAGCAATATTAACTAACCTAATTTTATCTGTATGATTTAGATTGCTACTTCATATGAAATTGCTATATATCTCTGATGCACCCCTATTATATTAATATTATATTATTATATATTATATTATATTATATTATATTACATTATAATTATCCAGGGACTAGTCATCATGAGTCCAAATCAACTTGATGGCATAAACAATAGAATATCACAAGAGACACTTGGTGCTAGGAAATATAATGTTTATAAAACATAGTTTAGTATATAATGTTGATGTAAATAAGCACTTGACATCTTGAGATGCTGGGCAGTATTATTCCTATGAAAATGCATGTATGTCTTGGCCAAATAATTTTAATCACTTTCTCAATATATATACTATAAAGACATTTTCTTATCTTTAAAACAAAATTTTGAAAGTGCTCTTTTATAATATTTGTTTTAAGTAATGCATCACAGTTGATGATTTATTCAACTGGTATTAGTGTGCATATATGCCAAGGAAGGTTTCACTGGGTAGTTCAAATGGTTAAGCACTTGAATACTATCCAAAAGTTTGATGCTTGAACCCAAGATGTCTTGAAAGAGAGATCTGGCTATCTACTTGAAAAAGGTCACAGCCTTGAAAACTTTATGAAGTAGCTCTGTTTTGCGTGTATTAGGTCATGAGTCAGAATGAGTCACCACGAGTCAGGATGAACTAGATGGCAATAAACAATAGAGTATTCCTAGAGACATTTGGTGCTAGAAATGTTGTTGTTGAATGTCATCGAGTTGGTTCTGACTCATAGTGACTATATACAACAGAACATTGTCCAGGCCTGCACCATCCTCATATTTATAGCAATTCTATATACTACAGAAACACTGCCTAGTCCTGCATCATTGTTTTGGTTGCTTCATACCACTCTAACAGAAAATACCAAAAATGGATAACTTTAACAAAAGGAGTTTATTCTTACAGTTTTGGAAGCTAGAATCCAAGTTCAAAGTGCCAGGCTCTAGAGGCTGGGTAAAAGCCCCTCAACCCTGGGCTTCAGCTCTGCCTCTTGCTCATGGCCCACTGAAGGCAGAGGCTTTCTTCCCTCAGGCAGCTGCTGGCTACTGAGGCTGACAAACCCAAGGTCGACAAACAAAAGGCAAAGTCCCCATATTATCAACTACACAGCAGACCATTATTGATTAAAGTCCATTAAGAATCCCAAGATCAGCAAACAACATGAGGGCAGGTTACTGAACAATGACTTGGCTAACATGCCTCATTCACACATGCCAAAAGTGGAGACCATTCCTAAAGCTTCTCATTTTGTACTGGGAGTGGACCACATCCCTAAGGCAACTACTCAGGTGCTCACAGTAGATTCCACCATGGAGTTGATTGCCAGTCTCATCATGGGGAATACTACATCCAGCTGCCCAGCCACTCAACCAGGCCCAGCCATGTTGAAACATAACCTTAACTACTACAGTCATCTTCATATTTGTTGCTATGCTTGAGCCCATTGCTGTAGCCACTGTATCAAACCATCTCATCTTCTTTTTTGCTAACCATCTGTTTTACTGAGTATGATGCCCTTTTCCAAGTACTAGTCCCTCCTGAATAATTGACCAAAGTATGTGAGATGAAGCCTCAGCATCCTTGCTTTTAAAGAGTGTTCCAGTGCTAGAAATAGTGATGTAATAATAAGTAGCAGTGCTGAGAAGTTCTTATGTTTTAAACTTGTACTAAGTGCTTTACATAAATTATCTTATGCATTTTGCACCACAACTTTAAGAGGCAGGCATAAATTTATCATTTCCATTTTATAGAAGATGAAACTCAGGGACAGCAAGGTTAAATCATTTCCCTGGGTCATACAACTGATAAATTTTAAACGTAGGATTAAAATGATAGTGGTTTGACTTCAGAAGCCTGTCTCTTATACCCAATGCTATACTGCCTTCCACATGACTAAGTAACAGAATCGTTGTTGTTGTTAGTGTCCATGAGAGAGAAGGGAGCAAATAGATCCATCTTTGCTGTAGAATGCAGTGAATTCTACGAGAACGGTGAATAGAGGATGCCATGGGAGCACATTGAAGGGGCCAACTAAACCCATTTTGAGTGAGAAGAAAAGGAAAAAAAATAAGGAAACTTGATGAAAAGAGAGACAATGTTTGTCATTTTATAGTTACATTCCTCATCCAGACATGAGAGTGCTTGACAGGAGAATGATCAAACAGATAATGGTGAATGGGTAAATTAACCAGATGTGACATCTAAGCAAAATCATGTAGTTGTTGTTAGTTACCCTTAAGTTAGCTCTCAACTCATGGTGACCCCACTCACAAAGGAATGACCATTGTGACCTAAATGGTTTTTCACTGGCTAATTTTTTTGAAGTAGATTATCAGTCCTTTTTTCTTAGCCTGTCATAGCGTGGAAGCACCACTGAAACCTGTTCAGCATTCTAGCAACACACAAGGCTCAAGAGACAAACAGGTGGTGGCTGCACATAACAGCATTGGCTGGGAATTGAATACAGGTCTCACAAAAGGAAGGGGAGAATTCTGTCACTGGACACCCACTAACCCTTTAGCAAAATCATAGAAATCTCGAAGTGTGAAATGCAGAGATATTCATCATGTTTCATTTGTAGATGAGTCTGAGAGTACTTTTTCTAAAATACATTACATTTTTAGTTAATATATCTAAAACAATACAGTAATCTTTAATAATCAAGAAGACTTAGGTGTAAAAGTCCAATTTGTGAAGAGATAAAATTTAAAAAGGAACAGAAATAAATAATAAAAGAACCTACTATCCTCATATCATAGCTGTTGTCAGATGGATCTTGGCTCAAGGAAGGGAATACCAGAAAGATGTTTACTTGTGTTTTATTGACTATGCAAAGGCATTTGATTGTGTGGATCATGACAAATTATAGATAACATTGAGAA
>NW_006922024.1:1119809-1122781 GCF_000298275.1 Orycteropus afer afer | reverse complement strand
GGACCATTCCCTGGAGTAAGATGTCATGCTTGGTAGGTAGGGTAGAGGGTTGTCGAAAGAGGGGGAGGCCTTCAAGGCGATGGATTGATACAGTGGCTGCGATGATGGGCTCAGGTATAGCAGGGGTTGTGGGGCTGGTGCGGGATCAGGCAGTGTTTCATTCTGCTGTGCATGGGGTCACTATGAGTCGGAAATGACTCGACAGCACTTAACAACAACAACAACAACAACTATCCTCAGACACCCACATTTCATTTTAATGATGTAGCATTTGGTAGATGATATAGGAATGCAGGATTGAATATCCATCACTAAATCTTAATTACTTTATGATCATAATAGAACATTACCTGAATGTTTATTAAAAGAAGAAAAAAAAAAAAAAACTCAGTGCTGTCAAGTCGGATTTGACTCAATGACCCTTTCTTGGGTTTCCAAGAATGTATCACTACAGAATTAGATTGTCCAATTTCCTTCTGAGGAGTGGCTGGTGGACTTGAACTGGCAACCTTCTGGTTAGCAGTCAAATGCTTTTGCTTTAGGCACTATGCCAGCAGAGTTCCTGAGTGTTTATTAGCTAAGATATTAATGTATGAAAAAGGAGAAAAAATATTCACTATCCAATACATATATACCCATAAAAATATTGCAGGAGAAATATACTTGAATATGTTTTTAATGCATTGGAGGGATTTTGCTAATATTGTACAGTTTCTGTGTGTTTTCTTTAAAATGATCTTAAGAAAAGTAATTTAGTTTATTGAAATCATACTGCTGCCAAAAACTGACAGTTAAGATTAGGGAATTTATGGAGAGAAGAATAAAACCATGGAATCTGTTTCTGCAAGAACATGGGAAATGCTAATGACTTTGTATGCCAAAGGGAAAATTTCTTTAAGTAGTGATTTGTTTAAAAAAAAAAAAAAAAAGTATATCTTAACTTCAAAGTGTACTTGAACATTTTCTGTTTTAACTATGGGACAGATTTTTTGACACTTTAAAGGCTGATGGCCTTTTACAGCAGTTATCCAAAAGGGTTGCTTCTTAGAATCACCATGGGGACACTTAAAAATTCTGCTACCTGGGCTCAGTACACAGAATAAGATTTAATTGATTCTGCATGTGAACTAGGATTTGGACATATTTTTTTTAAAGCTTCCCTGGTGATTCCCATGAACATTAATTGTTGAGAATAACTGAACTAGTGCTATATAATGAATTAAAATTTGAGAGCCTCCATTTGTGGGGAAGAGCAACTATCCAAGTGGCAGTGTCCCTATGATTCAATTTCTTGCTAAGTTTTCATTCTAGTAAATACCCAGGGTGTTAATATTTAAATAAATATTTCCTGTTCTTAAGGAATTTTTAATGAAGTGAATGAATATTTAAAATCATAGGCTGATTCTTGAAGAGAAAATAAAGTATACTTTTCTGGAATCCATCCACTAAGTATTGTCATATTAGCATTTCTGGAGCCTATTTGCCAAAGGGGCAAATTGGCCGCATCTTCTGACCTCCTCTAACCCCACAAGAGGAAGACAGAATCACTATCAGTAGCCCCAGGCCTATCCCTGTGAGGCCAGATATGTTGCCTCCCAGCAGCCCTTTCACCAACCCTGACACCAACCATTCCTCCTGCAGCACCCACTACCTTTCTGCTGGGTTTAATAATTTGCTTCAGTGACCACACAGAACTCACAGATTATGGAGTTTATTAGGGAAGAAACAGGCTACAACTCAAGTTCAGAAATGCATACAGTCTCTCAGAACCCGCCATCTCTCAGCTGATAGTCTCTCTCAGCAGTGAGTGTCTTCCACGTCTCTTTTTCAGCAGTGTGCATCTCTCATGTCTCTTAGGAATGTGTTTCTCTCAGCATCATGTTTTTCTCAGCCAGCAGTTAGATGCTTTCTCCATCTAGAAGGGCTCCTTTTGAGCCTGGCAGAGTGACCACTGACCACTTCCAACATCAGAATTCTATACACCTGAGAGAGAGTGAACTTCCCAGAAAATTGCTTTGTGCTGCTCTCTACAGAAATAGCCCACATGGAAAATTTTAACAATCAGGAGCTACCCAGTTGCTCACAGCAAATTCCACCATGGAGTTTACAAAGACCTATGGCTAGAAAAACCATACAAGGTAAATCACTACACCACACTATTTCTACAAAAGAAACTTATAAATTGAAGAAGAAGGGATGACAGTAAATGGACTATACTTACAGATCCATTTGTCAGAGATGATAGAGGTGTCAGCACTGATTTTCTCACTGTGCACAAGTGATACCATGTTCTTAATAGAAGGAAAGTATTGTACATATTCAAAACAGCAATTTACTCTCCAGAAATCTGATAGTACATTAGAGAAAATTAGAATGACAACTTAATTATTTACAGTTGTTAAATTAAATTCTGTAACATAAGATACCCTATGACATACAGATATTTACCAATACTGTTTTATCTTATATGGACTGCTTAGTTAAAATAATGTTAATCTAAAATATTCTAGATATGGTTTTGTCCTGTTCTTTGTTACTTTTAATATTAGGAGATATGTGAATTCAGCCTTCAGTATAGATTATACCTCAACCTGAAGTAAACAAAACTCCTCACAACTAGATCAATATGCAACCTCATGAAAAATTTAGAAAAGATTGAAGTTGTCAAGGATTTTAGTTTACTTGGATCCCTAGTCAACACTTATAGAAACAAAAGTATTAAAAATCAAAGATGTCGTATTGAGGACTAACATACACCTGACTCAAGCCATAGTGTTTCCAGGCACCTCATATGCATATGAAATGTGCAAAGACCTAGAGTCTGAAAACCAAAGAGGAAGAACATGCTCAGCATTTCTCAAACTGAAAGAACTGAAGACAAAATTTAAGCCTCGAGTTGCAATATTGAGAGATTCTATGGGCAAAATATTGAATGATGCAGGAAACATCAAGAGAAGATGGCAGGAATACAC
>NW_006922024.1:1117514-1118674 GCF_000298275.1 Orycteropus afer afer | reverse complement strand
AGAGAATGCTGAAAGTACCATGGGCTGCTAAAAGAACTAACAGATCTGTCCTGGAGGATGTGCAGCCAGAATGCTCCTTGGAAGCGAGAATGGCCAGACTTTGTCTCACCTATTTTGGTCATGTTGTAAGAAGGGACCATTCCCTGGAGAAGGATGTCATGCTTGGTAGGGTGGAGGTCGACGAAATAGGGGGAGGCCTTCAAGGAGATGGATTGATACAGTGGCTGCGATGATGGGCTCAAGTATAGAGATTGTGGGGCTGGTGTGGGATCAGGCAGTGTTTTGTTCTGCTGTGCATGGGGTCGCTATGAGTCGGAAATGACTCGACGACACTTAACAGCAACAACAGCATATGCATATGAAAACTGGATAATGAATAAGGAAGATCTAAGAAGAATTGATCCCTTTTAATTATGATGTTGGTAAATAAATAATAAATATATTGAAAGTTCTTTTAAGATGGTGGAATCAACAGATGAACTACACAGACCCTCTTCAACAAAGAAAAGTGGAACCAGTTAACACAGATACAGAAGATAATCCTGGAGCCCTAAGCTTTGAAAGGAAGGATACAGAAGTGGATAAACTCCAACTAGTAAAAGAACCAGCATGAAAATACCAAGAAAGGAGACCTACAAAGCTGCATTCTGTCAGTGATCCTGATGACACGGATAGCTTGGATATTGCCAAGTGGTGTAAGGACCTAAGAGTTAACCTAAAAACCGGTCCTGCCAGTGAGGGGTTGCATGGAAGACAGCATTGGTGGCTGGTGAATAAAAGAGGAAGCAGTAAAGAGGGAGATGAACTGAGCTGTGGATTTTTGCCTGTCAGGAGTGTGCAGCCATTTTGAATGTTTACAAGCAATTCCACCATTTTGAATATTTAATGTGACAGCTGTTCTCTCAGATTCCAGGTACTTAAGAATATGCTCCACTTGCTGGGAACCACAATGAGATTCCAGATGTGAATGACTGGAAAGGTGTGATATACTCCTTGTTGCTTTTATACCCCACACCCTCTTGGTGAATGGAGGTGTGGCCATCCTTCACTGTCACCCCCTTTCTGGACTAGCAGAAACCCCAACCCAGTCTGTGTGCTCAAAAAGAGTCTGAGTACTGTGTCACACCCTGCCCCAATTCTTTTCTTTTTTTTTTTTTTTT
>NW_006922024.1:1109923-1117414 GCF_000298275.1 Orycteropus afer afer | reverse complement strand
TTTATTATTTCCTTCCCAGGTTCTAGTTTTCAGCTTTTTCTCTCTTCCCTGTTCCTGGTTCCCATTTTTATGTTTCTCATGGTTCTCCCAATTCCTTCTTTTGGTTTTTTGCATTTTTCCCATTTTTTTCTTCATTATTCTCCTAGTCTACCTCTTTTTTCTTATTGCTCCCTCCTCAGATTTTTTTTCTTTTTTTTTAATCATTGATTCTGTGTGTTTATGTGGTGTGTTTTTTGTCTGCTTGCTTTTACCTTTTTGATGGTTTTCTAATTGTTGTTTTTGTCTAAGTGGGTGTGAGACAGCAACAGTGCCCATACAACATAACTACACTCACACCTCCTGCAGTTCCAATTGCTGAGTGAGAGCCATCACTTCCAAGCCACCAAGTAGAGCCTGACTCACCCTTAATTGCTCTTCACAAACACTTAACTGAGATATAAATACAACAACTTTACAATGTCAAGGAGACAACAGACCATCACAGTCCACTCAAAGAAGCAGGATAAAGGGATAAAAATAAGGGAACAGGATACAGACCAGAACACATGCCTGAGGAATAAGCAGTATTGGGACTTGCTGATAAAGAATTCAAAAGAATTATACTTAGGTACCTTCAAAGGATTGAGAGCTAGATCAAGGAAAACATTGACAAAATTCAGGAAAACACAGATAAAACCCTTGAACAATTTCAGAAGAAAATAAAAAAAGACAAAATAAACATTAGAAATAATACAAAATCTACTGATAGAAATCCAGAAGATTAATACTAAATTGTCAGAAATAGATAACACATTGAAATGGGAAAGGAGTAGAATTGATGCAATGGAAGACATAATTAATGAGATTGAAGACAAATACCTGAATACTTCTTTGGAAAGGGATCAATCATTAAAAAAAAAAAAAAAAAAAATCAAAACAAAATGAAGAAAGCCTAAGGTTCATATGGGACATCATCAAAAGGAATAACTTACGTGTCATTGGAATTCCAGAACAGGAAGAGAAAAACAAAACCACTGAGAAAATTGTCCAAGATTTGCTGGAGGAGAACTTCCCTGATATGATGAAAGATATGAAAATATATCCATTCAGGAAGTCCAACAAACAGGATTGACCCCAAAAGAAAATCACCAAGACATATCATCATCAAACTCACTAAAACCAAAGACAACAACAACAAAAAAAAAAAGAATCCTGAAAGCAGCACAGGAAAAATGAAAAGTTACATACAAAGGATAACCAATAAGAATAAGCTCTGATTTCTGAGCAGAAACCCTGCAAGTGAGAAGGCAGTGGGATTGTATATATAAAACCCTGAAAGATAAAATTTGCAACCAAGAATTATGGATCCAGCAAAAGTGTCCCTCAGATATGGTGGTGGAATTGAGAGATTTGCAGATAAACAGAAATTAAGGGAATTTTTAAAATCCAGACCAACCTTATAAGAGATACTAAAGTGAGTCCTTTGAAGAGAGAAACAATAATAGCAAACAATAACTGACCATTAATACCCAAGATTACATAACCCAGAAACTGACCCAGCTATGGACATATCCAGAGTAAAATAAACTTACAAGATTTTAAACAGGGAACTAGAGACATCAATGGGCAAATGAGGACAACTATAAACCAAAAAGAAGGAAAAAAGAGGGTAGTTCTAGAACTTCTAAATGGTGAGGAAGTTGAGAGTTGCAAGATAGAATGGACTTTTCTAAACTCAGGGAGAAAATTATAAATCACAGGGTAACCTCAAAGAAAAATGATAAACCTTCACATCACAATAAAAAAAGAAGAGAAGCTCAAATATTTACCAAATACTAAAACAATAGCTACAAAGGAAATGATGACATAATTCATAAACATAATGAGCCAAGCACAGAAAATTATATGGAACAAACAAACTCAGAACATCACAAAAAAGCAAATAACAAAATGGCAACAAGCAGTTCATACTTGTCCATTAAACTGAATGTCAATGGATTAAATGCACCACTCAAGAGACAGAGAGTTGCAGACTGAATATGAAAACATAACCTATCAATATGCTGTCTACAGAGACACACCTTAGAGACAAAGACAGAAATAGACTAAAAACCAAAGGTTGGAAAAAGATGTATCAAGCAAATGGCTACCAAAAAAGAGCAGGAGTTGCAATATTAAATTCTGATCAAATTGACTTTAAGACAAAAAACACCATACGAGACAAGAAAGGGCATTATATAATAACTAAAGGATCAATAGAACAAGGTAAACCATAATAAGTATCTATGGACCCAATGAAAGAGCCCCAAAATATATAAATCAGGCTTTAATGGAATTGAAAATGCAAATAGATGGCTCCATAGTCATAGTAGGAGACTTTAATACAAAACTTTCAATGAATGATAGAACAATTGGAAAAAAACTTAACAAAAAGATGCAGTAGAGCTAAACAATACAGTCCAACAACTTGACCTTATAGACATCTACAGAGCATTTCACCCAACATTCTTTTGCCAGTGTACATGGAATATTCTCTATATTAGTCTTTTTGTTAGGCCATAAAGCAAGACTTAATTTAAAAACAGTAAAATACTGCAAAGTATCTTCTCAGATCACAATGCTATAAAATTAGAAGTCAACAATAGGAATATCGATGGAATAAAAGCAAACAGACAGAAACTGCATTCCACCCTCCTTTAAAAATGACTGCATAATAGAATAAATGAAATTCAAAAATCCCTTAAATCAAACAAGAATCAAAACACCCCATACCCAAATCTTTGATACAGCAAAAGCAGTGATCAGAGGCCAATTCATAGCAATCAATGCACATACAAAAAAGAAGAGAGAGCCAAAATCAACACTTTAACCAAAATCTTGAACAATTAGAAAAAGAATAGCAAGAAAAGCCTACAGTCAATAAAATAAAGGAAATAATAATAAAGATTGAAGCAGAAATAAATTAAACAGAAAATAGATAATAGAAAAAATCAACAAGACTAGAAGTTGGTTTGAAAGACTGATAAAATTGACAAACCACTGTCAAATATAACAAAGGAATAGAGGGAGAGAATACAAATAACATGAATAAGAAACAGAATGGATGACATCACAAAAGAAACAAATAAAAAGGATAATATCAGGATACTATGAAGAAATGTACTCCAGCAAATTTGAAAATCTGGAAGAAATAGACAGATTTCTAGAAACATACTACTTACCTAACCTAACACAGACTGAGGTGGAAAAGTTAAACAGATTCATAAAAAAATAAAAAAAAAATGAACAGGTTATAAAAATTAGCAATAAAATAAAAGTCTTGGCTCAGATGAATTCATGGGAGAATTCTACTAAACATGCAGAGAAGAACTGACACCAAACCTACTCAAACTATTCCAAAACATACAAAAGGGTGGAATCCTCCCAAATTTGTTTTATGAAGCAATCATAACCTTGGTACCAAAACCAGGCAAAGACATCACTCAAAAGGAAAACTACAGACCTATATCCCTCATAAACATAGATGCAAAAATCTTCAACAAAGTCCTAGCCAATAGACTCCAACAACATACCAAGAAAATAATTCATTATGGCCAAGTAGGGTTCATATCAGGTATACAAGGGTGGTTCAACATTAGAAAACAAACCAACATCATCCACCACATAAATAAAGGAAAAGAACCACATGATCATATCAATCAGTATACAAAGACGTTTAATAAAATTCAACACCCACATCTGATAAAAACTCTCAGCAAAATAGGAATAGAAGGAATATTCCTCAACATAATAAAGGACATTCATTCAACAACAACAACCAACATTATCCTCAATGGAGAGAGACAGAGCCCATTCATCTTGCAAACAGGATCCAGACAAGTAAGCCCTCTATCACTACTTCTATTCAACATTGTATTGGAAGTCCTAGCCAGGGCAATAAGGCAAGAAAGACAAACAAAATCCATCCAAATCGGTAAGGAAGAAGTCAAACTCTCCCTATCTGTTGATGATATGATCCTAAACCTACAAAACTCAAGAAACTCACCAAAAAATCTGGAAATAGTTGAGAGATTAAGAATAGTGACAGGATACAAAATCAACATCTAAAATCAGTTGGATTCCTCTACACCAGCAAAGAGATTACTGAAAAAGAAATAAAGAAATCAGTGTCATTTATAATAGCTACCAAAAAATAACATAAAAAATAAATAAAAACTTGGGATAAATCTTACTGGGAGCACCATAAGACCTGTACAAAGAAAACTATAAAAGACTACTTCAAGAAACCAAAATAGATCTACATAATTGCAAGAACATGCCATGCTCTTGTATAGGAAGTTTGAAAATTGTGAAAATGCAAATTCTACCCAAAGCAATCTACACATGCAGTGCAATCCCAATCCAGATCCTATCAACATTCTTTAAGGATATAGAAAAAACTATCACTAACTTTATATGGAAAGGAAAGAGAATTTGGATAAGCAAAGCATTATTGTAGAAGAAGAGTGTAGGATGTCTAACACTCCTTGATCTTAAAACTTACTATACAGCCACAGTAGTCAAAACTGCCTGGTATTGGTATAATGACAGACTCATAGACCAATGCAATAGAATTGAGAACCCAGAAATAGATCCATCAACCTATGGTCAGCTGATATTTGACAAAGAGCTGAAATCCATTAAATGGGAAAGAGATTGTCTATTTAACAAATAGTGCTGGCAAAACTGATATTCATGTCAGAAAAATGAAACAACATCTGTATCTCACACCATACACAAAAACTAACTCCAGATTGCTCAAAGACTTAAATGTGAAACCTAACACTATAAAGTTCCTCAAGGAAAAAATAGGGCAATTTTAGGGCCCCTAATATATAGCATAAATAGATTATCAACATAACCCCAAATACACAATCAGCAGAAGAGAAACTAGATGAATGGGACCATCTAAAAATCAAAATTTTATGTGCTCCCAAAGACTTATCCAAAAGAGTCAAATAAGAACCTACAGATTGGGAAAAAAATATTTAGCAGTGACATATCTGACAAGGTACTTATCTCTAGAATTTATAGAAAACTCCAACACCTCAACAACCAAAACAATAATACAACAACAAAAAGACAAAGAATACAATTAAAAAATGGATGGAAGACACAAGTAGACATTTCACCAAAGAAGATATTCCAGCAGCCAACAAACTTGTGACAAAATGCTCATGATCATTAGCCATTAGAGAGATGCAAATACTAGTAGCAAAGTTCAACAAGACAGAAAATAACAAATGCTGGCAAGGATGCAGAGAGATTGGGACTCTCATACACTGCTGGCGGAACTGTAAAATGAAACAACCACTGTGGAAAGCAGTGTGGTGATTCCTTAAAAAGTTGGAATTAGAAATAGCATTTGACCCAGCCATTTCATTACTAGATATATATCCTAAAGTAGTGAGAGCCAGGAGAAGAACAGATATATGCACACTCATGTTCATCACAGCACTATTTACAATAGTCAAAATATGGAAGCAACTAAGGAGGAGTCACTGTGAGTTGGATTCGACTTGATGGCAGTGGGTTTATGCAGGGGAGAGTGTGCCCATGACCATGTATAGGCTTGGCAGACAATGCTTCTACCAGTGCTTTGGTATATTCTGTAAGAATTCCCAGATATATAGTAGAGCTGACAAGGTACAAGGTTGTTGTCACTTCTTGGCCACAGCCAGCTACCCAGAGGAAGTGAGTAGTTGGACCTGTGGGCTCAGGACCAGAGTTGCAGGGCACATCCAGCTCAACTGGCATTATATACTACACAAAATATTGTTCTACATCCTACTTTGGTGAGTAGCAACTGGGATCTTAAAAGCTTGCAAGTGGCCATCTAGATGCAACAATAGGTCTCTCCTCATCCAGAGCAAAGAAGAATGAAGAAAACCAAAGACATATGGAAATAATTAGTCCAAGGGACTAGTACACCATGGGATTCCAGCCTATATGACTATGAGACCAGAAAAAAGTAGATGGTGCCTGGCTACTACTGTCAACTGTTCAGAGGGGGATGTGTGTACTAGTTCCTGGATAGAATGGTAGAACAATGTGGTACAAAACTCAAAATTATTAGGAGAGGGAAAAAAAAAAAAAAAAAAGGAGGGACCAGGTTTCCTTGTATGATGTAACCTGATGGAGTTCCTGAGACTATGGCCTCTAGCTTCCCTTCAGGTCTGGAATTGAACCCACACCTGTGGCTTCCAGTCAAACAAAAGACAGGCGTATCAGCTGAACATTTACATTAGGTAGACATACTCCTTGGAGAGATCAGTCATGGGAGAATAGAAGGGCTGTGTATGCACAAGGAGAAAGCTCAGGAGGCAGGAATACATGGGAGGGAAGGATACAAGGAAGAGGTAACTAATGGAATTAACTGGGAGAGGAACTTTTGCATTGTGGGAAATTGCAGTCAATGTCCTGAGACAAAGTGTATTTGAGCTGGTGTATTGAAAGTGAATTTACTCTGTAAACTTTCACCCAAATCACAATAAAAAAAAAAAAAAAAAAAAAACAAAAAGAAAAAAAAAAAAAAAATGTATACTTTAAAATAAAAGTGAGAAAAAAAAATAATAAATATATCATGGACTGCCATGAGAACAAACAGACATGTCTTAGAAGAAATGCAGCCTGAATGCTCCATAGAAGCGAGAATGGCCAGACTTCATCTCATGTACTTTAGACATGTTATCAGGAGGAAACGGTCCCTAGATAGTCATCCTTGTTGGTAAAATGGAGGTCAGTGAAATAGAAAAAGACTCTCAACAAGGTGGTTTGACACAGTGACTGCCAAATTGGCCTAAACATAGAAAGGAGTGTGAGGACGATGTAGTGCTGAGCATTATTTCATTCTGTTATACATATGGATGGAGTCAGAAATACCTCATAATATCTAACTACAGTAAGTCTTAGATGTGGGATGACATCATCCTCATATATTGGAGGGTTTTTAAACTCATATATCATGTGGTCATGAACCATTTTATATTCAGATGCTTAACCACTTCATCTTTAACTTTATCATCGTACACTATTTCAAGCATATCCCTTTTGACCTTAAAATTGTTTTCTTTCTTGAAGTTTGTACTATACATGTAGAATATTATCTTTTCCTTCATGTTGACTAAACCTTTGTGGAAACAAAATGACCAAAGTTTATTATTTGCTTTTAAAATTTTGATCATGCAACTGCTTTGGAAAATTATTTCGCCATATTTATGAAAACTTTGGGAGGTCTGGTGGCATAATGCCCAAGGCATTTGACTGCTAACCAGAAGTCTGATGGTTCAAACCCAACAGCCACTCCTCGGAAATGAACTTGGGCAATCTACTTCTGTAGAGATTGTTGTTGTTGTTATGTGCCGTCAAGTCAAACCCTACTCATAGCGACCTCTCCTTGGGTTTCCGAGGCAGTATCACTATGGAAGTAGGATTGCCCAACCTTCCTTCCGAGGAGTGGCTGGTGGGTTTGAA
>NW_006922024.1:1105861-1109738 GCF_000298275.1 Orycteropus afer afer | reverse complement strand
TTTTTTTTTTTTTTTAATGAAAGCTTTACTTGTACATTTCTATCACATAGCTTCTCTACCCTTGCATATATCCCAAATAGAAAAAGGATACTCATGGCAGCACTATTTCCATTAGCCCCAAATTATAAGCTATTTTTTTGCCAATCAGTATTAAAATGGACAAATAAAAATACCCAACAGATTTGTATATAGCAATAAGAGTGAAAATTCTAAAGTTATATGCATGATATGGGTGAATCTCATTTAAATAATATTAAATAAATGAGATCCCCCCAAAGCAAATATTATAGGATTCGATTAATATACAGTAAAATTACAGACAAAGCTAATGTATTAGAAGACAAGACAGTGGTAGTCAGGGATCGGGGCTATTTGGGGAAGCAGGTTGCAGAGGTATAACTACAAGGGAATACAAGAAGTGCTTCTATGATGCTGGTATCCCTCTGTTTCTTGATCTAGATAGTAATTGTTTCTAGTTTATGGAACATTATAGAGATCTCTTCTTAAAATGTGTGCACTTTTCTCTAAGCCTGTTTTAACATTGAATAAAATGTTTAAGAAAATCCACAAGCTTGCTAAACCTGAGCTGACACTCTAAGCATAGTAAACATAAGAAAAGTTCCCCTGTGGTATTTTCTTCAAAGTATCTTAGAATTTACACAAAAACTTGGAATTTGTCGTGACTGCAAAGTGCCAAACATATTTCTTGATGTCTTAAAACATCAATATTTCCATAAGCCAGAAATCAACTGCTTCTTTGCTTTTATATTTTTGGCATTTGAACTAATAATAACCACTACTTGTTGCCTTCAAGTTAATTCCAACTCATCGCGACCATATAAGACAGAGTGGAACAGCCCCATGGGGTTTCCAAGGTTGTAATCTAAGGAAACTGACTGCCATATCTTTTCTTGATGAGTGACATATGGGTTTCAGTGACCAGACCTTTTGATTAACAGCCAAGTACTTAAATATTGCACCACCACCATTCCTTGTCCATGTTAAGTGAGGATTTGACTAACTTGGTGGGGAAGGGGGTAATTTTAAAAAGGTTAAAAACTAAAGATCCAGGTTTTTGGTAAATGAGAAAATTGACTCAGAAATTATAGTGAATTACGGGTAGTGCATTTACTTTGGGGAAATTCTAATTTTAATTTTACTTCAATTCCATTGTCTAATTAGAAACTAATTTAGATGATTTTATATTACATGATGAAGAGATTGTGAAATTGAGTGTTTTGGATTTCTAGTGCCATGCTAACAGAAAAATAGCACAGGTGCAATGGCTTTAACAAACAGGATAAATCTCTCACAGTTTAGGAGGCTAGAAGTCCAAGTTCAAAGTGCCGGATATAGTGGCTGGGTGAAACCCCCTTGACCATGGGCTTCAGCTCTGCCTCTTGCTCCCAGCACACTTAAGCTGGAGGTTTTCTTCAGTAAGGCAGCTGCTGGCTGCTGAGGCTGACAAAGCTAGGGTCAACAAGTAAAAAGACACAGTCTCAATAATACCAAACCACACAGCAGGCCATTGATTCAAGTCCATTGACAGTCCCAAGATCAGCAGACAACATGGCAGGCTGCTGAACAACAACTCAGCTACATGCAGGATTCAAGTGTGCCAAGAGATGCAGACCATTCTCAGAGCTTCTCCTTGTAATATGGGAAGCAGAACACATCCCTAAGGCAGCTACTCAGCTGCTCCAGTAGATTACACCATGGAGTTCAGTACCAGTCTCATCAAGGGGAATAACTATGTCCAGCTGCCCAAACATGCAAAACCAGGCCCAGCCAAGTTGACACAACTTAGCTACACATTTTAAAAACAAATTATCATTTTAAAATTTTGATATCATGTTTATTAAATTATTCACAATGAAGTTATTTCTGATATTTTAAAATGCAGTCTTTTTAGATATATACTTTAAAAAGGTAAATCATGCTAATTAATTCAAGTAGTAGAATTATTACTTGCTTTTCATTCATCACAGAGTTTTTATTTATATATATTGTCTTCAGAATTACCCAGAAACATGCTAATTATAACAAAATATATTGTCTTTTTGAAGAGACACATGACAGCCTTATAAAGACATAGTATCATTTGAAAGTAATGTTTTAAGAACAAATGACAGTTCAGAGACTGTTGAATCTGATAATTATGCACATAAATAATATTATGATTAGAAACTTCTAGTTTCCAAGATTTTCTCAGCATATTGACTTTTTCTCTTATATCACATATACAGTAGTTCCAATATAATAATATTTAAATGTGCTTTCAAGATTTATTGTTGTTGTTATGTGCCATCGAGTCGGCCCCGACTCATAGCGACCCCTCCTTGGGTTTCCGAGGCAGTATCACTACGGAAGTAGGATTGCCCAGCTTTGGGAAATATGTGTGGAGTGTGTGTGTATGTAATATATATATATATATATATATATATATAAAACAGACTGTTATTAACTTAAATAAAAACACTGCCATTGAGACATAGTGACCCCTCTTTCATTTTTCAGTTTCTGAGGTGGTATCTCTACAGAAGTAGATTTCCCAGCCTTCCTTCCAAGGAGTGACTGGTGGGTTTGAACCACTAACCTTCTTGTTAGCAGTAAAGTGCCTTAGGTAAATAGAATTATATAAAAATAAATTTTAAATATCATAAAACATGTACATTCAAGATACACCTATTTACATGAAATCTTTGCATTTTGTGTTTGTGTTTCAAGTCATTATTATGAAATGACAAATGCTTTTAATCAGTTGTTTTTCTCATAGTGACTTTAATCTATTTTATTTCTCATCTACTTCTTTTCTGTTTAGATGTTGTTTTGAAAACTTTACTTTTGCTTTCTTTCACATAGTGTAAAATTATAAAGTTTTTTCTTGTTTTTACTCCTACAATTGGTCCCCAACAATAGTCCATTTTAGAAGAGCTTATACGATGACTTAAAGAAAGGTTTGCAGACACTCATTTAAAATATACTGGTGCGTTCAGGCAAGATGGCAGACTAGGCAGAAAGACTGCACGTACCCTCTTCAACAAAGAAAAGGGAAACCAATTAACACAGACACAGAAGATAATCCTGGGCCCCTGAACCTTGAAGGGAAGGATATAGAAGTGGACTTAACCCTAACTAGCAGAAGAATTTGCATGAAAATACCAAAAAAGGAGACATACAGAGCTGTGGTCTGTCAGCGATCCTGAGAGATCCTGACAGCACAGACAGCTTAGAGATTCCCGAGCGGTGGTGGGACTTAAGAATTAACCTGAAAATCAGCCCTGCTAGCCAGGGACTTCATGGAGGACTGCTCTGGTGGCTGGGAAATAAACGGAGAAGGTGAAGAGAAAGGCAGGCTGAGCTGTGGACTTTTGCAGGTCTGGAGGGCGCTGTCATTTTGAAGGTCTAAAAGCAGCTATTTTGGATATTTAAAGAGACAATCTGCTCTCACAGATTCTTGGGCCTTAAGAACACGTTCTGCTTTCCAGCAAACCCAAGGTCACTCTGGACCTGCAAGACTTAAAAGTTTTTTTAAGCTTATTCAATTGTAATTTGTGTCTAATTGAGTGGGAGACAACAGCAGTCCCCATAAGACACAACTACACCGACACCTCCTACAAGTTCACTTACTGAGCGAGAGCCACTACCTCCTTCTCCACTAATGGGCCAATGATAAAAAACCACCAAGAAGAGCCTGAATCACCCTTTGCTGTTTTTCACAAACAGTTAACAGAGGTCTAAATACAACAATGCCACGATGCCTCAGAGACAACAGATCATCACAGTCCACACAAAGAAGCAGGATAAAGTAGTAGAAACAAGAGAGCAGGATACAGACCCAGAACACATCCCTGAGGAAGAAGCAGCATTGGAACTC
>NW_006922024.1:1079501-1102696 GCF_000298275.1 Orycteropus afer afer | reverse complement strand
AGGGATGGACACTGGAAAGAGGTAACTATGGGGAGGAAGTGGGAGGGGAGTTGTTGCATTGTGGTAAACTGTGGTCAATGTCATGAGACAAAGTATAAGTAAACTGCTGTATGGAAAGTGAATTTTCTCTGTAAATTTTCACCCAAATCACAAAAAAAAAGAAAAAGAAAGAAACAGTGAAAACACATAAATAAATAAATAATTAGAAAGCTTAGAATAAAAAACAAATAAAGTAAAATATACTGGTAACACTATTCTCTTAACAAAGTTGAAGGAACAGTGAATAAGATTCACCAACATTAACTACATCATTCTGAAACATGACTCAGTAGGGATAATGGAGACAGAAATGGTGTGATTTAGTTTTAATTTACTTAAAATGAAGAAACTTTGATATTAGACTTGGTTTAATTTTTATCATATTGTGTGTATATTTATGTGAATGTTTATGTGTGGATTAAAACTGATTAAATATATTTAGAAGTATGAAAATTATTTTCAATCTTTAAGGAAAATAATAAAAACCATAAAAAATGCATTCCATAAATTTAATTATTTACAGTTAGTTTGTACTTCATTCAACAATTTTCCTCCTTCTTACCCTCAGATGTATTATTTTCAGAGAGACTTTAAGAAGCAGACAAACAAATTATTGTTAGCCTCATTATAAACAGAAGAAAATTAAGACTCAGATGTATTAAATGGCTGTCCAAATGTCTCAAGTGTAATAGTTATTTGAGTAAAGACAAAAATCTGTATGTGTTCATGTGTGTGTGTGTCTATGCCCTATCAACTTATAACCAGTACCCCAATTTAGCCAGAATTTTATAGAACAAGAGGGTGGTTCATTAGCATTTCAAATTTCTGCTTGACAATAATCTGATTCAGTCAAATATAGGGACTACATTCAAGTTTTCTGAATCCTATTATATCTACTTAAATTTATAATTTTCAGGCATGTAAATTAAATAATACATGAAACCATGATATTGAATACTGCTAAGATTTAAGAAATTATTATATGAATGACAGTAAATCATTTTTTCCTATTGTCCATCCCCAAAAAAATGTAATCTTAAGGAAGTATATTTTAAGACTTTTGAACATTACATTATCTATAGTAGAAGTTTGTAATGAGAAAAGAATTATTATTTGGACATAAATCTTTTTTTTACCTGAGTAGATGCTATGCTTACCCACCAGCCACTCCTCGGAAGGAAGATGGGGCAATCTACTTCCGTAGTGATACTGCCTCAGAAACCTAAGGAAGGGTTGCTATGAGTCGGGTTTGACTCGATGGCACATGACAACAACAACACTCTTTTTTAATCCTTTATATCTATGTGTGTGTTTATATGTATATGTATATGTGTGTGTGTGTATACACACACACACACACATACTAGAAAAACCAATCTCAGTGCTCTCAAGTCCGTTCGGACTCACAGCGACCTCCTCCTTGGGTTTCCAAGGTGGTATCCTTACAGAAGTAGATTGCCCATTCTTCAGTTCAAGGAGTGGCTGGTGGGTTTGAACCACCAGCCTTGTGTGTGTGTGTGTGTGTGTGTGTAGTAGTGTGTATGTATGTATAAAACTTGTACTGGGTAGGTAAGTGTCATGAATTCATGACTTGGTCTATCCTCTCAATTAGTTTTTTTTTTTTTTTTTAAATAAAGATGGCAGAAACATAAATTTCTATGAAATGTCTACCCAGAGGCAAAAATGCGATTGAGATGACTATTTTAATTGCAGTTGTGCAAATTATCTTCTCTTGGATTGAAAAAAAAAAATGATAAAAATTTGAACCAGACAACAAAACAATATTGTAAATATATTTTTCACTCATCTGATTATGTCTACAAACTTATGTAGCCAGGATTGATTCAGAGGGAATATACAATGTTACCAGGTTTAACATTTTCAAATTATACTTATCATTTCAAGTAATCATCCTCTGCAATCTATACTTATAAGATTTGTTTTCCTGTTCAGATAAGACTTCTTCCTCTCCATATAATAACCTTCTCATGAACAATGAAAAAGGAAGTTTTTATCAATTATATTTTAACATATTTCTATCCTATTCTCAATAATATGTCCGCTGTGGGGCATGGATGGCTTTGAAAAAGGAGAAATCCTCTCACTCTTTTGTTTTTCTCATCTTTTTTTTTTTTTTTTTTTTGTGATGTTATTCTAAAAAGAGAGCTAAGTAAATTGTTTTCAGCCAAATATTACTATTATATGACATAAGTCAATCACATAGAAGGTTAAAACACAAATGATTCTTGTTATCCCTTCTTTGGGATTGCACCATATGAATTTGTTATAATTATTGTGTTGTGGGTATTCATTAAAAATGACTTGCTGGTGAATAAGCACATTATCAAGATAACACATTGAGTTCCAATGAGATTTGAAATCTATAGGAGAAATTATGTCAGCAAGGGTCAGATAGATAATATCTCTGAATTTATAGACAGCAGACTTTAGAATAAGTCATACCTCACAATAAATACATGTGCTTTGAAATTCTTATTAAGAAAAAGTAATTTAGTATAATAAAGGAGATCCTTTATTTGACTAGTTTTGGAGCTTTAGAGGGTTAAGAGAAGTGATTAAAATATCACACAGCCTGGTCACAGGGGATTTAGGTGATTTACCTACTTCTCTCTTTTTCTCTCTCTCTCTTTTTTTTTTTAATTGTGATATCCACATCACAAATTGAAAGTGATAAAAACAGTGATAAAAACCAATTGTGATTATAAGGAAATGCAAGTAAGGAACTAGAAAATAAGCACTAAACTGGGAATGAAAATAATAACAAAATATTGAAGGAAATGTCTTAAAATATTGGCTAACGTATTTCTTAATAGGAACTGAATACTTGTGGATTTGAGCAAGTATGCAAAATATTATGATTATCTGAAATAATATCTATCACAGTTCTTTGAAAAATATCTTTAAAATAACCTTTAAAAAAATGTTCCCATTTACTATGAAAGACTGAAAATGTCTAAAACTGACTGTTTAAAAAAAGTCTGTATCCTCATTTGTTAATTCATCCCTCTAAAAGAAGCTCCTGTTAAAGATAAATCAAGATATATTCTAATTAAGAACCCTGGGTGGTGAAGTGGTTAAGCCCTTAGCTGCTAAGTGAAAGGTCAGCGTTTTGAACCTACCGGTGGCTTCATGGGAGAAAACACCAGGCACGCTGCTCCAGTAAAGATTACAGCCTAGGAAATCCTGTGGAGCAGTTATATTCTGTACTATAGGGTCACTGTGAGTTGGAATTGACCCAACAGTACAAATCTTATGTTGTTGTTAGTTGCTATCCACTCATCTCTGACTCATAGCAACTGGATGCACAGCAGAATGAAATACTGCCCGGTTCTGAGCCAGCTCCATGATTCTTGCTATACTTCAGCCTATCACCGCTGCCACCGTTTCAATCCACCTCATTGAGGAACTTCCCCTCTTTCATTGACCATCCACCTTACAAAGCATGACATCCTTCTCTAGGGAATGGTCCCTTATGACAACATGACCAAAATATGTGAGACAAAATCTGGATATTCTCACCTCCAGGGAGCATTCTGGCTGCACTTCATCCAGGACAGACCTGTTAGTTCTTTTAGCAGTTCATGGTACTTTCAGCATTCTTAACCAATGCCACAGTTCAAAAGCATCAACTCTTCTTTGGTTTTCCTTATTCATTATAAAGCTCTCACATGCATATGAGGTGATTGAAAATACTATGGCTTGTGTCAGCTGTACCTTAGTCCTCAAGGAGACAACTTTGCTCTTCAACACTTGAAAGAGGTCCTTCACAGCTGATTTGCCCAATGCTATACATCATCTGATGCCCGGACTGCTGCTTTCATTGGCGTTGATTGTAGAAGCAAGCACTGTGAAGTCTTTGACAATTTCAATCTTTTCTCTACTAATTGTAATGCTGCTTATAGGTCCAGTTGTGAGGATTTTTGTTTTATTTATATTGAGATGTAATCCATACTGCAGACTGTATTCTTCAGTCTTCATCAGTAAATGCCTCAAGTCATCCTCACTTTCAGCAAGCAAGTTGTGTCATCAGTGTATCACAGGTTGCTAATGATTTTTCCTCCAATCCTGATGCCAGGTTGTTCATCTAGTCAAGCTTCTCTGATTATTTGCTCACCATATAGACCCTTCTTGATTTTAAACCATGCAGTGGTCCCTTTTTCTGTTTGAACGACAGCCTCCTGGTCTATTTACAGGTTCTTCATGAGTACAATTAAGTGTTCCGAAATTCCTATTCTTCTCAATGTTATCCACAAATTATTATGACCACACAATCAAATGCTTTTGTATAGTCAATAAAACACAAGTAAACATCTTTCTGGTATTCTTTATTTTGAGCCAAGATCAACATGACATCAACAATGATATCAATTGTTCCACATCCTCTTCTGAATCCAGCTTGCACCTCTGCAAGTTCTCTGTCAATTTAGTACTGCAACCATTTTTAAAATTATTTTCAGTAAAATTTTACTTGATTGCAATATTAATGATATTTTTTGCTAATTTCCACATTGTGTGGGTTCACCTTTCTTTGAAACGGGTACAAATGCGGATCTCTTCCAGTCAGTTGGCCAGGTAGCTGTCTTCCAATTCTCTTGGAATAACTGAGTGAGTGCCTCCAGCAGGGCCGCCATATGTTGAAACATCTCAATGGGTATTCTGTCAATTCCTGGACCCTTGTTCCTCGCCAATTCCCTCAGCACAGCTTTGACCTTTTCCCTCAATACCATTGGTTCTTGAACATATTATGAAGATCCTGAAATTGATGAAGATTGACAAGTTCTTTTTGGTACAGTGACTCTGTGTATTCCTGCCATCTTCTTTTGATACTTCCTGCATCATTCAATATTTTGCCCATAAAATCTTTCAATAGTGCAACTTGAGGCTTAAATTGTTTCCTCAGTTCTTTCAGCCTGAGAAATACCAAATATGTTCTTCCTTTTTTATTTTCTAAGTCCAGGTCTTTACACATTTCATTATAATAATTGGTTTTGTCTGCTTGAGCTGCTCTTTGAAATCTTCTCTTCAGCTCTTTCATCTTGTCATTTCCTCCATTTGCTTTAGCTACTCTTCGCTCAAACGCAAGTTTCAGAGTCTCTTCTGACATTCATTTATATCTTTTCTTTCTTTCTCATATTTTTAATGATCTCTTGCTTTCTTCATGGATGATACACTTGATGTCATCCCACAATTCTTGTTTTTGATCATTGGTGTTCAATGAATCAAATCTATTTTTTAGATCATCTCTAAAGTCAGGAGGTTTATATTCAAGATCATATTTTGGCTCTCGTGGACTTGTTTTAATTGCCTTCAACTTCAAATTTAACTTGCATATGAGCAGTTGATGGTCTGTTCCACAATCAGCTCCTGCTTTGTTTTGGCTGAAGATATTGAGATTTTCCATTTCCTTTTGCCACAGATGTAGTCAATATGATTCCTGTGTACTCTCTCTCATGAAGTCCACATGTATAGCTGCCATTTGTGTTGTTGAGAAAAGGTTTTTACAATGAAGAAGTCATTGGTCTTGCAAAATTCTATCATGCGATCTCCAGAGTTATTTCTGTCACCAAGGCCAAATTTTCCAACTGCTGGTGATTCTTCTTTGTTTCCAACTTTTGCATTCCAATCACCAGTGATAAGAAACACATCTTGATTGCATATTTGGTCAATTTCAGACTGCAGAAGTTGATAAAAATCTGTTTCCTCATATTTTGCTTTGGGGTTGATCCATAAATTTGAATAATAGTCTTATTAACTGTTCTTCCTTGTAAGTTGTATGGATATTATCCTATCACTGACAGCATTGTACTTCAGGATAGATCTTGAAACATCCTTTGTGATGATGAATGACATGCCATTCCTCTTCAATTTGTAATTCCAGGCACAGTAGATCATATGGTTGTCCGATTCAAAATGGCCAAAACCAGTCCATTTCAGCTCACTGATGCCTTGGATATTAATCGTTATGCGTTCCATTTCATTTTTGACAACTTCCAATTTTCTTAGCTTCATACATCGTACATTCCATGTTCTGATTATTAATGGATGTTTGCAGCTATTTCTCCTCAATATGAGTCATGCCATGTCAGCACATGGAGGTCCTTAAAGACTTACTTTATCCATATCACTAAGGTTGGTTCTACTGTCATGAGGCAACTCTTTCCCATTCCTATTTTGAGTGTCTTCCAACCCAAGGGGCTCATCTTCCTGCACCGTGTCAGACAATGTTTCCAAGTTATTCATATTGTTGCCCAGTAATGTATCAGACAGTTGTTTCTCTGCTATTCATAAGATTTTCCCTGGCCAATTTTTGAGAAGTGGATGGCCTCCTCTTTCTTCCTAATCTGTCTTAGTCTGTAAACTGCCTTGAAACCTGTGCACCATGTGCAAATCTGCTGGCATCTGAAACACTAGTGGCACAGCCTCAAGCCTCACAGTAACATAGATGCCTCACAGGATGACAAGCTGACAGACAAGTTTGTCTCCCTTAGTTGTTGGAAACCTGTGCACCCTCTTCTTATCTAATTCCTACCAGAAACCTGACACTATTTGGTCTCCAGCCATTCCTGGTCCCCCCCTTTCCTGACTCTAGAAGGATTGGGGCCTGCCTTGCCTCCTTCCCCTTTTAACCTGGATATTCTGCCTTTCCTGAGGTCCCCAAAGCCTCTCCTGGTCCCTCCCTTTCCTAGCTCTAGGGGGCTTGGTTCTGAGCCCAAAGCTAGAACAACAAAACAATTCTGACTGGGTGTGCCACATTAACAATCAATAAAACTCTAGATTTTAAAATGATAAAGCAAGTACACACATTTATGTGTACTGTCAGTGGCAAAAGTAAAAAAATGACAAAAAACTGCAGGAAAGGGTAGACGTGATTACATTTTATGGATATGGTGGATCACCAGTAGATCCTAGAATTCAAGAGAACATATGCATATTTTAGATCATACATTCTTAGAATACAACAACAAATAAAGCAATTATCTTGTCTCATTCCATTCTGTACAATTGAGATGTTAAAGTTCATCAAAGATTTAGTTTTGCATTTCAGGAGACAATGACAAGAAATGATAATGTTTCTGTTCATTTAACAAGAACAACTAAAACATGTAAAGAGATAGAGACATATTGAAAGTACTTTGAGATGTGGATTCAAGAAACTAAACAACTTTATATTACAGAACCTTTTCTTCAGGTGCAATTTTATGTGGGACCCCACTGCACACAAAGCATAAAAACAGAACTGATTAAAATAGGGCAGGTGTCCTGGAAACCAGCCCAGAATCTTAGGAGAAACCTCCAGGGATTCTTAGAATTCAAGAGAACATATGCATATTTTAGATTATACATTCTTAGAATACAACAACAAATAAAGCAATTATCTAGTCCCATTCTGTTCTGTACAATTGAGATGTTAAAGTTCATCAAAGATTTGGTTTTGCATTTCATTCCACAGAGAATATTCAGGAACCATGTCTTATGATGCTCAACCAGGAGCTTTTAAAACCAGTCTTTTTTCTTTTTTTTTTTTTAAGGTGTATTTAATTGATCTCTACTTTAGTATTAAATAACATTTTTAAAAAGAGGACTTTTAAGTATATGGTTAAAGTTTAAGAATAAAATTGGGTCATCTCTTAAACAATTTGCCTTGAAGTTAATAATGGCTAAAAATATAAATCCTCTTTACTTTTAGAGAGTGTTTTAAAATTGTGTGAATGTGGGTGTCAAATATATAATTAGATATTAAAATTGCAAGACTTTACTGAGATCCCAATATTCTATAAAGTCAAATAATCTATCATAATCTGTCTTGGAGGAAGAACAGCTAGTATGCTTCTTAGAAGCAAGGATGAGACAATCTGTCTCGGTTAATTTGGGCACATTTTAGGAGGGACAAGTCCTTGAAGAAGGCCCTGATGCTGGGTAAAATAGAGTGTCAACAGAAAAGAGGTAAAACCGTCCGTGAGACAGATTGATACAGTAGCTGCAACAGTGGTTTCAAACATACTTTTGTGACAATGGCACAGAAACCAGGCAGCATTTCATTTTGTTATACATGGAGTCACTAGGAGTTGGTGCAAACTTGATGACTCATAAACTGAACGATATCATAATCCATAAGTAAGCAAGATTCACATTCTCAAAATAGTTAGTTTAAACCTAGTTGCTCTTGTATTACTCTTCAAACTCTCATCCATTATGAGGATATACAAGCAATGCTTTGTTAGAAATTGTTTGACTACAGGATTTTTTAGGTGTATTACTTTGGAAAGAACTTTGGTGGAAATTTACTTCACTCTCACCCAACAACAGGATGAAGGTCAATACTCCTGCTTTTTTCTGGTTATTCTTTAATGAGGCCACCTCAAGGTCTTTCACAGTGTTTACCCAGTGATTAGAGGGACACAGTAAATTGCCGTCTTCCTAGTCCTTAACACATCTTTAGGCAGAGAGAGGCAAGCTGATTCTATTGATGTGAATCAAAGGAGAGTAACTTCTAAGTTGTGATCATTTTTATTTTATTTTTGCTTTTTATCCAAGAAAAAAAAGGCATGTGTGTTTTTACTGACCATGTGCCATGCAGAGAGAAGTTCTGAGTAAGAAGGGGGATGGTTTAGGTTCTGCTCACCTGGGCAGTGAAAACTGATTAGACAGAAGCTGGAGAGAACCATTGCATTCCTACTTATTAAGAAACAAGCAAATGACAGCTGGATAAATTACCTCAAGTGAGGAGAAGTCTCCAAAAACTTGGAAAAAAATGTGCTGTTAACAAATAGATTATCTTTAAACATCTCCCTGTTCCAGAAAGCAGAGAATCATGTTAGGGCACACCATTGAAATGAGAAGATTTTCATTGTTTTTTCCTCTTTGCACACCCATCCCAAGCCCTGAGAGTTTTGCAGAGATAGAAATTTCCTCCACTAAACAAATTTTAAATGAGACGATGGAAGGCAAATAATTTTCCTTGTATGATCAGACCATGAGTTCTACTTCTTTATTGATGTGGTGTAAACATTTACCATTCACTTACTGATGCCAATTTGGATCTGAGTCATAGTGACCCTTCCTTGGGTTTCTGAGACTGTATCACTATGGAAGTAGATTATCCAACTTTCCTTCTGAGGAGTGGCTGGTGGGTTTCAACTGCCAGCCTTCTGGTTGACAGTCAAATGCTTTAGGCACTACACCAATAGAGGTGCCAGATTTACCATTAGTGTTAACAGTTTATTTGGAAACAGGGCCCAAGTTTATATTACATTTCTTTCTGGCTCCCATCCTTTGACTTAATTTATTATTTTCTAAATTTACTTTTTTATGTACTGAATCTTAGAATCTGCATAATATCCACATATTAGAAAAAGTGTCAAAATAGAATTATTTTAATGATGAACGTATATAAAATACTGTGATTTGTAAATTTATAAAACTGTTGTAAAATTCTTTCTGAAAATAATTCAAAAGAGATGATTTTCAGATTGTTTCTATGTTCCTAATTTATAAAGGCAAACACAAATTGCTAAATATAAAATAGAGCAGAGCATCCAAAAAGGTCAAGAAAAATCACTGTAAAACTACAAGACCAGATTGTCATTTTTCTAAAAAGAACTAATTAATTTATGTGTAATATCACAGTCCCTTGATATATATTTACACATACACACCTGCATATTTGATAGATTTTATACAGTGAAAATGTGTTTTACATAAATGGGATCATAGTGTACCTCATGTTGATATTTTGAAATAATTATCTTGGAAATAATTCCATCTCAGTATCTTTTAGAATCCTACTTCATTAAAAGGAGGAAAAATACTAAAACTCCATAATATCATAATATTGTGATTTTAATATACTTTAACCATTCCAGCCTTCCACCCTGTTTGTACCAGATAGTACAAGCAATGCTTCTGTTCATATTCATGTGTGTGTGTATTTTGTGTGTGTGTGTTTGTGTGTGCATGTGTGTCTTGGGGCAGCCTTGTGCAGGAACTAAGAGCACAGACTTGGACAAGATTGCCTAGAATCAAGTTTGAATTATGCTGCTAACTAGCTGTGTGACTTCAGGCAAATTATTGGCGCCTCAATCGTATCAGTTTGGTTGTGTGCTTATAATAATTTTTCAGTTCATCTGTAAAATGATTATAAGCACACAACCTAACTGATACAATTGTTGAATGAATGAATAAATTCTAAGCACATAAAATTCCATAAAATTATTTATTATTGTTAATATTTTACTAACTATAAGAGTTCTGGTAAGCTGAATATCTTATTACTAACAATGTCAGATCAAAGATCATACATATTTACATATTTATTAGATACTGTCAAGCTCCTCGCTAAAAAGGCTTTTACAAATAATTTTCACTCTAGATTAAAAAAATAACACCCCCCCAGAAAAAAAAAGTCTTACTGATAAATAGAGGCCATGTAAAGGGAAATAACAGGAGGACCCTTTAGCAATAAATGATAGTTTATACACAGTCAGCTACTTTGAAAGTTATTTGGGAGAAATAAACAGAACAGGTGGACTGTATGACCTGTTTGCCCTATGAAAATTAGTATTTGAAATGACCTGATTCTCAACCTGAGAATTTTCAAACTGACAAATTATGCTCATTTGGCCTACAATGATGTTCTGATTATAGGCTATAAGACCAGTGATGGATTTCCTTGACTTCTTTTCTTAATGTCCTCAAATCCCTGTTGTGACCTTTCCATATTCAAGCATGTGGCTATGTTTTCAGCAACAACTAAAAGTTTCATAATTGCATATTTAAGTATATATATATATATATTTATTTCTTAAGATAAGTTTACAGGCTCTATTTTGAATCAACTCTTCTATATATGCCTAAATATTTACAGTATACCTTTAATTTATTTATTTGAAAACTGCGCAATAAAAGCATTTTTACATGTTATCTAATTCCACCTTTGAATTATGGTATTGGCAAAGAATATTGAATGTTCCATGGACTGCCAGAAGAAGAAGTACAACTAGAAAGCTCTTTAGAAGCAAGGATGGGGAGACTTAATAAGTACATTGGAAATGTTATCAGGTGGGACCAGTCCCTGAAGAAGGACATCATGCTTGGTAAAGTAGGTCAGTGAAAAGAGAGAAAGATCATCAACCAGGTGGATTGACACAGTGACTCTAACACTGGACTCAAACATAGCAATGATTGTGAAGATGGCACAGGACTGAGCAGTGTTTCCTTTTGTTGTACACAGGGTCACTATGAGTCAGAACAGGCTGGATGGCAACTCACAAATTTTGCATAGAAACAGGCAATGGAGATACTCAAACCAAAACCAAACTCACTGCTGTCGAGTCGGATCTGACTCAGCTACCTCTTCTTGGGTTTCTGTGCTGGTATCACTATGGAAGTAGATTGCCCAGTTTTCCTTCCAAGGAGTGGCTGGTGGGTTTGAACTGCCAGCCTTCTGGTTAGAGTCAAATGAGGGAACAAAACAGGCAAGTTACTGTGCTCATGATGCTTACAGTAAATTTTGGAGGATGGGTAATAAACAACCTTCAATTTGTGTTCTGTGGGCATTCAAAAATCAGGGATTATATCACCTACAGGTAACTGAGAGATAGCCTGTGTTCAAAGGCTAAAGAGAAGAAGAAAAGGAGAGTGAGAAAGAGAAGCAAATGAGGTGCGATGGAATTCAAGATAATGCTCTAAAACAAAGAGTAGAGGAGATTTTCCAAGTGAAGGTGATGATAAAGCCCTAAAATATCACTGGTAGCTTGCTTATGTGCAACGTAGAAACTTGGGAAGTCTTGGAAATTGTTTTGGTTACCTCTCGTGCTGCTCTCACAGATGACACCACAAATGGGATAGCTTGAACAAACAGGAGTTTATGTTCTTACAATTTGGAGGCTATAAGTCTGAGTTCAAAGTGCCAGGCTCTGGGGGCTGGGTAAAAGTCTCACAAACTTGAGTTTCAGCTCTGCCTCCTCCTCTCAGCCCACGGCAGCTGGAGGCTTTTCTTCACTCAGGCAGCTGCTGGCTTCTAAGGCTGACAAACCCAAAGTAGACAAGTAAAAAAGTACAGTCCAATATTACCAAACTATACAGTAGGCCAGTAACTCAAGTCCAGAAAGAGTCCCAAGATCAACAGGGTATGGCAGGCTGCTGAACAATGACCTGGCTACATGCAGGGTTCAAGTGTGTCAAAAAGCTGAAGACCTTTCTCAAAGCTGTTTGTTATATATAGGAGGCAGACCACATCTGTAAAGCAGGTCCTCAGCTGCTCCAGTAGATTCCATAATGGAAGTGATTTCCAGTCTCATTATGGAGAATAACTACATCCAGCTTTCCATCCATTCAACCATGCCCAGCAAAGTTGACACACAACTTTAACTTCCATAGTAATCTTGACAAGAACCTGCACATTGCAATGGTGTGGGTTGACATCAAATTCAAGAAAATTTAGGAGTTATTAGGAAAATAGCATGGTCACAGTGTGTGTGGACATACCATACAAAACTTTGGTTGAAAAGATTCATAGACTTGGAATGGCTGCTGAAGACGCATATGATGTCAAAGAGGGATATGGTACAGGTGAGATACCCTACAGTGAACAAGAGATGATTGTAGAACATAGGAAGTGCTCAGAATGAAACTGGTCATTGAAATTAGCCATGCTTTTCTAAAAGACATTGCTAATGAGAAAAAAGATACTTAATAGACCTGGACACCACCCTCAAGGTTTCATCTGTATGGATTTGAGGAAAATGGCATAAAGTGATGAAATAGACAAAGGTACACTGTCTTTAAAAACACAAACGCAAAATTTGTTTATCTCATTCATAAGTAATGAACTAATTATTGTATTATTTGGAGGAGTTTTTATTAAAATTACTAGCTTTTAATGAAAGAGGTTATGGTAGTTATGTTTGTGTGTCAACTTGGCTGGGCCTGGTTGAGTGGCTGAGCAGCTGGTGGTAGTTATTCTCCATGGTGAGACTGGCAATCAACTCCATGGTGGAATCTACTACAAGCAGCTGAGTAGCTGCCTTTGGGAAGTGGTCTCCTTCCCATATGTAAGCAGCAGCTTTGGAAATGGTCTCTAGCCTGTGGCACTCTTGGACCTGCATATAGCCATGCCATTGTTCCACAGCCTGCCATGCTTTGCCAACCTTGGGACTTACAATGGACATAAATGATGGCCTGCCATGTGGTTTGGTAACATTGGGACTGTGCCATTTTATTTGTCAACCTTTGGCTTCTCAGCCTCAGCAGCCAGCAGCTGTCTGAGTGAAGAAAAGCCTCTAGTTTCAGTGGGCTGGGAGCTAGAGGCAGAGCTGAAGCCCAAGGCTGAGGGGCTTTCATCCAGCCCCTAGAGCCTGGTACTTTGACCTTGGACTTAAAGCCTCCAAACTGTAAGAATAAACTCCTGTTTGTTAAGGCCATTCTATTTGTGGTGTATTCCGGTCAGAGTAGCACCAGGTAACCAGAACACAGGTATTGACCTAAAATAAAAGTTCCCTTTCTTGACTATGAAAGTTAACTAAAATGTTAATACCTTCCTCATTTCTCTCTCTCATCTGAGTTCATCCTCTCAGAAACACCTCTCTCATCTTTTATGGGCAGGCCAGTCTGGACCCTTAAGGAATTCTCCAATTTTAAATGAATGAGTTAATGAATAAATGGATTTTAGATTTATAGTTCTGATTTTGTTAGATTGTTTCTTTCCTTAACATTTACTAAAACTTTTTGTAAGTCTGACCTGTTTGAGCCATGCTAAAAGAAAGAAAGGATAAAGATTTTCACATACTGCTGGGGGAAATGTTAAGTGGTGAAGAGCCTGTCCCTGGGAAATTCATGGTGATGTCAGTGAAAACAGGGAGAAATATCAAAGAACAGATGAACTTGGGTGGAGAAGACAGATAAGCTTCTTTTTATTTCCATCACAACTAATATCAAATTTATTTTTAAAATTTCTTAATATATGAAAATTCATGAACCAAAATTAGAGGGAAGTATAAATGGTATAATTAAATATTGCTATTGAACTGAAAACATTGTTACTTATTTCGGTGGTCTTTTTGTACTGAATTATATGTTACATGTGTTATATATTTCATTTTCATATAAGAAGACCATAGTTTACTTAAAGAAAACAATAATGAAAGAAAATAACATTAGTAAAACAACCTACATTTAATTTTATAATTTGATAATTTTTCTAGTGAAAAATTTAGGCTGACAAAAATGTTGTAACTAGCTGTAACAGTTAGTAAGCAGTTCTAATTTTTTATTTTATTAAAACAATAATTTCAATTAATACATTGTTTTCCCTATATATACATTTTATTATACCATGTGGTCAATGATGTTTTCTAATTCTTTACTAGAAGAACATTGCAGGCTACAGTGACTTTGAAATGTGCATGTGTATCACCATTTATCATGAGAATTACTGTCTTCTGATAACATTGTAGGTTTTGAGTTAATTTTCTTTTTTTCTGAATTGTTATTTAGATGAAATTTATAAAGCAAATTGTTTTCCATTCAACAATCATTTTGTTTTGTAATGTTAATTGCAATCCCCACAATGTAACAGCACTCTCCCATTTCAGCCCTGTTTACCATTTCCTTTCAGTCTCCTTTTCTATCCCTTCCTGCCTTCTGAGCTTTATCTCTGGACAAATGCTGCACTTTTGAACTTGTGTGTTTGATTTTGCTAATGAGTGGCATATCTTCCTGGTATTCTTGTTCATCTTGTAGGCCTCTCTATCATTTGACTGAAGGCTTCTTATTTAATTTAATCTTCAAAATGGATATGTATATTTATCATTTTAAATATGGGGAAACTGACACAGCAAAACATGTAACTTCATTAACTTTTCCAAAATAGTTTACCTAATAGAGGGTAAACCCATGTATCCTCACTACTGTATTTTATACTCTTACACTCTAGGATCTCTACAGGGCCCAATTAAAAAAAAAAAAAAAAAAAATTCCACTGCCCTGGAATCAATTCCAACTCATTGGGAGCCTATGGAGCAGAATAGAACTGCCCCATAGGGTGTCCAAACCTGTAATCTTTTCAGAACTGCCACATCTTTCTCCTGAAGAATGGTAGTATGTTTGAACTGCTGACTTTTACATTAGCAGCTGAGTGTTTAACCACTGCACCACCTGTAAGCCTGCAGTTTCTAATCGCAGCAGTAAAATTTATAGTGACTATGGTGTGGAAAATTTACAAAATTTAAGTAGGAAATATAAGTTTATATAAAGTTTATCCCAATATTTTAGAATGTAAATAATTAATGGGAACTGACCTCTGTTTTGAAAAAGAAAAAGGTGAGACTCAGAGTGTGCATAGTAATAATGAAAGAGTAGAGGTGATACGGTGAGTCTAGCATGAGAAAATAAGTTTTACAGCAACCACTAAGGCAATAAAGAAATGGAAAAAAAAGTCAATAGATACCATTTAGTTTTATTGCCATATTTCAGTAGGAAAACAAATAGAAAGAGAAGGAAATAAATGAAAGTGAATGTGAAAAATTGTTAAGATGCAGGAAGCATAACATTCACCTTAGTATCCTATAACTGTAGAATAAAAAAAGAGAATAAATCTGTATTGAAAAGTATGCTATGTTTAATGCCTTCAGTAATAGTTTTCTACAAAACAAAACTTTAGCCATTTATCTTATTCTTAAAGATCTATATAAACATCTAAGAACACAAAATGTTAACAGCTAAAAGGAAAAGCAGAGTTAGTTGAATGTGCATATTTTCTTTTCAAAGTCACTATGTTTTTAGTTCTATTATGGCATGGGATTCTGTCTGTAATGAATTATCCCAAGGGCATGAAACTCTGAAAATTGGCATTAATATAACTCCAATAATAAGAACTAGATTTTTATAAAATGCATTAAAAAAAAATCTAGACTCTAGGAGACATTTGATATCTCATATAAAATGACCAAAAAAAGGATGTTGACTAAAAAATTGTTATGACTTGTAATCTGATCAACTAACTCTTCATCATACATTTTGACAGTATCTGCATGTGCCTGAGTAGCAAAGAATGTTCACTCTAAGTTCTCCGACAGATAGGATACCTTATTACCTTGTTTACTGGAATGACCCCATTGATATTTGCCCCAGCATAGTCACTTCCCCTTTTAAATGTCCGATGCAACCCATTTCAGATATATTATATGATCACCCTGTATTATAATGATATTCCTTCTTCTTTATGACCTTCAGAAATGATCAGCCTTCCTTTACTACCACCAAATCAAAAACCAAACTCACTGCCATCAAGTTGAACCCAACTCATAGCAACCCCTTCTTGGATTTCTGAGGCAGTGTCTCTATGGAAGTAGATTGCCAAACCTTCCTTCTGAGGAGTGGCTGATGGGGTTGAACCACCAGCCTTCTGATTAGCAGTCACGGGACATAAAAATATTTATAGAATTTTCATCCAGATCCAAGGTTGCAATACATGGAGAGTGTTAGGAGTTACCAACTCCACCTGTCTAAATCCTGCCTCCCATTCTTCCTATATATCTGAAGACCCACTTCCTTTAGAAATAACTAAGGTGAGAATCATAACATCCAACTATGGATGTCTATAGTTCATAACTTCAGGAAAAACAAGAAAGTAATAAGATGAATATGTTCACAAAATTGCACATACAATACTGCATAAAGGATATTTTCAGAATATGCAATGAAGCATAAAATGTCCGAAAAATAACTTGTAAAAAGCTTTAATATGAAAGGTTTGCTTTTCTATTATGTAGTTGTCTAAAATTCCTATAAAGCTTTATGCATGTGAACTATTTAAGTTATACCTTGTGTCCTCTCTGAGAAAAAATGCTCCATAGTTAGAATCTGGTTCCTTGAGAACTCCACAGTATTTACACAGTGGTTTATATACTGTAATAAAGACCATGGATGGAAAGAATGAACTTCTAGGATAATTCAATATTTCATAATTATGGAAATGTATTTATTAGCACAACATGTTGCGTTACTCCTACATCAAAACACACCCCAGTTTTTTGTTCCAAATAATAAAGCATCTCAGTTATTTTTATTTACAAGAGAGTAGACCTAAAGAGAAACTTAAGTGAGAAACCAAGACAAAGTTAAGACTGAATTAATTCAGCTCATAGATCCAGTAACTATCCCAATGAAATCCCGCTTTGACATGTAGTAACATAGTCCCTAAGGTACTTGACTGCTAACCACAAGGCTGGCGGTTCAAACCCACCAGCCACTCCTCAGAAGGAAGATGGGGCAATTTACTTCCGTAGTGTTATGCTTAGGAAACCCAAGGAGGGGTCACTATGAGTCACATCCAACTTGGCGGCACATAACAACAACACAAAAGTATTGTCATGGAAAGATAAATAGAATAGGTACTTAGAAAAAGGAGTGCTTTTCTTTGAATGCCAGTGAAATAGACTTGCTTTGGTATGAATGCTTACTTACTTCATACCAGAAAACACCGTAGGATGCTTCTCAGAAGTCTCATGACTCAATTACTTGCTTAATTACTTAGTCAACCCTAAGAAGTGGATACTGAGAATTCCAGATTAGACAGTGAGAACCAGTAAGAAAATTGAAACCTTCATTGCCTTTCATTGGTAGTCTTTTTTTTTTTTTTTCCCCTTCCACATTTTAAGAGATAAAAAGGACAAAAAACATAGTAGCTAGATAAAATGTCAGGTACATTTTGCAAAAGTCTGGGACGTGGCACCAGATAGAGAATGCTTATTATCCTTTTTAAAACAATGTATTTGGTGTTTAACTTTCTATAATGCTATCCTCAATTTATCAGGGAATGATTTGTATAAATTAAATTGACTTAACTCAAAATGTGATTATTCTAAAATAATAATAATAATAATCAGCGTGATTTTTCACTACCTTAGTCTCAACTTTCCTAATAGCATTTTGACTTGAACTTTGAAGAATAGAATCAATCTTATAATATATGAGTGTGTATCTGTTTTGTTCTCTTAACTCTAGGTCATAAATAAATAAGTATAATGGCAATGTATCTCTGGGATTTTTTTTTTTTCTCAACTGTATCTATCACAGTACATAGTAATTAGTAAATAATTTAGGAATATATTTTCTGTGATTTTAATGTATATCTTCACCTCTCCACAGTGAAACAGTTTTTATATTTTCAGGCTATACCTTTTTTATAGATGTTTATAGTGTATTTTATGAGTTACAGGGAGATTTGACAAGACTATTAATGTGATTTTAGCCTCACGTTCAGAGTAATTTTTCTTCACTGATATGAAATAATCAATCATCACTTAAAGCCATCCCCAAAAGAGCATGTTTCTGAAGTTTTTCTTTTTGTAAGAAATGCTTTCTAATGACACATGTGACATCCTCTGTGATTAGCTGGTGATTGCCAGACTTGTGGAGCAGAGAGTTTACATCCCAAGCGTCCCAGTTCAACAAAACTAAATGTGGCATAATAACAAAAAATAAAATGAAAATCTGACAGACTAAAGGGCTATAGTTATATTTGATGTTGCTTATTAGTCCAGTTGTAAGGAGTTTTGTTTTCTTTATGTTAAGATGTAATTCATACTGTGAGTTGTAATCTTCGATCTTCATCAGTAAAGACTTTAAGTTCTCTTAACTTTCAGCAAAAAAAACTATGATGACAAACAAGGAACATACTGAAATTGTCAAGGATTTCATTTTAGTTGGGTCCACAGTCAATGCCAATGGAAGCAGTAGTCAGGAAATCAAATGACGTATTGCACTGATCAAATCTGCTGCAAAAGCCAACATATGACTTTGAGGACTAAGGTGCACCTTGCCTAAGCCATGATCTTTTCATTTGCCTCATATGCATGTGAAAGCTGGGCAATTAGTAAGAAAGACCAAAGAAGAATTGATGACTTCGAAATCTGTTATTGGTGAAGAATATAGAATATACCATGGACATCCAGAAGAACAAACAAATCTGTCTTGGAAACAGTATAGCCAAAATGTTCCTTAGAAGCAAGAATTATGAGATTTTTTGCATACTTCTGATCTGTTATTAGGAGAGCCCCTTCCTTGGAAAAGGATGCTATCTTGGTAGACAGTCAGTAAAGGGGAAAAAAAAAGACCCTCAAAGATTCATTGATACAGTGGCTGCAACAATGGGCTTAAACCGCAGGAATGGGTTGTGTTTCATTCTGTTGTACTGACTCGATGGCACCTAAGAAACACAACAATGATAATTTTATATTTATGCAGTGAGTTAATGGGAGGGGGATACATAAGAAGTGAAAATGATTAAGGCTAGATGTTTGTATGTATTGTTATGTTATGTGCCGTCGATTTGGACCCGACTCATAGCGACCCCTCCTTGGGTTTCCGAGGCAGTATCACTAAGGAAGTAGATTGCCCAGTCTTCCTTCTGAGGAGTGGCTGGTGGGTTTGAACCACCAGCCTTCTGATTAGCAGTCCAGTGCCTTAGGCACTACGCTACCAGAGCCCCTGAGTAGCCAGTATAAATATCCACTAAATGCATATCTGTGATCCTTCACCTACATCAGGGTTTCAAACCCAGTCAAACCAGTTAAATCATAGCTAACAAAATGAAGTTGGGACAGACGCAGATTTTACTATTTAGATGAAGTGGAATGAAAACCAGAATGGGAAAAATTACAGGTTGAAGCCCTACGGTAAGAGATTGGATGAGTTGTAGTCTGCCTTTTCAGGTCCTAAACTAGGAGATTGGATTATTACCTGGACTTTGGAGAATGACATTCATTCAAAGCAGCATGAGTGGATGCCATCTTTGAGCTAGGCACAGTAGTTTCAACTCTGCCTGTCAGAGGGAGATTAAGTGTCTAGCTGGGCATCAACCTCTAATTTTTTTTGGTTCTGATTACTGCTTGGGCAGTTTACTTATTCACTCTGTGCCTTAGTTTCCTACTTAGTAAATCTGATGTTAGTAATTATATAAGCCTAATAGTGTGCTTGTTATGATTAAATGTTTTAAGGAATCTATAGCTCAAACAATAATGCCTAGCACAAAGTAAATGCTCAATAAATGTTAGCTACTATATATTTAAATTTTATAGAGCCTAAATAAATTTCAATTTTGCCTCTAAGCACTTTCGTTTTTTTTAATGTATGTATTATGCAGACATAACTTTCTACGGTCTGTGCTATTTTTCCCCAGCTTCTTCATCATAATAAATTTAATGTAATTTAACTTTGCTTCTCTGATCATCATTATGATCACCACTATTTTACCACCACTTATGTAGGCTATAAAATGTGCAACCATTAGCCTGGGATCCAAGAAAGATTTCATGAATTGAGCAATGTATAAATATAATTGTTATTTCTTGTAATTATATTTATTTTTTTATATAGATTTTAAATTATACTTCTAAGACTTATCAGATTATAAAGGAGTCCAGGTCATAAAACATAAAAATTAATATACTAAGAAAAGGTTAAGTGTCCCCATATAAGAAGAATTTGCCTTTTAAATTAATTGACCCTTTATAATTATAATTAAACTATTTTTAATTGTTATCATGTTTCTTATTACAAACCAACTGTAGGTCTGCTTATTTTTTATGCTAAGCCACCTGCCAGTTTTGTAACTGGGTAAATTTATCATTCTTTTGGTACTTTGGGTTACTGTGCCTTTGAATATTTTACCTGTGAAATCTGAGAAACCAGATACTACACTCTTGGAAAAATAATATACAATTTTGAGAGTTCATTGAGTAAACTACACAAAATTCTCACACATGGATTTAGTGGCTTTTATTTTTGCCTTTCCAAAGTTCTTTTGATGTATCAAAACAAACAGCAGGGTGAGAGAGCCCAAAACAAACAGCAGGGTGGGAGAGCAGGAGAAAGGGGATTAAAATCCAGGAACCCTCACAGAGGAGCAGTCAGCCACATGGATCCAGGTAGGAGAGGGAACTCAGGCACGCCCAAAGCAGCAGGGTGAGAGAGTGGAAGAAAGGGGATTAAAACACCCAGGAATCCAGACAGAGGAGGAGTCAGCCACAGGGACCCAGGTAAGGGTGGTACGAGAGGTTTCCAACAGGGAGAAAAACTTGTCTGTCAATTTGTCCTACCATGGTGACATGTTGACGTGAGTTTTGAGGCTGAGCCACTGGTGTTTCAAACCCAGTGGGATGCACATGGTGCACAGATATCAGCCAAGACTGAGACAGACTAGGAAGAAGAAAGAGGCCATCCACTTCTCAAAGTATTGGCCAGGAGAAACCTTATGAATAGCAAAGAAACACTATTTGATACATTACTGCGCAACTTTATGAATAATTCGGTTAGGTTAGAAGACTCTCAGAATAGGACTGGGAAGGAGCTGCATCATCTGAGTAAACCCAGCCTTATTCCTATGGATAAGGTAAAGCTTTCAAGAACACCATTTGCTAACGTGGCACCACTCAAATTGAAGAGAAACAGCTGCAGACATCCATTAATCATCAGGACATGGAATGTATGAAGTATGAATCTAGGAAACTGGAAGTTGTCAAAAATGAAATGGAACACATAAAGATTGATATTCTCAGCATTAGTGATCTGAAATGGACTGGTATTGGCCATTTTGAATCAGACAACCATGTGATCTACTATGCCAGGAATGACAGTTTGAAGAGGAATGGTGTGGCATTCATCATCACAAAGGATGTTTCAAGATCTGTCCTGAAGTACAATGCTGTCAGTGACAGGATAATATCCATATGCCTACAAGGAAGACCCATTAATACGACTATTATTCAAATTTATGCCCCAACCACCAAAACCAAAGGTGAGGAAATTGAAGATTTTTATCAACTTCTGCAGTCTGAAATTGACAGAACATGCAATCAGGATTTGTTAAAAATTATCATTGGTGACTGGAATGCAAAAGTTGGAAACAAAGAAGAATCACTGTTAGTTGGAACATTTGGCCTTGGTGATAGAAATAATGCTGGAACTCACATGGTAGAATTTTGCAAGACCAACCACTTGTTCATTGCAAACACCTTTTTTCAACAACACAAATGGTGGCTCTACATGTGTACTTCACCACATGGAACAAACAGGAATCAGATTGACTACATCTGTGGCAAGAGGCGGTGGAAAAGCTCAATACCTTCAGCCAAAACCAGGCCAGGAGCTGACTGTGGAACAGACCATCAATTGCTGATATGCAAGTTCTAGTTGAAGTTGAAGTCACTTAAAATAAGTCCAAGAGAGGCAAAATATGATCCTGAATATATCCCTCCTGAATTTAGAGATAATCTGAAGAATAGATTTGATACATTGAACACCAATGACTGAAAACCAGAAGAATTGTGGGAGGATATCAAGAACATTATCCATGAAGAAAGCAAGAGATCCCTAAAAAGATGAGAAAAGAAGAGAAGACCAAAATGGATGACAGAAGAGACCTTGAAATTTGCCCTTGAATAGAGAGTAGCTAAATCCAATGGAAGAAATGGCAAGATGAAAGAGCTGAACAGAAGATTTCAAAGAGCAGCTAGAACAGACAAAAGCAATTACTATAAAGATATGTACAAAGACCTGGAGTTTGAAAACCAAAAGGGAAGAACACGCTCAGCATTTCTCAAGCTGAAAGAATTGAAGAAAAAAATTAAACCTTGAGTTTCAATACTGAGAGATTCTATGGGCAAAATACTGAATGATGCAGGAAACATCAAGAGAAGATGGCAGGGATACACAGAGTCACTGTACCAAAAAGAACTGGTCGATCTTCATCCATTTCAGGAAGTGTCATATGATCTACAATCAATGGTACTGAAGGAGGAAGTCAAAGCTGCAATTAAAGAATTGGTGAAGAACAAGGCTCTGGGAATTGACAGAATACCCATTGAGGTATTTCAACAAACGGATGCCCCATTGGAGGCATTTACTTGGTTATGCTAAGAGATTTGGAAGACAGCTATGTGGCCAACTGACTGGAAGAGATCCATATTTGTACGCATTTCAAAGAAAGATGATCTCACAGAATGTGGAAATTATAGAACAATATCATTAATATCGCATGCAAGCAAGATCTTACTGAAGATAATTCAGAAACGTTTGCAGCAGTATATTGACAGAGAACTTCCAGAGGTTCAAGCTGTATTCAGAATAGGCTGTGG